>NC_042619.1:278600368-278909743 GCF_901001135.1 Rhinatrema bivittatum | reverse complement strand
TTAGGTACATGTAGTGAGATCAATATTTGTCCCAGCTTTAGAGAAGGAATATGTTTTACCTGGAGATTTTGATTGTAATACTGATCAAGTCATTTAATTATTTGTCCTTGTGGTTTTTTTCTATATAGGGCAGACAAAATGGTCTATTAAAATAAGAATTGGGGAGCATTTGAGCAACATATGGAGACAGAGGAAAACGCACTGCTTGTACAACATTGGAGGAGAATGAAACACAAATTACGTGAGCTGCGCTTTTATATTTTGAATAGGATCCAGTTATCACGTGGTGGTGATGTCTCTTTAAGGAACAACGATAAATTTTTAATTGGGATACGGTTGAGCTGCACGGTCTCAATATGGATATTGAGTGGATCGTATATATATGAGATATTGAGCAGTAGCTGTTAATATTATTTTTGTTTTGGTGGATGTTTAAAGACCTTTTTAGGTTGGTTGGTGTGCTTGGATGTGTTGGGTTGGCTGTGTAGGGGGGAGGGGTTTTCTTGATTTCTAGAGAGGGTATGGAAGAGGTGTGGTGAATGACATATGTAGTTTTAAAGGTCTTGACGTTGCGTACGTTGTAGTGAGATGGATATAAATAGGGCGGGTCTGCTGCAAGTGTGCAGTCGCAGCATTTTTTGGAAAAGATGACTGTCTAGTAGCTTAACGGCTTTGCTAAGTCTTTGAAAAGAGCTGATATCTTTATTTATTGTTGGTTAGTAACACATATAACTATTGGACTATTGTTTTTTGATATTTTGATAGTGGTATGAGAAGGCAAAACATGGAGACTGCAGTGTTTAAAGAACCATTGAAATAGTTCTTGCTGATGATTAATATTGGGTACGTTTTTGAAAAAGACTTGTTTATTCATCGGTGATGGTTTAGAAGTGGATAAATTGGTTGTATCTTTACCCAGGATGCATGATATGTTTTTTGATGTTTTGATAGAGGTACGAGAGAGATTACTTTAAAGGTTGTCGTATTGAAGAAATATTGAAATGCCGGTAGGAAATGCCTTGGGTAAGTGAAGGTGTGGGCTATATAGGAGTACATATGGGTTGTCTGTGTTAGTTATTTTTATAATTTTTTATCTTTTTGTTTCTTTATAGTTTTTGAGTATGGAACACATACTGATCAGATAATTTGTGAATATAAGTAAGAAGGGTTAAAGTCTTTGATTTAAGTGAGTATTTTGGTTTATGTCTTGTATGGTTGTTAATATGTGATCAAGTAATCTATATTAACATAGTTGATGAAATAAACATTTAGAGTTAAATTGCATATTTAGATTGGATTCATTGAATTGTTAATTATTATTTGTTGATTGTTATAGGATTTTGAACAACGGGAAGATTTTAGATATATGGCTCCCTGTTACATTAGTGGTGATCCTGTGTGAAATAGCTGTTTCATCCCCTGATGAAATCTTGAGTGAAACAGGAGTCTCTTGTCGGGAAGAGGAAAATGTTGTGAAGTATTTACAATGAAATAGAACAGGAAGAAATGAAGAGAAATTGAAAGGAGGGTACCACTGTGGATGATACATATACATTATAAAATAAAAAATTGAAGGGGGAGTGTTTAACAAATTATTTTTTATATTTTTGATGTGTAATTTGTATGTGATAATTTTGTATTGCTATGAATGTGGAGAGTATATGAGTTTATATGAATAATATATACTATTTTGTATGTATTATATATTTTTAAATGAATTTTGGATACAATTTGTTTAAATTTTCATAAAAAAATACACACACAGGGGTAGATTTTCAAAAACCGCGAATAGGCGTACTTTTGCTGGCGCATCAGGCGCAAGCAAAAGTACGCGGGATTTTAGTAGATACGCGCGTAGGCGCGCGTATCCGCTAAAATCCTGGATCGGCGCGCGCAAGGCTATCGATTTCATATAGCCGGCGCGCGCCGAGCCGCGCAGCCTACCCCCGTTCCCTCCGAGGCCGCTCCGAAATCGGAGCGGCCTCGGAGGGAACTTTCTTTTGCCCTCCCCTCAACTTCCCCTCCCTTCCCCTACCTAACCCACCCGCCCGGCCCTGTCTAAACCCCATCCTTACCTTTGTCGGGGGATTTACGCCTCCCAGAGGGAGGCGTAAATCCCCACACGCCAGCGGGCCGCTAGCGCGCCGGGACGCAACCTGGGGGCGGGTCCGGAGGACGCGGCCACGCCCCCGGACCGCCCCGGGCCGTAGCCACGCCCCCGGGCCCGCCCCCGGAACGCTCCCGACACGCCCCGAAAACGCCGCACGGTTCCGGCCCACCCCCGACACGCCCCCCTTCGAAAAACCCCGGAACTTACGCGAGTCCCGGGGCTCTGCGCGCGCCGGTAGGCCTATGTAAAATAGGCTCACCGGCGCGCAGGGCCCTGCTCGCCTAAATCCGCCCGGTTTTGGGTGGATTTAGGCGAGCAGGGCTCTTAAAATCCACCCCACAGGTTGTTTGTTATATTGTTCATGATTGTAATTTCCCATGGTGAAAACTATATGTTTTTCTATCTTTAAATTAGCCAGATAAATTTATCCGGCTAATTTTAAGTTATCTATTTGTCTGTCCTAAATTTATCCAGCTATGGGCCTCATTTTCTAAACAGATCGCACGCGATAAGGGACGTTTCACACGCGAAATGTCCCTTATCGCGTGCGATACCAAAATGGGGGCAGAGTCGGCCCCAGAAGAGGAGGAGTAAGGGTGTCACCGGGGCCGACTCCGTGAAGACGCCGCGGACGACGAAAAGGTAAGGTCCTTTTCGCGTCCGAGTTCGCGCCCAATAGCTACACCTTCTATGGTTGCGCTATTGGGTGCGATCGCTGCTGGCTAGCGCAGGCCCGCCCCCCATTTTGGCCCCCCACCCCTCATTCCCTAAAGTATTGCAGGCCTGTGATACTTTAGAAAATGAGGCCCTATGTTAGCCAGATTACAGTGAAAATCGTTATTTATCTGGCTAGCTCAGTTGGATAGCAGACTTCAACCTGGAATGCCCCTTCCCCACCTTCAAGATACCGGGATCTATTTTTATCTGAATAAAAGTAATCGATTTAACTTGGGGTAAGTCAGAGTGCCAGGATTTTCAAATCCTACCATTTGTCTGGCTAAGTCTGAACTTAACTGGACAAATGGCACTGAATAGTAGCCTCTCTCTCTTCTTTGATTTGGAGAAGACAGGTGAAAATTAAAACACAACATATGAAGAAAATATTGAAGAAAAAAATAATAAGCAACACCTCAAACAAAATATTTGACTAGCAGCTTAAAAGACAGCAAAACTGCATCCTTTTGCATGAGTGGAAGAAAAACGCTTGAAGGAACTTGCATGGCAGTGACTGCACAGGAAACCCTTCTCAGTTCTTCTGAGCTCTGAGAGAGCTTTTCCATTCAGTACTATTGGATGACATCATACACTTGTGTGGAGAAATTACTACTTACCTGTAAATTTCCTTTTCTTTAATAAGGATAGGTGGATCCATAACTAGTGGGTTATGCACCTCTACTAGCAGATGGAGACAGAGAAAAGCTGACATCACGATATATATATATATATATATATACCTGCACAGACATCAGTCCACCAGTATTCTCTGCAAAAACCAACTGTGGACAAATTAACAAAAATGTGATTATTAACAAACAACCATTCTAGCATTCAGCTAAGTCTAGGGACTTAACACCAGTAATCCTTGGAACCTGCAGCTATGCAGGAGGACAATAGCACAAACTTCCAGTAGCCAAGGGCAGGAAGGTGGATCCACCTATCCTTGCTAAAGAAAAGGACATTATAAGGTAAGTAGTAATTTAGCATTTGGATAGATGGATCCACAACCAGTGGGTTGTACCAAACCTACCTTTTGTAACCCCCCCCCCCCCCCGCATTGCAATAACCCTGCCCCCCCTTTGGATTATGTAACTTTCCATTTGCCATTTGAACTCATTTTATCCCCCTAGATATAGTTATTTATATATATACAGTTGCTCCTCTTTTGTTGTCAAATTTATTTAACCAATGTTTACTTTCCTATTTTTTCTTGCCTCTGCTTTAGTTATTCTCTTCAGTCATCCTCCCTTACCCTGTTGTAATGTATTTTCCTCGCTTTGGTTAATATGTGAACCGACATGATGTGCCTTTCTAATGTCGGTATATAAAAACTACTAAATAAATAATAAATAATACTCCTGAACAGGGGAGGAGGTTGCCCACGGTCTGATCAATAGTGCATGTGTGAAAGTTGCGGCCTCCTGGGCCTGCACATCTAAGCGGTAATACCTGGATGTGCAGACCCAGCAAATCTCAACAGAAGACAGCAATCTAATCTCTGCCCATGACACTGTTAGAACCCTAGTGGAATGAGCCCTAACCTGACTAGGCAATTACTTCTGAGCATCCACATATGCAGCCATGTCTGCCTCCTTAATCCAGTGGACTATTGAAGCCCACAACACCGGCTCACCCTGTTTACTCCTACCATGGACTAAAAATAGCCGGTCCATCATCCTGAGAGGTTCAGAAACTTCTATATACTTCAAAATATGTCTCTTTCTTCCTGTCCAGAGTGGCAGGGAAATTGATTGATTCAACTGAAAATCCAAGACCACCTTTAGCGAAAAAGATGGAACAGTTTGCAATTGTGTCAACCCAGAGTCATTCACAGAAACGGTTCCTGGCAAGACAATGCCTGCAGTTCGGAGACTTTACACACAGAAGAAATTGCCACAAGAAACACCATTTTCATCATACGTAACCTCAAAAGAATGCACAGTGGTCAAAAGTTGGGACTCACCAGGAAATCCAAAACCAGATTAAGACTCCACAAGTGTACTGGCAACCACAGGGGAGGACGAAGATGCTTCACCCCTTTTAAGAAATGAGCCACATCTGGATGAGCCGACAAGGGTCCACCATTCACTTGACCTTGGAAACAGGCAAGAACCGCTATCTGTACCTTCAATGAATTAAGGGCCAATCCTTTTCGCAATCCATCCTGCAAAAATTCCAAAATGAGCAAGATCTTGATGTGAGGATCAAGGAATTCTCCCTTGTTTGATTAATTCCTTGATCCTCACAGCAAGCCTCTAACACTCACCAAACCTGCACACAGGCTAAGGAAATAGAGAACTTTCTCATTCGTAGCAAGGTGTCCATCACCTCAGTGGAATAGCCACACGTCAGCATCCAAGCCCTCTCAACTGCCATACCATAAGACAAAATCAAGTTCATGAAGAACAGTCCTGTGTCATAGGAGCTCCCTGTGAAATGGTAACTGGATAGGCGGGTCCACAAGAAGACTTCACAAATCTCCATACCACAGCCTCTTGGGCCAATCTAGTGCCACCAGAAGCACCATCCCCGTGTGACTCTTGATCCTCTGAATAATTCTGCCCAACATGGGGGAAAGGCATATAGGAGCTTGTCCACAGGCCACTCCTGCAAGAAGGCGATGCCCAAATAGTTTTTTAAACTATTTAACAACTTTTCAAATACATCAAGTATAAAAACGAATAAGGAAAACACAGAGCAGCATAGTGTTGTACAAGAAAAATGGGCAAAGACAGAGAAAACCTAAACAAAACACTAGGACACGGGATTATCCTCACAGTAGTCTAGAAAAGGATCCCACAGCCGGATATATTTATAATTTGTATTCTGTAAAATCATGGTGCAAAAATTCAGTGTCTGAAATATCCCTCACCTGTTGCCTCCAGTATGTTAATAAAGGACTAGCTTTCCAAAATGTGGCAACGGTGAACCTGGCAGCCAACAAAAGATGATCAACTAAGGATCTATTTTTCAAAGGAATCCCCGACCATGACCATTTACCCTACAACCCAACTTGGGCCCAATAAAGACCACATATCTTTCTTTGGCTCAGACATGGAATCAGGCCCTGGCACCCCCAGAATCTTCAACGTCTGGGAAATCAGAGCCAGTAACTCATCTCTATGAAAGAAACACAACATAGTTCTATATGGCTTCAGCCCCAGAGGATTCTCCCCGTCCCTCAGAGAGTAAAGATCGGCTTCATCATCCATGCCATCTGGGTCTTTATCGGCGTGACCTGTAAGCATTGCTAAGATTGATCCAGGGCAATGACTGCACCTGAAGAAAGGACTGTAGCCCTTGAAAAAATGCAACCCAAGTAAAGGTAGAGGTATCCATGCCCACTGAACTACCTTCCCCACTGATGAACCAGTTAGAGGAGCCTTAGTTCCTGGTGAACCTCTGGAAACTCTTTTTCCATTCCCGTATCCTGCTGAGAAGGATCAGACGTAGCAAAATCAGATGGAGTCAAGTCTCCCTGAGCCTACAGATAGTGCTGACACAAGTTAGAGTGAATGACAGGCTGAGATGCCCGAATATGACAAGCGTATAACACAAAGGGTAATATTCACAAAACGTCTTTGATAATCTTATAGGCAGCACATGTATTACAACTGTCTAGACAATAAAAATATATCTAACTCACACACACTCCATACATTCATCACTCATATCACGTAAAAACAAATAAGTGCAAATTTCAGACTTGTTATTATTCATCGACTTTTTGTACAAGCCCCACCGTGGGAGGTGAGCTGAGCAGGCATGGTGAGCGAGGCAGGCAGGAACAGAAGCAAGGAGTCCAACCCTCAGCCGGACCTGCATGCCCATGGTAGCCAACACGGGGAAGTTGACTAATGAACGGTCCTCCGACTGTTCCCGGCCCTTTCGGACCTGCCGCAGGGAACGGCAATGGGCAGCAGGCCGGACAGAGGCGAGGGCAGACAGAGTCCTTAAACAGAAGACATCAGACGGGGCAGAAGCAGGCTGAAGCAAGACGGAGACATCAGGACAAGGGCTGAAGCGAGACACAGGAAAGGTCCAGGCGAGCAGGAACTCCGATGCTGGGATACTCACATCCAAAGCCCCCTCGGCTGGCAGAAGCTAGGCAAGGCTGGACGGAAACATTGCACTGTCCATCAGGGCGCCCTACTCAGCCCACCCGTGGGACTGAGTCGCGGACCACCCTGTCCCAGACGCGCCCTACACAGCCCAGGAAGGCTGGTCGCGGACCACGCTGAGAAGGAGGGTGCAGGAAAGACCCAGGCGAAAAGGAACTCCGATGCTGGGATACTCACATCCGAAGTCCTTACGGCTGGCAGGCACAGGAACAGACATCAGGCAAAGACACTGGACAAGGAACCATGGAAGACCTGGATCAGCACGGTTACAGCCGACTGTAAGGCCTGATCGAAGGCCCTGAGGAACTGACAAGCAAGTCCTTAAATACTGGAGGTTGCAGGCAACTCCCTGGGAGGAGTTAGTCAGGACCGCCCACCGCTGGTCCTATAAGTCAGGTGGAGAGCTGCGGGCCAGCCCCTAGGAGAAGGGCGTCGCCAAACAGGAAGTCCAAACACAGAGGCATGCAAGCCACAGGCACAGCTAGGCCTCTCAGGCCCTGGAGCAAGTCCCGGATGGAACACAGGCGAGGCCCAGGCTTCAGAGCGGCCTCTGGAGGAAGGTAAGAGACCTCCTGTAGCGCAGCAGCAGGGGGGATCGCAACACTTGTATACCACTTTCAATGAGTACACTTAGGGTAATCAAGTACATCTAAGGCTACTCATCAAACAGAGAAGTACCAGACACTCCCTGCCAGATTTTCCAAATATCTCTCTCCCATAACCTGTCGACAGCAATAGATAAAGTAATCTATAATTTGCTATCATTCACATAAAAGCACTCCACTCAACTGGCCCATAAAGACCTCTTGGGGCAGAAGTAGACCAATTAAACATAAATCGCTGTTCAACTTTACGTAATGTGGCAGATAAATCTCCATCATTCCTAAGGCGTAATTTTTTATAACAAAAAACTTTATGTCTTCCCATGAATGTTTAAACTCAGTTCAATGATCCACTAACGGAGCATGTTCCTTTAAAGCTTTTACCCTGCTCCGATGTTCAATGATATGTGATCTAATTGATCTACTTGTCTGTCCACCATATAGCAATTCACAAGGACATTTTCTAACATATATTACCCCACTATTATTGCACATAAACAGCTCAAGTAATATATATAACCAGTTCAAGTTGGGCTGTTGAAATTCCGTAGACTGCAAAATGTGCGGGCACACCAAACAAGATCCACAAGGGATTTGTCCATGGTCCTGATTACTCTCTAAATGAGTCTCTTTCTGCCCTTTTAATTTCTCCCATAATGACTGACGTCTTTTAATGGCAAATATCAGTTGTTGAGTGAAAACATTTAGGGGAGACAAAATGTACCAATGTTTTAAAATAATATTTTTAACACAAGACACTTAGAGGAATGAGGTATTGTACAAATCATTATGGATGGTATATCTTTTTTATTTTGTAATAGGAGATTATCTCTATTAGCATATAATGCCTGTTTAAATGCTTTTTTTACACTAGATCTGGTATATCCTCTGGCTAAGAATCTATTACCTAGCTTCTGAGCTTGAATCTTGAAATCAACAGTAGAGGTACACAACCGTCTGTAATGCAAAAATTGCCCCACAGGGATATTTTCCTTCAATAATATGGAATGGTGTTATGCTCAGGCTTGTGAACCCTTGGGCCAACAGGAGGATGGTGAACCTTAGGAGGAAGATCCGTAGGTTCTCCCGTCAGGTGGCGAGGCAGAAGATGCGACCAGCTGACCCTCGGCACTGGAGACTGAGGCGACTGTGGAAGTAGATGAAGAGTCGTGACGTCCAGGAGAAGAGCGGCGTCTTCGCCACTGGAAGTCCGCGGTCCCCCCAGGAGGAGCCCGTAGGGACCTGGACCACTGGGACTTAGGTGGACCTTTGAGAGGTCACGGAGTCAAGAGTTCGGTGCAAGGGCTAACTGGAGCTTCACCCCTGGAAGCCCAAGGTCCCCCCGGGAGCCCGAAGGGACCTGGGCCGCTGGGACTTAGGTGGGCCCTTGAAGACGATGGTCCAGAAGAAGTCCGAGGTCACGTGCCAGTTCGAGGTCGTATACCAAGGTTTTGCCACTCGCCAGTCTGAAATCACACACCAGGAATCACCGCTTGCCAGTCTGAAGTCACAAACCAGGAATCACCGCTTGCCAGTCCAAAGTCAGGAACCAGGAACACCAAGACAGGAACAAGGATCCAAAGTACAAGAACTCACCGAAGCAAGCAGACCTGACTATGTGGGACGTTGCCAAGTCGAGGAATGAGCAGAGGAAGTCTCCTTAAATACTTCCTCTGCTCTAGCTCAGTGGAATCAGCTGCAGGTAATTAAAGGGACGAGGTCCCTTTAAATCTCAGAAGGGGGCGTGGCCTCGTGCCTAAGATGGTGGCAGCCATCTTGGAACGAGCCGCGGAGGAGTGATGCCTGATGCTGCACGGGAGGAGCAGGGACGGCTCCTGACCCGGTGGCCAACTCGGAGGCCCGCACCAGTGCACGGGAACAACGGGGACCGACAGCAGGCATCTCCCCTGATGCTGCCACGGCGGGTTGCCATCACAGTGAGGTAGGGAGACACGGCTGTGGACACCTGTGGCTGCGGAACACAACAGTACCCCCCTCTTTAGGGCGCCTCCCCGGAGGCCTGGGTTTAGATAGATGGTCTCTGTGGAACTGCTCAAGTAAGCCCCGGTCTAAGATGTTGGCTAACGGCTCCCAGGTATTTTCTTTGGGGCCGAACCCCTCCCAGGCTAACAGGTACTCCCATTTCCTTCTATGTTTCTCACGTCCAACACCTTTTGGACTTGATAGGTGAGGTCGTCTTCGGAGGCAATAGGTTGGGGAGTTTTAGGCGTACCAGAAGGCCAGGATAATACCAGAGGCTTCAAGAGAGAGGCATGGAATGTGTTGTGTATCTTGAGCGAAGCTGACAACCGCAACTGGTACGATACTGCACCGATTTGTCGAATGATGGAAACGGCCCAATGAATCGAGGTGCCAATCGTGCTGATGGCAGCTTCAGGCGGATAAACTGGGTGCTCAGCCAGATCTTTTGACTCGATCTCAGAGGCGGGTACGGCCTCCATCGCTGATCGGCATACTTTTTCGTCACCTGACTGGCTTTAATCAATGCACACCGTGTGGAGACCCACATACGGTGCAGTTCGTCCGCTGAGAGTTGGGCTACCAGGGACGTGACAGAAATGGGAACCGGTAGCGGCGGGCGTGGCTGCTTCCCATAGACTATCTGGAATGATGATGACCCGGTAGCCGTGGAAAGATGTGAGTTAAGGGCAAATTCCACCCAAGGCAGCAGACTTGCCCAGTCGTCCTGCTTCTCATTTACATAAATCCGGAGAAACTGCTTTAAGGTTTGGTTCGTTCTCTCAGCTAGACCGTTGGTCTTAGGGTGATAGGCAGAAGTATAGTCCAGAGTGACGTCGAACTTCTGGCAGAGGGCCCTCCAGAATCTGGCAGTGAATTGAGGACCTCGGTCCGAGAGAATACTCCTTGGTAGGCCATGTAGCCTAAAGATATGCTGGACGAACAGCTGGGCCAGCTGTGGTGCGGACGGCAACCCTGGGAGAGGCACAAAGTGTGCCATTTTGCTAAACCGGTCAATGACCAGCCATATGACCGTGTTCCCGCTGGATAACGGCAGGTCGACCACGAAGTCCGTCGCAAGGTGGGTCCATGGTTCCGAGGGGGCTGGTAGAGGCTGAAGCAAGCCCGGGGTCGCACCTGGAATCCTCTTGTGACGAGCACATGACTGGCAGGACTCCACATAGGACCGGATATCCTTGTTGACTTTAGGCCTCCAGTAGAATCGGCGAAGGGTCTGTAATGCCCGGTATTGTCCCGGATGACCAGAGCAACAGGAGTCAATAGCCCACGCCAGGACTTGTTTCCGCAGGTGCGGTGGAACCAGAGTTTTCCCAGGAGGGATGGTCGTGGTGGTGGACAGTAGGACCCGTGATGGTTCGATGATGAACTGAGGGTTATCAGGGTTCTCGGTAGTCTCGAACACTCTTAACAAGGCGTCGGCTTTGAGATTCTTCCCGGCAGGTCGATAACGCAGGACAAGGTTGAAACGGGTGAAAAATAACGCCCAACATGCCTGCCCATGGTTGAGTCGCTGAGCTCTATGTAGGTACTCAAGGTTTTTATGGTCCGTGTAGACTGTGAACTGTTGCTGTGCCCCCTCTAGCCAAGGGCCCCATTCTTCTAGAGCCACTTTAATGGCTAGGAGCACCTTGTCACCGATGGTGTAGTTCCGTTCTGCCAGAGAGAACTGACGAGAAAGGAAGGCACATGGGCGTAGCTTGTGGTTCTTTGAAGTCTGGCTCAGAACGGCGCCTACGGCTTCTGAGGATGCATCCACTTCGATGACGAACGGCCGTTGCGGGTCCGGGTGGTGTAGGCACGGCTGCGGTAGAAACACCTCTTTGAGTCGGAGGAAGGCTGCCTCCGCTCCCGGAGGCTAGTGCTTGGGGTCCGCGCCCTTCCGGGTCAGGGCTGTCATTCGGGCAATGATGGACGCATAGTGAGGAATAAAGGTCCGGTAATAATTGGTGAAACCCAAAAACCATTGGAGTGCCTTTAATCCGGACAACTGCGGCCATTCCCGAATGGCTTTTAGCTTCTGGGGGTCCATGCGAAATCCCTCACTGGAGACGATATACCCCAGGAAGGGAAGGGACTCCCGCTCTAATAGGCACTTTTCGAGTTTTGCGTATAGTCTATTCTCTCGGAGGCATTGCAATACTTGGACGACGTGCTGGCAGTGAGTGGTTAAAGAGTCTGAGAATATCAGGATGTCGTCCAGGTACACGACCACACACCAATACAGGAGATCGCGGAGAATCTCGTTCATGGTTTTCTGGAACACCGCTGGAGCATTACAGAGCCCGAACAGCATCACTAAATATTAATAGTGACCGTCTCGGGTGTTGAAGGCCGTCTTCCATTCGTCACCCTCTCTGATGTGAATCAGATTATAGGCCCCTTGGAGGTCCAGCTTGGTGAAGATCCTCGCTCCATGCAGTCGATCGAAAAGTTCAGAGATGAGGGGCAAGGGGTAACGGTCCTTGACCGTTATAGCATTCAAGCCCCGATAGTCAATGCACGGGCAAAGGCTTCCGTCCTTCTTTCCAACGAAGAAGAATCCAGCCCCTGCTGGGGACATTGACTTCCAAATGAAGCCCCTCTCCAGGTTCTCTTTGATGTACTCTGTCATGGCCTGCGTCTCTGCAGGCGAAAGGGCATAGGTGCGCCCCCGAGGAGGCTCAGTACCAGGGAGGAGGTTGATGGCGCAATCGAATGATCGATGAGGTGGAAGTATCTCGGCCTTTTGTTTTGAGAAAACGTCCGTATACGAGGCATAGGAGGCCGGCAGGCCTTGAAGACTGGAGGAGGCGATGGAGCATGAAACTAGAGTCACTGATTGGAGGCAATTGCCATGGCAATTCGGCCCCCCAGCGAAATAGCTGCAAGGTCCTCCAGTTGGATTGAGGAGTGTACTCCTGGAGACAGGGAAGGCCCAGGATGACCGGATGTATGGGATACTCCAAAACATAGAATGGCATCTGCTCCCGATGCAGGATTCCCATTCTCAATTGGATGGGATCTGTGGTGTGTGTCACACGTTCCAGAAGAGGTTTCCCTTGGATCAAGGAGATGACCAAAGGAGCTGGAAGACGAACTTGTGGGATTTTTAAATGTTCCTCCAGGCTCTTCATAATAAAATTGCCGCCGGCGCCGGAGTGCACCAGGGCTAAGGTGTGGAACTCCCCGTCTGCAGATGTTATCGCCACTGGTAGCGTTAGTGGAGGTGCAGGTGAAGTATGGCCTAGGAAGAAACCTCCTTCAGGACCTAGGCCCAGGGAGCTTCCTGGCCATGTTGGGCATGCGGCTATTTGATGGCCCGCTGCGCCACAATAAAAACAAAGTCCCTCCTTAATTCACCACCGGCATTCTTGTGGAGACACTCTCACACAACCCAATTCCATGGGCTCTTTAGTCAGTGTTCGAGGGGTTCTCACTTCAGCCTTGGGAGCAGGCGAGGGTCTCCTTCCTACCTTCCCTTCCGGAGGATGGAAACGTATACGACAATCCAGGCAATTGGCTAAATCTATTAGGCCATCGAGATCATCCGGGAGTTCCCTTGCTGTTAGTCCATCCTGAAGGCACAGGGCTAGCCCCTCCAGGAAGATTCTGTGGCGACAATCCTCCCTCCAGTCTAACTCTGCGGCCAATGTACGGAATTCTGTTGCATCCTCGGCCACTGTCCGAGTACCCTGCCGCAACTGGAGTAGTTCTGAGACAGCAGTAGATTTGCGGACAGGCTCGTCAAACGTTTGCTGAAAGATGGACAAAAACTGATCCAGACTTTCAAACACCAGGTCTCTTCTCTCCCATAGGTGAGAGGCCCAGATCAAGGGTTTCCCGTTGAACAAGGTCATAATATAAGTAGTCTTGACCAAGTCATTTGGGAACTGCATAGGCAATAAAGAAAAGCGGACGTGGCACTGGCTGAGAAATCCCCGACACAATTTCGCATCTCCGGTGAATCGAGAGGGCGCCGGAAGTTGCGTGGGAATACCCTGACCAAGATCATCCATGGTGGCCTGCATGGGGCCTTGCTGAGTAGAGTGGCCCCCTTGAGCCACGGGCGGGGATGGCAGCATGGAGTTCATGGGCCCTAATGTCTCGAGGCATTGGTTCAGGCCCACCACAGCAGAGACAAGGGCATCCAGGGTCTTTCACTGGTCCTTCAGACGCTGGGCCATTCCAGAATGGCCTGGTGGGCAGATACCTCTGCTGGGTCCATGGACTTGGCAATCTGTTATGCTCAGGCTTGTGAACGCTTGGGCCGATGGGAGGATGGTGTACCTTAGGAGGAAGATCCGTAGGTTCTTCCGTCGGGTGGCGAGGCAGAACAGAAGATGCGACCAGCTGACCCTCGGCACTGGAGACTGAGGCGACTGTGGAAGCAGATGAAGAGTCGTGATATCCAGGAAAAGAGTAGAGTCGTCGCCACTGGAAGTCCGCGGTCCCCCCAGGAGGAACCCATAGGGACCCGGACCACTGGGACTTAGGTGGAACTTTGAGAGGTCAAGGAGTCGAGAGTTCGGTGCAAGGACTAACTGGAGCTTCACCCCTGGAAGCCCGCTGTCCCCCCGGGAGGAGCCTGTAGGGACCCGAGCCGCTGGGACTTAGGTGGGCCCTTGAAGACGATGGTCCAGAAGAAGTCCAAGGTCACGTGCCAGAGGGTCGTCGCTTACCAGTCCAAAGTCGTATACTAAGGGATCGCCACTTGCTAGTCTGAAGTCACACACCAGGAATCACCGCTTGCCAGTCCGAAGTCAGGAACCAGGAATACCAAGACAGGAACAAGGATCCGAAGTACAAGAACTCACCGAAGCAAGCAGACCTCACTACGTGGGACGTTGCCAAGTCGAGGAATGAGCAGAGGAAGTCTCCTTATATACTTCCTCTGCTCTAGCTCAGTGGAATCAGCTGCAGGTAATTAAAGGGATGAGGTTCCTTTAAATCTCGGAAGGGGCGTGGCCTCACGCCTAAGATGGCGGTGGCCATCTTGGATCGGGCCGCGGAGGAGAGCTGCCTGATGCCATGCAGGAGGAGCAGGGATGGCTCCTGACCTGGCAGCCAACTCGGAGACCCACGCGGGTCTGCGGGGATAACAGGGACTGACAGCCGCGTCTCCCCTGATGCTACTGCGGCGGGTCGCCGTCGCAGTGAGGTAGGGGGACGTGGCCGTGGGCTCCTGCGGCCACGGAACACAACAGATGGAAGTTGTTATAATGTAATAAGGTATTCCTATCAGTTGCCTTCCTATAAACTGTAGTCACTAATCTCTCCTGCTGAAATATACTCTAGTGTCTAAAAAAGTAACTGATTGGGTATCCCTGGATACAGTAAATTTCAAGTTCACATCACTCATATTCAACATCTCCAAAAAACAGTCCAGTTCAATTTCAGAACCTTTCTATATAAAGAATAGGTCAACAATATATCTCTTCCAACTTACAATATGTTGAAACCATCTAGAAAAATAAACAAATCATTGTTCAAAATGAACTACATATAAACATGCAACACTTGGCACCATTGAGATATCTTTAATCTGTAGGTAAATTTGAGACTCATAGCTGAAACAATTACATGCTAATGTAATTTCTGCAATAGTTAATAAAAATTCCATCCTTCTATCTGACGAGTCAATCTTCCTAAGTTCCAACTCAATAATATTTAGAGCCTCCATTTGGGGAATGCTGGTGTACAAAGAGGTGATGTCAGCTGTTACTAATATCCAATTTTTTTGAACTCTCGGTAATTCAGACAATTGGTTGATAAAGTCTGTGGAGTCCTTTACATATGACTCAATACTGGATACTTTAGGTTGAAGATAGTGATCAATCATTTTTGCAAGAGGTTCTAATACAGTGCCTATACCGGCCACAATTGATCTACCTGGAGGTTTTTGCAAAGATTTATGCACCTTCGGCAATATATAAAAATATGCCATAGTCGGATGAAGTACTGTCAAAAATTGATATTCTTTCTCTGAAATTATTCTCTCTTTAACCGCTCTATCCAAAATATCGTTAACTCTCCAATGTAACACCACTGTAGAGTCATTATCTAACCTTTTATAAAACTGACAATCACTTAGCTGTCTCAATATGTCTGCATTATAATAATTTTTATCCATTAGGACGATACCTCCACCCTTATCGGCAGCAACAATTTTTATTGATTTGTCATCACGTAATTCACCCATCGCAGCCCATTCTTGCTTAGAGAGATTGTAAGTGACAAATTCTTTCTGGCATTCCACTTTCTCTAAATCAGCTAATACTAAGATCTGAAATGCATGTAATAATGGGCTAGGAGCGACTGGGGGTATCCATTTAGAGGGCTTACATAAAGTACTTATATCAGACTGCATTGTACTGTCTGAAAAAAAATTCCTTAAGATGGAGTCACTTAAAGAATTTTTGCAATTCTATACGAGTAGACAAGGAGTCATATTTGCACGTCGGCACGAAAGAGAAATCTTTATTCAATATATCTAAAATAGGTTTAGTTAAAACTTTTAAGGATAAATTGAAAACAGCATTACATGGATCATCTATATTATTAACAGATAATACAGAATTAGTCATTACTGGCATAGATTGTTACATTTTTGCCTCTTTGGAATCTGGATTCTCGATTGTTTTTGTCAACTCTGGGTCGTTGATCTAAAAAACTTGAATGTTGTTGAGGCTCATAAGTGTGATTACTATTCTCAACCTCATTAAATTTGACCTGCTGCATATCTTTATGACTTTTCTGTTGTACTGTATCTGTTGCGGAGCACTCAGAGAGCGATCCCACTCCTGGGAGAAGTGTGTGCCCTTGGGCCGCGGCTCGACGCCAGAGAGTCTGAAGAGGTGCCACGGGAGGCGTGGCATGCCCGAGCATGGCCTAGATGGGAGCAAGCTGGAGAGAAGACTGGAAGACAGGCCCTCCTCCGAGCCTGCACGCTTCAGAAGACCCAACAACGCTATGTTGGTCTTGTGAACAGTCCTCCGACCGTTCCCAGCCCTTTCGGACCTGCTGCAGGGTACAGCATGAAGCGGCAGGCCGGATGGAGGCCAGGGCAGCGAGAACTGGAACATGGATGCAGATGAGACTCAGAAACGAGATACTGGAAGAGTAGACGAGGACTCAGAGACAAGGTACTGGACGTGCTGACGTAGACTCAGAAGCAAGGTACTGGAAGTGTAGACGAGGACTCAGAGACAAGGTACTGGACGTGCTGACGTAGACTCAGAAGCAAGGTTCTGGAAGTGCAGACGAGGACTCATAAATGAGGTATGATGCATACAGGAGACTCAAGGGCGAGGTACGAGACTGGCAACATGGAGCGCCCTACACAGCCCGCCCATGGGGCTGGTCACGGACCACCACAGCGGTTGCCGCAGGATACCAGGCTTTCAGAGAGTTCAAGAATAAGGTAAGGGTAGCTCACAGATTCAGGAACGAGGTGCATGGTGTGGCCGGTATAGGTCATGGACCACGACATGGCTTTCCGCAAGGCACCAGGACATCTTGAAGAACAGGAACGAGGTGCTAGCTTTCAGGAGATTCAGGAACAGGATAAGGCTTGCTCACAGACTCAGGAACGAGGTGCATGGCTTGCATCACGAAGCGCCCTACTCAGCCCGCCCATGGGGCTGGTCACGGACCACGACATGGTTTGCCGCGAGGATACCAGGCTTTCAGAAAGTTCAGGAATAGGGTAAGGGTTGCACACAGATTCAGGAACGAGGTGCATGGCTTGCATCACGAAGCGCCCTACTCAGCCCGCCCATGGGGCTGGTCACGGACCACGACATGGCTTGCCGCGAGGCACCAGGACATCTTGAAGAACAAGAACGAGGTGCTAGCTTTCAGAAGATTCAGGAACAAGGCAGAAGCAGGTTGCTGCACACCGGCAGCCTGAAGCGGGATTTGCTGCACACCGGCAGCCTGAAGCAGGGATTGCTGCACACCGGCAGCCTGAAGCAGAGATTGCTGCACGCCGGCAGCCAAAGGCAAGGCAAGGCATCAACTGGACTGGAACACGGGATCGGATTGGAAGACAGGCTGAAGGCAGGAACAAGGACAGGCAAACATCAGGGCTGGTACATCAAGCAGACATCGGGACTGGAACAGCAGGTAAACATCAGACGAGACGAGGAGCTCCAACGGAGCACGAGTAACACTGGACCTTGCAGGAAGGCTGGAACACGGACAACTCCTGGAGCAAGGGTGGAAGACTCCCAGGAGTGACCAACTCCTTGCGAAGGCAACGTTAGACTGGAAGCTGGGCCCTTTAGTAGGGCTGATGAAGACAACGCCCTGGAAGGAGCCAGCAGGGGCCACACCTAGCTGGCCCTTGAAGAGGAGTAGAGGGGCGCGTGCCCGCGCCCTAAGAAGCTGAAAAGACAGGTTGGAAGCTGACGGCATCCTCCCGACCACGTGGACAATCCAAGGGAGTCAGGCAGGCCGCGGAGCACGGCTGCTCTGAAGGTGGAAAGGTGGCAGGCTGCTAGCGGCTCCCAGCCGCGAAGACTGAAGCAGAAAGGCAGAAGGTAAGCTGGCTGCAGGTTGAAGCGGAGTCAGAAGCAAACCGGAGACTGTGGCAGGCAGCGAGCTGAAGCGGAGTTGGAAGCAGACCGGAGTCAGAGGCTGGCTGCAAGCTGAAGCGGAGTCAGAAGCTAACCGGAGTCGGAGGCAGGCTGTGAGCTGAAGCGGAGTCAGAGGCTGGCTGCAGGGAACCGAAGAGACTGCAGGCACCGGCAGGGACGGCCTCCCTGCCGACCAAGGACCCGGGCTGAAGCAGGCACCGGCAGGGACGCCCTCCCTGCTGGCAGAAGACCCCAGGAAGCCTGCAGCGCGTCGGGGGACACCGGAGCGGTGGCAGCTGGCCCAGCCGCCCGAAAGAGCTCCCGGTGGCCCGACCCTGCCGCACAGGGTAGAAGCAGCCAGGAAAGGACCTGGCAGCGGCGGCAAGCCTGCCGCGAAGAAAACAGCGACAGCGGCCCGACTGGCTGCGTGGGGTAAGAGCCTGCCCGCGCTCCTCGCGGGCAGGATCGCAACAGTATCAGATTCATCAGAATCTTCAGAAGATGAAAAATCACCTCTTTTTTTACCATGTGATTTTTTTATTAGCCTGCATCCAATGATATACATAACCATCAGCATAATCTATTTCATCCCTGCAAAATGTATTGATCTTTATTTTTTTGGTTTCTTTTCGATATACATCTAACTGACTTTATAAGTCCTTCATCTGACTTTCTAGCATATCCTGTGGTAATTCCTCCTGTACTTTCAACAACTCTGTTTCAATTTCTTTCTGTATGCTCGCTATCTTATTTTTTGTATTCTCAACAATGAACAATTTTAGATCATGAGAACATTTGTTGAGGATAGCGTTCCATTTCTGAATGAACGCTTCATCATCAACAAACAAAGAAAGCTTTTCATTGATTCTTAAGCCACGTGGAATCCGTCTAACATAACAGTACTCTGCTAATGTCGCGGCATGCAGTTCCATTTTTATAATTTTTTTATGGTTCTTAGCGTAAGTATCACAATTACCCACTCTACCTTCTGTAGATGAAGAATCAAAAAGGTGAAACCCAGACAAAATATCGTGAGCCACTTGTTCAGTATAGAAATGCATATCATCTATGTTTTCCATATTATCTCCCCAATTTGGTAACCTTCGGTATAACAACACAAAGGATAATATTCACAAATCTTCTTTGATAATCTTATAGGCAGCAAACAAAAGAAGAAGTTTGTACCTTTCAATTCCAATTTTCTATTATTCAATCACATGTATTACAACTATCTAGACAATTAAAATCTATCTAACTCACACACACCCCATACATTCATTACTCATATCACGTAAAAACAAATAAGTGCAAATTTCAGACTTGTTATTATTCATTGACTTTTTGTACAACTATTATTATTAAACTGCTTAGTTCATTATGGTGAAGGAAGTTGATATTTAAGATACTGATCCTGAGTTAGTCCCTAAGGACGCCCTTATGAAAAAGAGTGAAACAGAGATCTTTGTTGGATTTGGACTCGTATTAGAAACAAAAGTGAATGAATTAAATAGAGGAGGATTTGTTTCATGGATCACCAATTAATGAACTATTTATTTATTTATTTATTTATTTATTTATTTATTTATTTAAAGGCTTTTATATACCGATGTTCATGTACTAGTACATACCGTGTCGGTTTACATAAGAACATAAGAACATAAGAAAATGCCATACTGGGTCAGACCAAGGGTCCATCAAGCCCAGCATCCTGTTTCCAACAGTGGCCAATCCAGGCCATAAGAACCTGGCAAGTACCCATAAACTAAGTCTATTCCATGTAACCATTGCTAATGGCAGTGGCTATTCTCTAAGTGAACTTAATAGCAGGTAATGGACTTCTCCTCCAAGAACTTATCCAATCCTTTTTTAAACACAGCTATACTAACTGCACGAACCACATTCTCTGGCAACAAATTCCAGAGTTTAATTGTGCGTTGAGTAAAAAAGAACTTTCTCCGATTAGTTTTAAATGTGCCCCATGCTAACTTCATGGAGTGTCCCCTAGTCTTTCTACTATCCGAAAGAGTAAATAACCGATTCACATCTACCCGTTCTAGACCTCTCATGATTTTAAACACCTCTATCATATCCCCCCTCAGTCGTCTCTTCTCCAAGCTGAAAAGTCCTAACCTCTTTAGTCTTTCCTCATAGGGGAGTTGTTCCATTCCCCTTATCATTTTGGTAGCCCTTCTCTGTACCTTCTCCATCGCAATTATATCTTTTTTGAGATGCGGCGACCAGAATTGTACACAGTATTCAAGGTGCGGTCTCACCATGGAGCGATACAGAGGCATTATGACATTTTCCGTTTTATTCATCATTCCTTTTCTAATAATTTCCAACATTCTGTTTGCTTTTTTTGACTGCCCCAGCACACTGCACCGACGATTTCAATGTGTTATCCACTATGACACCTAGATCTCTTTCTTGGGTTGTAGCACCTAATATGGAACCCAACATTGTGTAATTATAGCATGGGTTATTTTTCCCTATATGCATCACCTTGCACTTATCCACATTAAATTTCATCTGCCATTTGGATGCCCAATTTTCCAGTCTCACAAGGTCTTCCTGCAATTTATCACAATCTGCTTGTGATTTAACTACTCTGAACAATTTTGTGTCATCTGCAAATTTGATTATCTCACTCGTCGTATTTCTTTCCAGATCATTTATAAATATATTGAACAGTAAGGGTCCCAATACAGATCCCTGAGGCACTCCACTGTCCACTCCCTTCCACTGAGAAAATTGCCCATTTAATCCTACTCTCTGTTTCCTGTTTTTTAGCCAGTTTGCAATCCACGAAAGGACATCGCCACCTATCCCATGACTTTTTACTTTTCCTAGAAGCCTCTCATGAGGAACTTTGTCAAACGCCTTCTGAAAATCCAAGTATTCTATATCTACCGGTTCACCTTTATCCACATGTTTATTAACTCCTTCAAAAAAGTGAAGCAGATTTGTGAGGCAAGACTTGCCCTGGGTAAAGCCATGCTGACTTTGTTCCATTAAACCATGTCTTTCTATATGTTCTGTGGTTTTGATGTTTAGAACACTTTCCACTATTTTTCCTGGCACTGAAGTCAGGCTAACCGGTCTGTAGTTTCCCGGATCGCCCCTGGAGCCCTTTTTAAATATTGGGGTTACATTTGCTATCCTCCAGTCTTCAGGTACAATGGATGATTTTAATGATAAGTTACAAATTTTTACTAATAGGTCTGAAATTTCATTTTTTAGTTCCTTCAGAACTCTGGGGTGTATACCATCCGGTCCAGGTGATTTACTACTCTTCAGTTAGTCAATCAGGCCTACCACATCTTCTAGGTTCACCGTGATTTGATTCAGTCCATCTGAATCATTACCCATGAAAACCTTCTCCATTACGGGTACCTCCCCAACATCCTCTTCAGTAAACACCGATGCAAAGAAATCATTTAATCTTTCCGCAATGGCCTTATCTTCTCTAAGTGCCCCTTTAACCCCTCGATCATCTAATGGTCCAACTGACTCCCTCACAGGCTTTCTGCTTCGGATATATTTTAAAAAGTTTTTACTGTGAGTTTTTGCCTCTACAGCCAACTTCTTTTCAAATTCTCTCTTAGCCTGTCTTATCAATGTCTTACATTTAACTTGCCAATGTTTATGCTTTATCCTATTTTCTTCTGTTGGATCCTTCTTCCAATTTTTGAATGAAGATCTTTTGGCTAAAATAGCTTCTTTCACCTCCCCTTTTAACCATGCCGGTAATCGTTTTGCCTTCTTTCCACCTTTCTTAATGTGTGGAATACATCTGGACTGTGCTTCTAGAATGGTATTTTTTAACAATGACCACGCCTCGTGGACATTTTTTACTTTTGTAGCTGCTCCTTTCAGTTTTTTTTCTAACAATTTTTCTCATTTTATCAAAGTTTCCCTTTTGAAAGTTTAGCACGAGAGCCTTGGATTTGCACACTGTTCCTTTTCCAGTCATTAAATCAAATTTGATCATATTATGATCACTATTGCCAAGCGGCCCCACCACCGTTACCTCTCTCACCAAGTCCTGTGCTCCACTGAGAATTAGATCTAAAATTGCTCCCTCTCTCGTCGGTTCCTGAACCAATTGCTCCATAAAGCTATCATTTATTCCATCCAGGAACGTTATCTCTCTAGCGTGACCCGATGATACATTTACCCAGTCTATATTGGGGTAATTGAAGTCTCCCATTATTACTGCACTACCAATTTGGTTGGCTTCCCTAATTTCTCTTAGCATTTCACTGTCCATCTCACCATCTTGACCAGGTAGACGGTAGTATACCCCTATCACTGTAGTCTTCCCTGATACACAAGGGATTTCTACCCATAAAGATTCAATTTTGTATTTAGTCTCATGCAGGATGTTTATCCTGTTGGACTCTATGCCATCCCGGACATAAAGCGCCACACCTCCTCCCGACTGCTCCTCTCTGTCATTGCGATATAATTTGTACCCCGGTATAGCACTGTCCCATTGGTTATCCTCTTTCCACCATGTCTCTGAGATGCCAATTAAGTCTATGTCATCATTTACTGCTAATCTAATATATAAACAAACCCCCAGTGTATTTTAATTTTTTGCCAAATATCGAAAATAATTCTTTGCTCACAATCAAGTCTTAAATTTGCATATTATTTAAAAGGTAAACCGCAAAGTGTCGTAAGACCCTTGCACGTTACCCAATGATTCAACGACAAAATTTTTGAAAAGGTAGAGGAAGGGTTTCATATATAGGTTTCTCAGCCCAGCATAAGGTCTGTTAGATTTTCAAGTATAATCATCAACCAAACCTCCTCCACCTATGGGTTTTTTAGAAATTCTGTGCAAACCCTAGTGAAAACTGCAAACACAATTTTTTTTATCCCTTAAAACCAATTTTTCTTAAATATTATTTATAAAATACTGAAGCCTCTTTCAATATGATTTCAAAGTCCCGACTTATCTGACGATGTTAATCCACCCGACGTAGCTACGTTTCTGGTTCGCGCCGGAACCTTTCTTCAGGGGATATGTTCTTTTTAAAGCAGTCAGGTATACCGCGTTAGCTGAAAATCATCTGTCAAGGCCAAAATTTTCCAGACGCCTTACAGCGCTCTTTCTGTCAAAGGCAAAAGTTTTCCGGACGCCATACAGCGCTCTTGCTCTCTGCAAACCTCTCACCAACGATCCAAGCTTTTTAAGCTGGGGACACAGATGATGTGATGAACCAATCACAACCCACATCGCCGTGACGTCATCGCGTATTCATTCAAACTAAAGAGCCCCAATCAAGAGCCTCATTCATTCCCTGAGGGGCTTGCGTATTCAAAGTAAAGATCCAAAACGCTTCACGTTTATTCAACAAGCCTTCACGGTTCCCTCCTCTCGACGTGATAGGTATGTGATCTATAACTGTCCATTTCAAGGTACTATACAAGTGTCCGTGCTGTTCACAATGTGCAACAATTGGAGCAGATAAAGTGGATGTGTTTAATTTTGATTTATGTTCGTTCAGCCTCACTCTTATTTTGCAGGTGGTCCTGCCAATATATAAGCCTGGGCATGGGCAAATAATTGCGTAAACCACATGGTCTGAATTGCATGTTGTATTATATTTGCGGTGTATCAAATACCCTGTCAGACCTTATGCTGGGCTGAGAAACCTATATATGAAACCCTTCCTCTACCTTTTCAAAAATTTTGTCGTTGAATCATTGGGTAACGTGCAAGGGTCTTACGACACTTTGCGGTTTACCTTTTAAATAATATGCAAATTTAAGACTTGATTGTGAGCAAAGAATTATTTTCGATATTTGGCAAAAAATTAAAATACACTGGGGGTTTGTTTATATATTAGATTGTCATTTTGTTAAATACCCCAGAAGATTTGGGTGCTGTTTTTGAGGTTTGGTATCTATCATTTACTGCTATACATTCTAATTCTCCCATCTTACTTCTTAGATTTCTGGCATTAGCATACAAACATTTCAAAGTTTGTTTTTTGTTTGTATTTTTATTCTGCTTTTTAATTGATAGGGATAAGTTAGAATTTTTTAGCTCAGGTGAGTTTTTAGTTACAGGCACTTGGACTACTTTTCTAATTATTGGAACCTCACTGTCAGGATGCCCTAATTCTAATGCATCATTAGTATCCTTTAAAGATACATCTCTCCGAACCATGCGCTGCTGAGCGACTGTCGGCTTTCCCCTTTGTTCTAGTTTAAAAGCTGCTCTATCTCCTTTTTAAAGGTTAGCGCCAGCAGTCTGGTTCCACCCTGGTTAAGGTGGAGCCCATCCCTTCGGAAGAGACTTCCCCTTCCCCAAAAGGTTCCCCAGTTCCTAACAAAACTGAATCCCTCTTCCTTGCACCATCGTCTCATCCACGCATTGAGACTCCGGAGCTCTGCCTGCCTCTGGTGACCTGCGCGTGGAACAGGGAGCATTTCAGAGAATGCTACCCTGGAGGTTCTGGATTTAATCTTTCTACCTAAGAGCCTAAATTTGGCTTCCATAACCTCCCTCCCACATTTTCCTATGTCGTTGGTGCCCACGTGTACCACGACAGCCGGCTCCTCCCCAGCACTGTCTAAAATCCTATCTAGGTGACGCGTGAGGTCCGCCACCTTCGCACCAGGTAGGCATGTTACCAGGCGATCCTCACGCCCACCCGCCACCCAGCTATCTACATCAAACAAGTGGGTACAAATAACCGGGCTAACTTCGTAAGAACTTAGAACTTAGATAGAGCAGAGAACAAGAAATAAGCAGATTAATAATAATAGTTATTCATAAAGTAGATGAATAATAAAAAGTCTGAAATTGCACTTGTTTTTACATGATATGAATGATGAATGTATGGGGTGTGTGAGAGTTAGATAGATTTTAATTGTCTAGATAATTGTTTTACATGTGATTGCATAATAAAAAATTGAAATTGTAAGGTACAAATATCACAAGCAGCACAAAGGATAAGGTGCTTAGATTTCTTTGCTATCTGCATCATAGACATTTAACAGCACACTCTAAACAGGTGTCTGAGAAGTATGCACCTATCCGTGCTCACGATAGGTGTTTGTAAACAATAAGCACTCAAAAACTATTGTGTTTGAGGCATTGTGGACCCTTGGTTGCAATGGAGATGACTCCGCCCACGGGGAGGAGCTCCGTGGGGAACCAATTGATAGGCTGACACAGTTAGTAGACACAGAATGGATAGAGTCCTTATTGTACTGCTGTAAAATAGATGGTAAAGCAGGAAGGTAAGGCACTGATCCTCGAAGTGCCAATACTCTCAACAGGCTCAGAAGTATAGTCTCACCCAGATGTTCATGATAGGCAGGAGCCCGCAGTACGGGTAACACCGCGGCTGGTGGGTGGAGTTGGAGCGCCAGATCGTAGAGGTACTCACAGAGTGAAGGCACGTTCCTGATGGTAGAATGGTGGGAGCGAAGGTCCGTGGTGCAGGATATGAAGTAGATAGGCCTTCAAGGAGCAAGAACCCAATGGTCCAATATTCTGGAAATGAATAAAGAGAAAATACCTCCAAGGAGGTTGTCTAGGTTAGTGAGGACCCTGAAGGGAGTTGGAAGCGAGAGACCCCCGAGGAGCGGGTGTCTAGAGCTTCTGCTGGAGCGAGGCCCTTAACGTGCAAAGAGGCGTCTAAGTGTACAGCATAGAGCAGGCAGAGTAGCGAAGCAAAGTTTTTGCTAACTCAAATTGGTAGGGAAGCGGAGGCTAGATATACCCGGAGGTACTGACATCATGCGGTGGGGCCGCCCCCGAGGTTCCCACCGTGACTTGCATTTGAGCATTGGAGATGTGCGCTCACACCCTAGAAGGCCACAGAAGTGAGCATGGCGGATGGGGACACCCATAGCTGGTATGGAAATGCCGAGGCCTTCGGTACTTGGCACTGGATACAACCATCTTGCCCAAAGAGAAAGAAAGGGGAGAAAAAGAGGTAAGGCAGAGTGGTCGCCGCCGTATGCGACTGATGGACACAACAGTAACCCCCTTCAAAGGGCCCCTTCCAAGACCTCTTCCAGTTGGTCTGGGCTTGCCTGGGTGTGCCAGGTGGAATTGGCGTAGCATCTCCTTGTCTGTATTATTGGCCAGTGGTTCCCAAGAGTTTTCCTCTCGGCCATAGTTCTCCCAAGAGATGAGGTACTCCCATGTCTCACCTCTTTTACATATATCAAGGATGTCTTCTACGGCATATTCAATGTCATCATCTGTGTCCAGGCTGGTAGGCTCTTGTTCTTTTCTGGAGACCTCGGATAGTATCACTGGCTTTAGTAGAGATACATGAACTGCATTGTGTATCTTCATTGATGGAGGCAGTTTGAGACTCTATGTTAAATTTCCTAATTGCTGAAGGATAGTGAAAGGTCCCACAAAGCGAGGAGCACATCTTGCAGAAGGGAGCTTGAGTCGGAGGTATTTTGTGCTTAACCAAACCTTGTCACCAGGCTGGAACTGGGGTGCCTTTTGATGATGAGCATCATAGGTCCTCTTTGCCTTTTGTCCTACTTTAAGAAGGAGCTCCTTCATCTGTCTCCAAAGCTGGGATAATTCTGCTGCGGTAGCCTGGGCAGCAGGAGAGGCTAATATTAATGGAATAGGCAGCGGAGGTAAAGGTTGCCTCCTGTAGACAGTTTGGAAAGGGGAAGACCCTGTCAAAGAAGCAGGATGTGAATTGATGACAAATTCTGCCCAAGGCAGTAATTCAGCCCAGTCGTTCTGTCTAGAGTTGACATAGGATCGCAGAAATTGTTTCAGCATCCTATTCATCCTCTCAGTCTGACCGTTAGACTGAGGACAGTAGGCAGAGGTTAAATCCAAGGCAATGTCAAATTTTTGACATAATACTCTCCAAAACTTTGCAGTAAATTGCACTCCTCTGTCAGATAGGATATGTTTTGGTATCCCATGAAGACATAAGATGTGTTTAATGAAGAGTTTTGCTAACTCAGTAGCAGAGGGTAATTCTGGTAATGCTACAAAGTGTGCCATTTTAGAGAAACGGTCGACCGTAACCCATATTTATTTATTTTATTTATTTACTTTGGTTTTTTATATACCGGTCTTCCTGCATTAGATGCAAATCAAATCGGTTTACATTGAACAATTAAAACTTGCTTGAAAAAGCATTACATATAACAAAGAACATCAAAAAAACATGAAAACCTGTTGGAACAATAATAAAACACAGTATGAATTGTTCATCTTTACCAGATGCCTTACAGGAAAAACAAAAAAGGATTAAAAAATTAAAAAATTAAATAACATATGGAAGTATCGAGAGAAAATAGAGCATGGGAGCACTGAGTGAAAATTATAAGATAGGAAATGGAGAGGAGAGGGAAGGGGAAAAAGAACAGAGGGACCAGAAAGGTGGTTAAAAAAGGAAGGATTAGAGGGAGGAAATTATAAAAGAAACAAACAAATCGAATTTGCCATGGTAAATCTACAGTAAGAAATCAGGGAAATGCTAGATTAAATAGATAAGTTTTCAGTTTTTTCTTGAAGGATTGATGGCAGGGATCCTGTCTAAGGTCTGGTGGAAGTGAGTTCCAATTAGAGGGACCTGCCGTGGAAAAAAACTCTGTTACTTAGTGGAGTTTTGGCTTGAGGGACAAAAAGGGAGCCTTGATAAGCTTTTCTTATTGGTCTCTTTGATTTGTTGGTGCGAAACTGAAAAGTAAGATCAATTGGGGCTAAGTTGTTTAAGGATTTATGTATGATGGTCATGGCTTTGTAGAGTACTCTGTATTTAATCAGAAGCCAGTGAAGTTTGAAGAGAATGGGTGTGGTGTGGTCTCTCTTATTTGCGTTGGTCAGGATCCTGGCTGTTGAGTTCAGTAACAACTGTAGAGGCTTGCTGGAGTTGGCTGGAAGACCAAGTAGCAAAGCATTACAATAATCCACTTTGGAGAGTATGATTGCTTGAAGGACAAGGCGGAAATCGTGTGAATGCAAAAGGGGTTTTAGCCTTTTCAGAACTTGTAATTTGAAAAAGCATTCTTTAGTTGTGTTATTACAAAACATTTGAGGTTCAGGTGGGTGTCCAAAAGCACACCTAGATCTCTTACGTGGGAAGTGTTTTTTATGTTGTCCAGGATAGTTGCAGGAGGATTAGGATTAGAGGTCATGTCTTTTTGTGTTTGATCAATTATAAAGTTAGATATCTCTCTAGGAATGAAGTTGTCATCATGGGAGATGATGAGGTATTCCGTTTTTTGCTTGTTGATGACCAGGTTAAGTTTGGTAAGGAGCGATCTGATTTCCTGAAAGCAATATTCCCAGAAAATTAAAGTGTTTTGAAGGGACTTCTTTATAGGGATGAGAATTTGTATGTCGTCTGCATATACAAAATGTTTGATTTTCAGTTTAGATAGCAGGAAGCAGAGGGGTAGGAGATAAATGTTGAAGAGGGTTGGGGAGAGGGAGGAACCTTGTGGAACTCCCAAATTTGAACTGATAGGCTTAGATTCTTTGTTATTAATTTTTATCTTGAATGATCTGTTGCTGAGAAATGAGCGAAACCAATCTAGGACAGTGCCTGAAATACCAATGTCGGCTAGTCGGTCTAGAAGAATTGAATGATTAACCGTATCAAAGGCCGCCGAGAGGTCGAGGAGAATGAGTAGGTGAGGTTGTCTTTTTTCTGAACTAAGGAAGACTGAATCCAAGAGAGAGATCAGAAGGGATTCTGTGTTAAAGGATTTCCGAAAACCATATTGAGATGGAGCCAGGATCTTAAAATCTTCCAAGTAGTCTGTAAGTTGTTTATTAACTACTTTCTCCATGACCTTAGCAATGAAGGGTAGGTTAGCAATGGGGCGAAAATTAGCTGGTTCATCTGTTGAAAGATCAGGTTTTTTTAGGAGAGGTTTCAAGATGGCTTGCTTGAGAGAATCTGGAACTTTACCTTGAGTTAATGAACAGTTAATGATTTTTGCGATCGGTTTTGCAATGATGTTTGGTATTGACATGAGAAGGTTTGAAGGGATGGTATCTAAAGGATGTGAAGAGGGTTTGAGTTTTTTTAGGATATTCATAATTTCAAGTGATGAGGTGGTTTCGAAAGATTCGACTGATGAGGTGGTCACGAAGGATTCTAACCTGGCATTTTGATGCTGTGATGCTGTGGTCTGTGAGCATATGTGAGCATATGTGAGCATATGTGGTCATATGGTGTTATTGCCGCTGGATGACGGCAGGTCCACTACGAAATCGGTAGTGATATGAGTACATGGTTCATCCGATGATGGTAGAGGCTGTAATAAACCCCCAAGGTCACCCAGGTGGTGGCTTTTGCTTGGCACAGACAGTGTAGGAACCCACATACGCTTGCACGTCCTTCTTCATGGTTGTCCACCAATAGTATCTTTGCAACATTGCTAAGGTATGACTCTGTCCAGGATGGCCTGCCAGAGGGGAATCGTGTGCCCATTTCAACAGTCTTTTTCTTAAACTTCTGGCCACCACCGTCTTCCCGGCAGGTACCATCTGGGTGGCTGCGAGAACCACTTTTGCAGGATCGATGATATGATGGGGGTTCATCTGGCACGTCCTGTGGTGAGAAAGAGCGCGATAGGGCATCAGCCCGGGTGTTCTTCTCTCCTGGACGGTAATTGAGAAGGAAATCGAACCTGTTGAAAAACAGAGACCATCTTGCTTAATGGTGGTTGAGTCGTTGAGCATGTCGAAGGCACTCTAGATGCTTGTGATCAGTGTATACTACTATTTGGTGTTGTGCGCCTTCTAGCCAGGGATGCCACTCTTCAAAAGCCAGTTTGATCGTGAGAAGCTCCTTGTCTCCTATCCCATAGTTTCTCTCAGCAGGCGAGAATTGCCTAGAAATTAAGGAGGAAGGATGGAGCAGATTGGATTCGCTGTACTGATGTAGACCTGCCCCCACACCAACGTCGGATGTGTCAACCTCCACGATGAAAGGACAGTGTGGGTCAGGATGGCGGAGACACGGCTTCTTTTCAAAAGCCTCTTTGAGAGTCATGAATGCTGAGATGGCTTCAGGAGACCAATTGGCAGGGTTGGCACCCTTCTTGGTCATATAGCAGTTAGAGGGACTGTCAATGATGAGTAGATATTTAATAAAGGATCGGTAGTAATTAGTGAATCCCAAGAAGTGACACAAAGCCTTCAGTCCTGTGGGTTGAGGCCATTCCCGGATACTCTCAAGTTTCTTGGGATCCATTTGAAAACCGTTCTTCGAAACGATATATCCCAGGAAAGGTACAGCTTCTTTGTGAAATTCGCACTTCTCAAGCTTTGCGTAAAGGTGGTACTCACGCAGGCATCTTAGGACTTTCTTAACATCCTCCTGATGATTTTGCAGATCCTGAGAAAAGATCAGTATATCATCAAGATATACTACAATGCATCGATACAGTAAGTCCCGTAAGATGTCGTTCATCATATTTTGAAAGACTGCAGGTGCGTTACTTAAACTGAAAGGCATGACAAGGTATTCAAAGTGTCTATCATGGGAGTTAAAAGCAGTCTTCCATTTGCTCCTTCTTGAATACGCACCAAGTTGTATGCTCCTTTTAGGTCCAATTTGGAGAATATTTTGGCCCCTTGGAGTCTATCAATCAGTTCAGATATTAAGGGCAGGGGGTACCTGTCCTTGATGGTAATCTCATTCAGACCCCTGTAATCGATGCAGGGGCGTAAGGTGCCATCCTTTTTTCCCAACAAAAAAGGAGCCTGCACCAGCAGGGGACTTGGAAGGTCTGATAAATCCTTTTTGTAGATTTTACTGTAATGAGGGTAGACATAGCTTTGGTCTCAGCTACAGAAAGTGGGTAGACTTCCTTTGGGAGGTTCAGAATTTGGCTTCAGATTTATGGCACAATCGAACTCTCTGTGTGGTGGAAGCACAGCAGCTGCTTGCTTAGAGAAAATATCCTGAAAGGAGGCATATTGTGGAGGTAAGCCAGGTAGTGATGGAGTGGTAGCATGCAGATGAGCGGTGAAACTTCAGCAAGACACTGACCATGACAGTCTGGTCCCCACCGGGACAGTTCCAAGGTAGCCCAATTAAATTGTGGCATATGGTCTTGAAGCCACGGCAGGCCCAACACCACTGGATGCATGGCTTTTTCCAACACTAGAAAGGAAATTGATTCTTAGTGTAGGGCTCCAGTGCACAGGCCAATGGCCTGAGTGGTCAATGAAACTTCTCCAGGAAGTGGTTCTCCAGATGGATGACAATAGCAGAGGCTTAGCTATTGGTGTGGGATAAATCCTCAGATGTTCAACCAAGCTCTTCAGAATAAAATTACCTTCAGCACGGAGTCAATGAGAGCGAGAGTCTGAAACACGAGACCTCCGCAAAGCAGGAATACAGGTAAAGATAATGGAGGAGTAGGAGAGGTGAGGCCCAGGAGAAGTCCTCCTGCAGATCCCAGGCCCAACAGTTTCCCGGACAAATGGTACAAGTTTGGACTGCATGACCTGATTGGCCACAATACATGTTCAGGTCCATGTGCTTGCGGTAATGTCTCTCCTTAGAGGTCAAGTGTCTTTGGCCTAGCTGCATAAGCTCTTCCTCCTCTAGAGGTGCAGATGGTAAGCTGGAAGCAATAGGCACAGATTTTGGATGGTTAGCCCCCACTGTAGACTTTCGTGGGCTCTTAGCCTCTTGAGTACGATCGTGGATATGGCTGTCAGTTCTCCCTGCTAGTTCCATCAGGGATTCAAGGGATTCAGGCAAATCACGAGCCACTAGTTCGTCCTTTATGTGAGAGTTGAGACCCTCCATGAATATGGCACGTGAGCATCCAGTGTCCCAATGTAGTTCAGATGCTAGAGTCTTAAATTCAATAGCAAAGTCTGTAAGTGGCTTGTTACCTTGCTGAAGGTTGAACAAGGTGGATCCAGCGATGGTCTGGTGAGCCGGGTCATCAAACTCAGACTTAAAACGTTGTAGAATTCCTGTTAGGTCATTCAGGATTGGATCTTCACGTTCCCATAGTCGTGAAGCCCAGGCCAGGGCTCATCCTTCAAGGAACTACAGGATGTAGATGGTCTTTGAAGCCTCAGTGGGAAAGAGGGTAGGCTGTAAAGCAAAATGCATGCTGCATTGATTGATGAACCCTCTGCACATCTTGTCTTCACCCGTGAAGCGAGTAGGTGTAGATAAAGGCACAGTGGTCTTAAGGGTTACCACTGGTGACAGCAATTCCTTCACAGGAGGAGCTGAAGAGTTCAGTTGAGCTGGTAACTGATTGAAGGCAGTAGCTAGGTTCTCCAAAGACTTTTGTTGTTCTGTAATCCGCTGGGCTAGGCCAGGGATGCCCTGCAGGGCTGCGAGCTGAGCCAAGTCTATGGAGTTAGCAATCTGTTGTGTTTGAGGCATTGTGGACCCTTGGTCGCAATGGAGATGACTCTGCCCATGGGGAGGAGCCCTGTGAGGAACCAATGAGATAGGCTGACAGTTAGAAGACACAGAATGAATAGAGACTTTATTGTACTGCTGTAAAATAGATGGTAAAGCAGGAAGGTAAGGCATTGATCCACGAAGTGCCAATATACTCAACATGCTCAGAAATATAGTCTCACCCAGATGTTCACGATAGGCAGGAGTTCGCAGTGCGGGTAAAGCCGTGGCTGGTGGGTGGAGTTGGAGCGCCGGATCATAGAGGTACTCACAGAGTGAAGGCGTCTTCCTGATGGAAGAATGGTGGGAGCGAAGGTCCGTGGTGCAGGATATGAAGTAGATAGGCCCTCAAGGAGCAAGTACCCAATGGTCCAATATCCTGGAAATTTATTTATTTATTTATTTAGTACTTTTTTATACTGACATTCATGATACAGATCATATCATATCAGTTTACAAGGAACAGGGGGATTTAACATTAACCATAACATTAACCACAACGAAGAGGCAAAAGTTACAATAAAACAAGGGTAAAGGAACTCGAAAGATGAAGAAGCTGTAGTAGATAGGAAACTCGGTAATTATAGCAAATCATTTACAATGTTTGAGATGGCATGCATTGATCAGTTACAATGTCTGAGATGGCTTCCATTAGATAGAAGGCCTTAGTACATGATCTGAGGCATAGCTGATGTAGGTCTGGGTTAGGAGAAGGCTTGTTGAAAGAGCCAGGTCTTAAGTTTTTTTCTGAATGACAACAAGCAGGGTTCCTGTCTGAGATCGGAGGGGGATAGCGTTCCAGATGGTTGATCCCGCTGTTGAGAAGGCCCGTTCTCTAGTGGTTGACAGATGGGTGGCTTTGGTAGGGTGGGCATGCAGGGATCCTTTGTAAGCTTCCCTGATAGGTCTTGAAGAGGTGTGGAGTCTGAGTGGGAGGTGCAAGTCGATGGGTACCTGGTGGTGAATGGTTTTATGAATGATGGTAAGGGATTTGTGAAGGATTCTGAAGCTTATTGGTAGCCAGTGTAGATCTCTAAGGATGGGCGTAATGTGCTCTCTTCTGTTGGTATTTGTTAGGATTCTGGCGGCTGCGTTTTGGAGCATCTGAAGAGGTTTGGTGGAGGAGGCAGGGAGACCTAGTAGAATGGAATTGCAATAGTCTATCTTGGAGAATATGATGGCCTGGAGGACAGATGTGAAGTCGTGAAGGTGTAGAAGGGGTTTAAGTCTTTTTAGCAGCTGTAGTTTATAGAAGCAGTCCTTGGTTGTGTGGTTGATGAACTTCTTTAAGTTTAGATGGTTGTCAACTATTACTCCGAGATCTCTTGCTTGTGTGATTAGCGTGTTGGGGTGGGTCAGCTGGGGGATCACTGTGTTCGGGGGATATGAGATGGAGTTCCGTTTTGGCGGAGTTAAGTACCAAGTTTAGGCTGGTGAGTAGGAGGTTGATGGCTTGGAGGTAGTTGTCCCAGAACTTGAGTGTTTTCGTAGTGTTCAGCGTAAAGGTAGTGTTTTAATTTTAGGCTTGTTAGCAGCTGGCAGAGGGGAAGGAGGTAGATGTTGAAGAGGGTGGGAGACAGGGAAGAGCCCTGGGGTACACCTAGAGAAGAATTAATGTGTGGGGACTCTTGTTATTGATTTTGACTTTATAACCTCTGCTACTGAGAAAGGAGTCGAACCTTCTGAAGGCCGTTCCTGTTATCCCAATGTCAGATAGACGATTTAGGAGGCTGGAGTGGTTCACCGTGTCGAAAGCCGTTAGCAAGAAGGAGTGTCCTTTGTCCAGTCCCATGATGAGGTGGTCCGTGAGGGAGATGAATAAAGAAATGAATAAAGAGAAAAGACTCCCGAGGAGTGGTTGTCTAGGATAGTGAGGACCCCGCAGGGAGTTGGAAGCGAGAGACCCCCGAGGAGTGGGTGTCTAGAGCTTCTCCTGGAGCGAGGCCCTTAGCGTGCAAAGAGGCGTCTAAGCATACAGCTTAGGGCAGGCAGAGTAGCGAAGCAAAGTCTTTGTTAACTCAAATTGGAAGCGGAAGCAGAGGCTAGATATACCCGGAGGTACTAATGTCACGCGGTGGGGCCACCCCCGAGGTTCCCGCCATGATGTGTATTTGAGCGTCAGAGATGTGCGCGTTCGCGCCCTAGGAGGCCACGGGAGTGACCATGGTGGATGGGGATGCCCATGCTGGTCTAGAAATGCCGAGGCCCTCGTCACTCGGCACAGGAGACAACCATCTTACTCAAAGAGAGAGAAAGAGGAGAAAAAAAGGTAAGGCAGAGTGGTCGCAACCGTCTGTGACTGACGGACGCAACAAAAACTAGGTGCCCAAAAATCAGGCGCGCAACGCACGATGCAGGAGGATGCCCAACTAAGCCCTGAAGTACATCTCTGTGCATCCAATTCGGAGCCTCTACATGCACAACTGAGTGCCTAGGTATGCATCCTTATGTGCCCAATTGAGCACCCAGCTAAGGGGCCGAAGAAAAAATAAGCATGGAAAGCGGGCGTGGAAACAATGGAAAGCAGGCGCCCGCTTTCTTAACACACGAATGGCGACTGCAAGGGGGGTGCCATGCTATATTATAATTAGGGGGTCGCGCAACCCTAGCTCCTCCTTGCTAACGCGACCCTGCCGGCATCGGTCGTCTTAATGCGGCCTGCTGAGTTTTTTTTCTTTAAACTTTTAAAAGAAGTACAGAAAAGCAGTATTTTCTGCTTTTCTGTACTTCTTTTCAATGCGCTCAGCTATTAACACCTGCTCCAGTCAGGCGTTAATAGCTGAGTGATAAATGTGCATCTGAGATGCACATTTATTTTTTTGCATTTGAGTGAATGAGTAATAGCCTCATTAACATGCATTTGCATGTGATCAGCGCTATCCCATTCACTCTGCGTCGGAAGCGCGTTAAATGGGCACTAATTCCGCAAATTGCAATTATAATTAGGGGCTCAAGCAACCCTGGCTTGGAGAAGAGAGGGCTGAGGGGGGATACGATACAGGTGTTACAAATCATGAGAGATCTAGAATGGGTAGATGAGAATCGGTTATTTACTCTTTCAGATAATAGAAAGACTAGGGGGCACTCCATGAAGTTAGCATGTGGCACATTTAAACTAATCGAAGAAAGTGTTTTTTTCACTCAACGCACAATTAAACTCTGGAATTTGTTGCCAGAGGATGTGGGTAGTGCAGTTAGTATAGCTTTGTTTAAAAAATGCTTGGATAAGTTCTTGGAGAAGAAGTCCATTACTTGCTATTAGGGATGTGCAGAGCAAAAGTTTATGTTCATAAGTCCATAAGTCGAATGGGGGTCCCATTTGCGGTCAATATGGACTTATGGAGAATTCCATAAGTTGAGTCTATGTCCATACGTGCAAATAAAAATTTAAACCCCTCACCCTCCTTAATCCCCCCCCCCCCAAGACTTACCACAACTCCCTGGTGATCCAGCGGGGAGTCAAGACGCCATTGCTGAACTCCTTTGCGAGGAGCACGTGACGTCGGCGCGACGTCGGAGTGACGTGGCGTCACGTGATTCCCCGCGGGTTCGCTCCGGGTCCCTCGTTGGGCCCAAAAGGCACTTTTGGCCAGCTTGGGGGGGTCAGGAGCCGCCACGTCGGCGCCACGTCGGAGTGACGTGCTCCTGACCCCCCCAAGCTGGCCAAAAGTGCCTTTTGGGCCCAACGAGGGTTCTGGGAGCGAACCCGAGGGGAATCACGTGACGTCGGCGCCACGTCGGAGTGATGTGGCGTCACGTGATTCCCCGCGGGTTCGCTCCGGGTCCCCTCGTTGGGCCCAAAAGGAACTTTTGGCCAGCTTGGGGGGGTCAGGAGCCGCCACGTCGGCGCCACGTCGGAAGGTGACGTGCTCCTGACCCCCCCAAGCTGGCCAAAAGTGCCTTTTGGGCCCAACGAGGTCTGGGAGCGAACCCAGACGGGAATCACATGACGTCGGCGCCACGTCGGAGTGACTCGGCGTCACGTGATTCTCCGCGGGTCCGCTCCCGGAACCCTCGTTGGGCCCAAAAGGCACTTTTGGCCAGCTTGGAGGGGTCAGGAGGCCCTCCCAAGCTGGCCAAAAGTGCCGTTTGGGTCCAACGAGGGTCCGGGAGCGGAACCGTGATGGACCACGTGACGTCGGCGTCACGTCGGAGTGACGCGGGCCGTCACGTGATTCCCACGCGTCCGCTCCCGGACCCTCACGGAACTTTTGGCCAGCATGGGGAGTTTTGGTAAGTCTTGGGGGGGGGGATTAAGGAGGGTGAGGGGTTTAAATTTTTATTTAGATCAACAATCGCGATTTCCAACGTATTCAACATAGCTATGTTGAATACGTTGGAAATCCGATCGTTTACGCCTCATCATTTTTTTAAGTTAAAAAAAAAAAAAAGTTGTGTTTTCCATTTAAGTTCAAAACGAATGCACACCCCTACTTGCTATTAATTACTGTATTTGCCGGCGCATAGGATGCAGTCGCTTATAAGACGCACCCCCTTTTCTCTACATATTTTTAAGGGAAAAAAATAATTTTCTATATAATTTTGGGGCACTAAATCAGTGTCTGGTGGGGGGAGTGTTGCGGTGGCGTCGTTGAACAATTCTGCAAGTCCTATGTGCCGGCAATCATCCGACCGGAAGTGTCGTGGTGGCGTCGGGGAACGAGGGTGCGCCGCCCGATTTGGGGAGTGATTCTGCAGGTCCTGGCGCCGGTAATCAAAATTACCGGTGTATAGGACCTGTAGAATCGCTTCCTGATTGGCCGACTCCACAGCCACCGCCATCCGGCTGAAGCCCCCTTCGTCTCCCCTTCCCCCCCGATCACGGGAAGAGCCCGCATTACTATCCTCCTGGGCCCTGCATCTCTCTGCATTAGGTAATTAGGTAATCAAAAAAAGGTAATTAAAATTAACAGTGTCTGGTGTGTGGGGGGAGTGATGCGCATAGGACGCACTTCTTATTTTTCCCCTATTTTGAGGGGAAAAAGTGTGTCCTATGCGCCGGCAAATATGGTAAGTTGACTAAGAAAATAGCCACTGCTATTACTTGCAACAGTAACATGGAACAGACTTAGTTTTTGGGTATTTGCCAGGTTCTTGTGGCCTGGATTGGCCACTGTTGGAAACAGGATGCTGGGCCAGTATGGCAGTATGGCATGTTCTTATGTTCTTATGCATTAGAGGGTGGATTAGCGCATATTTAACCCACATCCTACTGCGCGCACTGTATTGCATCGGCCCCTAAGTGCACAACTGGGTGCACAGCTGGGTGTACAAGTGCAAACCGAAATACCTGACGAGGGCAGCCTTACTCGCAAAAAAAAAAGCATGCAAATGCTGCAGTGGCCTACCACACGGCGAAAAATCTAAGCCTGAGAGCAGGGCCTAGTCCAGAAGGTTGCTCAACCTGCCAAGCTGCCCGAGTCCCCCAAGCTCCCCCAGAGGCGGGAATGGACATCAGATCAGCACCCTGAGCACGGAGACCGGAAGGGAGAGGAATCCCTAAAATCAACACCCCCTCCTTTTATTTTCATTTTTTTTTTTAATACTCTTTACCCGAGCTCAGCCTGCCTGGCCAAGTACAGAGTCCATCTCCAGCTGTGTGGGAAGGGGGCATACACCTTCACCATTGTGCTCGGCTTCCTGCACCAGCTTTTTTTTTGTTTTGTTTTTTTTTAAACAGCTAAGTCCACACTGGCAAAAAACAGCTGCCGGACCAAGCCACTCACCTGAGGGAAGAATTTGAAGAAATCACCTCTGGAAACTCGAATGAAGGAAAGACAAGAAAGTTTGCTTACCATAAACGGTGTTTCCGTAGATAGCAGGATGAATTAGCCATGCTGAGTTGAGTTGCTCGTGGCATCGATGCGCCGTGAGATGCACCGTGAGCTGTGCTGTGCGTCGATGCGCCGTGCGCCGATGCGCCATGGGATGCGCCATGCTTCGTGTGACTGCTCCTTTTACTTTTTCTGTGCTCCAAGTGCTTCGGCGTCGAGGAGCGGGAACGAGAGGGCACAGAGCCCTGTGCCCCCAACGGCGCAGCTGACTTATCCCCTGAGGGAGTCGAGGCCTCGACCTCTGTTTCTAGCCTTGGTGGTGGCACCGACCTGGCCGAGTCCCCTTCCAGCGAATTCTATCTTCTTGGTGGCTTCTTCTTTATTTTCTTCGCTGGGCCTGGCGAAGAATGAGGGGAATGTAGGCGCGCGATTTTCTCGTTGCGCTGTTTTCGGGCCCGGGGCGACATCCGACCACAGTCCCTGCATGAGGCTGTGTCATGCTCCAGGCCCAAGCAAATGTAGCAATAATTATGTCCATCAGTGATGGACATAATTTTGCCACATTGGCAATATTTAAAGCCCGATGGCTTCGGAGCCATCGCTAAATTTTCAACTCGAAAAATCGAAGAAAAATCAAAAAATTTGAAAAAGTGAAGAGACGAGGAGAGGAGAAAAACAGCCCGCGTGTAGTCCTGCTCGCGGAAAAAAAGAAACTGAGGTAAATCGGACAATTGCGCAGGAACCTCACCGAGCAGCCGCCTGCCGGTCATGCGACGATCTCCCAGACAGCATGGCTAATTCAGCCTGCTATCGCTAGGAAACATAAGTATCAGCACAGGACAGCGGGACAATGAACGTCTTTCTTCGTTTCTCCTTCTATAAAAAATTGTTTAGGGCAATCTCCTATAGGGAGATGCACGTCCACCATCCACTGGAGTTGGAGAATACTGGTGGGCTGCCTACGCAGGGGTATATGTACCGTGATGACAGCTTTGCTCCTTCTCCATTTGCTGGTAGAGGTGCATAAACCACTGGTTGGGGATCCACCTATCCGAATGCTAAGAAATTACTATCTGCTTGCCCACTGAGAAAATATCTAAAGATATGAGTAAAACAAATACCAAATGAACTAAAAGGGGTTCTTGCTGGTCTACTGATAGATCTATATGAAGATTATATAAATTAGTATGATCTTACTTTGTATAGGCCAGTTATAGCAACTCTGGACATTGAATGCCACAAACAGGTCAGGTGTTTAGGATATCCACAATAAATATGTATAATATATATCTGCATACCATGGAGGCCATGAATGAAAATCTCTCATATATATTTATTGTGGAAATCCCCCAAAATCTGACAAGGTCAATATTCAGCCACTGTGTGGCTCAGCAAATTAGACGAATAAACTTTTCTAGCTGCATTTAAAAAAGGTTTGGACAAGTTCCTGGAGAAAAAGTCCATTAACTATTATTAAGGTGGAGTTGCAGAAATCTACTGCTTATTCCTGGGATAAGGAGCATGGAATCTATCTAAACTTCGGGATCCTGCCAGATACTTGTGACCTGAATTGGCCACTGCTGGAAACAGGATACTGGACTCGAGGGACCTTTGGTCTGACCCAGTATGGCCAAGCTTTTATTCTTAATTTAGCCCATATATTCAGTGGTGTAGCCATGCAGCTGAATCTATTTGGCTATCTTAAAGTTAGCAAGATAAGTTTGTTCCACTAATTTAGGGCAACCCTAAGGGCAATCTGAATATCGGAGTTAGCCAAATAACTTATTCTGGCTAACCTTTCTCCTCCCCATTACGCCCCCGGAACACCCCTAACAACTTGGAAAAGTACCCAAATCTTCATTTAGTCAGATAACTTATAGATATTCAGCTAAATGCTTTTGAATATGGACCTTGACATGTTTAAGGCACTCAGCAATCAAAGCTCTGGTAAAGACAAATATCCAAAATTCCTATCTCCTTTCTATTGAAACACCTCATTATAGAATGGTTTGCAGTCTGTACTAAATACATTCTAAGTAAAGAAAATTGCAATACCTGAGCCCATCGCAGGTAGAGAGTGCCACAGTTGAATATTCGATTCCTTCCATAAAACCTTGATAATAGCAATCATTCTGAAAAATAATTATTTATGGTTTTATTTTAATTTAACAAAACAAACATAACCTACTTTTGGTTTTCATGGATATTTTTTAATTGAAAATATATTTGACATTAAGTGATACTGCACAATTATGAGTTTGATATACTGTTTCCTCACATGTCACTTGTAAACCGATGTGATGCTCTGGGCACATCAATATAGAAAAACCTTTAAATAAATAAATAAAAAAAAGATATTTCAAACAGCAGCAAGAGAAAATTCTGGGGTGTAAAAAGGATCACAATTTATCTGGCTAAATACCGATTTTTGAATAGTTTTAGCCATTTAGCCAGCTCAATAAGAGTAGCTAAAATTAGCTGGATAACTTTGAGGTGTTCCAGGATAGAGTTAAGTTAGCCGCATAAGTTATCTGTCTAAGGGGGTCATTTATCAAAATGCGCTAAGGCATTTCCGCATGCGAAAAGCCCCATTAACGCATGCGATAGGCCCTTACCGCATGTAAAAACGTGGTCCCTTGTGAAGATTTGATGACCTTCGGAGTGAGGAAACTCCCATTAATGCATGCGAAAAGCCCCGTTAACACATGCGATAGGCCCTTGTGAGGATTTGATGACGCATGCGATAGGCCCTTGTGAGGATTTGATGACCTTCGGAGTGAGGAAACTCACTCCAAGATGAGATTTGGGCAATGTTCTCTCCACCTAGCTTGATGGACTCTCTACCTGGGTAACATCAACCTAGGTGGAGAGAACATTGTACAAATCTCATTTTGGGTGAGTTTCCTCACTCCGAAAGTCATCAAATCTTCACAAGGGACCACTGTTCTGTTTGTACGTCTCACTTTGAATGTCAAAGTGGCCCCTAACCCCCTACACTAATACCTAAACCTCACCTCGAGCTACTAGGTGGGCCTACCATAGGGATACAAATACCTATCTAGGGAGATGACATTATGGCCAGTCTCTCTCTCTCTCTCTCTCTCTCTCTCACTCACTCACTCACTCACATTCCCCCCCCAGTGGTTGTATGCAGGACATGTAACAGGTCTGGCACCTATTGCAAAGCCTGACAATGTTATCACAATTTGCACTAACTTAGCTCTTCACATTGGTAATTAGCACAAATTGCAATAAACCACACCCCTTTTCCTATCGCATGCAATACTTACTGCATTTTGATAAATCTAGGCCTAACTCTGATATTCAGAATTAGCCAGATAAATTATTTGGCTCTGGTCATTCTTCAGGAAAATCATAAAGTTAGCCAGATAAACTTATCCGGCTAACTTTAAGCTAGTCAGGTATATGCCATGGAATATCCCACTAAAGTTAGGGCATCATTCACTAAGCTATGATAAGCAATTAAAATGCAAAAAAACAGTGTCTATGAGGTGTAAAAAGCTGTTTATCAAGTGATAATCACATATTGTGCAATGATTTCATTAAAAAAAAAATCACACAATATTTAAATTAGTTGTTTTACATGCATTTGCATGCATAAAATTTACTAATGCATGAAATCAGGTTAACCAGGTTAATTAATTTGCATAGGTAATCATATGTAAATAAATTAACATGGCTGGCCAAAGCAGCATTATTTCCCAGAAAGGAGTTATAGCTTACTTTCCATTGGAGCATCAGAATGTCTTAAATCCTCCTTCCAATGTGCTAAAATCCCCCCAGAGATCTGGGTAGGCTCCTATGAAACCCCCACTCCACCCCCACCACCTGTTGACATAGCTGAAAAGAAAAAAGTTTAAAAAATATTCCAAGTGTCCCATGGTGTTGCCACTCTCCCTTCCCACACCCCTCCTCCTTCATTAAGCCCAACTCAATCTCCCAGTCTCCCCTTTCTTAGCACCTAGTCACTGATTGTTTAGAAGGCCTCCTTCTCTCCAGACTGCTCTCCCCCCACCCCTGTTTAGAAGGCCTCTTTCTCTCCGGACTGCTCTCCCCCCACCCCTGGATCCCTCCTTACCAAGAAAAGTCTCCCTGGTAATCTAGCGGTGGCTTAGAGTGCCTCCTAGGCTCCAGTCCAGTCAACATCATTTTTTAAAATGGTGCCAATTGGTCTTTACCCCTAATATCATGTGATAGAGTGTATTATGCTAGAGTGTATTATGCTAGAGGAGCAGGGAGGGCCATTAGTCAACTAGGGACTAGGTGTCATGTAAGGGGGGAGAGCCAGGGGGCTACTACTGACGAGATAGGGGGTTTGGATCAGGAGGGAGGTTGGCTTGGGGGAGGGGGGAGTTCTTACTTGAAGGGGGAGGGACATCACCGCATGACACTGTAAGCATTTTTAATTTGTTTTTCTTTTCAGCTGCCTTAATAGACAGCTGGGGGGTTGGGTAGGGGTCTACCCAGACCAACAAGAGGGATTTTGGCACTTTGAGAAGGGAAGCTTTCTGGGTCGCTTTGCCCTTTAAGGTGATGGCTGCCCCAGATGAAAGAAGCCACTATCAATCGTTTTTTCATGTTTCCCCACGATATTTTCTCTCATGGAAATATTTTGTGAGAAAAAATATCACAGGGAAACTGTCACATTTTCCAAAGGAGCAGCCAAATATCACAGGAATATCCCCATGATATTTTTCCCCTCCCACAATAAAATAGCAACTCTGCTTACAGTAAACAGAGTTTTCAATAGACAGCAGGATGAATTAGCCATTACATGTGGGTGATGTCTTCTGGTAGCACTGAAATAGTAGAGCTTTGAGATCTACTAAGCATATGTGGGAATTTCCATGTTGGCATTGCCTCATGAGCCTCCTCAGTTAGGACCAAAGCTAAATCTAACTGTGTAATAGACTCTCCAAGGAGGAGTACAGGTATTCAATATCTAATTCATCCTGCCATATACAGAAAATATTATTTATGGTATGCCAACTTGCTTTTTCCATCAATAAGCATGCTAAATTAACCATTACATGTGAGGAGTCACAAGCTAATGGTTGCAACAGAACATTTACTTAGTAAGCAACCCGAGGAGAGTAGACTAGAAAAAACTAATTATGCAAAACTATCTGTCCAAATTAATTGACAGCTCTTGAGGGGCTATCCAGACAGTAGTGGACATAAAAGATGTGAAGTTTGTGAAGATGTGAAGTTTGTGAAGATGTGAAGATGTGATGTGAAGTTATGCCTTTGCCTTCATTAGGCTTTATATATTGTATCTATGTTATAATCCCCATATATTTATTTCCAAGTTATTTCTTCCTGTTCATTGTAAGACAATTACTTGTCACTGTTAAAGTTTAAAATGTAAACCGAATTGATCAGTAATTCTGTTATTGGAAAGTCGGTATAGAAAAGCTATAAATACATAAATAAATAAATAAGTTGCAGCTTTACAGAAATCCTCAATGTGTACTTCATAAAGATAAGTTATAGTGGAGGCCATAGCTCTAAGTTGATGAGCTTTAACTGAATCTGTGAGTTCTAGTCATGCTCAGTGATATTAAGGTTGGATGTATACAGCCAACCGATTAAATAAGGTTTGTTTGGCAAACACAACTCCCAGATGGCTCAGGTCAAAAGATATGAAAAGCTGCTGAGGTTGAGTTCTTCTTTTATAAAATGCCACAGCCCATTTGCAGTCTAACGTGTGAAGGGCTTTCTCGCCATCTTGAGCATGCAGTCTTGGTAAAAATATAGGATGAAAGAAAAGAAATAGATGCCTGTAGTCTTAAAACAATCCTTTATTGCAGTGGAGACACAAGGGTAGCCCGACTCTGGCCGAGTTTCGCCGTTTCAAAACGGCTGCCTCAGGGGCTTACAATATAATGTGATCCCGATAGCAGAACTCCACTAGCAAAGGCCTTTGCTAGTGGAGTTCTGCTATCGGGAATGCTTCAAGACGCAACATAAGAGATCATACAGCTCTTTATATGATCACATTATATTCTTAGTCCATATATAACTAATGAATTCAAGAAGATTATTGTAAGCCCCTGAGGCAGCCGTTTTGAAACGGCGAAACTCGGCCAGAGTCGGGCTACCCTTGTGTCTCCACTGCAATAAAGGATTGTTTTAAGACTACAGGCATCTATTTCTTTTCTTTCATCCTGACGGCTATTATAGATCGCCTTCCTTCGTGCTTTTTGGTAAAAATATAGGCAGCACAATGGATTGATTTGATGTGAAAAGTGAACACCACCTTTGCAGAAACTTGGGATAAGTTAGAAGAACCATCCTCTTAGGAAAGAACTGCAGATAAAGAGAATAGTGACCAAGATGGAGTTCACTGACCCTTCTTACAGAAGTGATGGCAATGAGAAAAAACAACTTCAAAGTAAAAAATGTTAGCAAAGCCGAATCCAGAGGTTCAGATGGAGGCCTCACTACTTGTGAAAGTATGACATTAAGGTCCCATGATACAGGAGGTTTCTCAACCAGGGGTTTGACATGCAACAGTCTTTTCATGAATCACGAGATGATCGGATGAGCATATTTATTTATTTAACAATATTTATTCAGTGCTTTCTTGACAAAAATCTCCCATCACAAAAATAATTTCAAGCAACAAAACCATTTAAAACAAATATAACATATAATCAATAAGCCTGGAATCAAACCATACCTTCAAATATTTATCAGTAGATATCAGTTTACTGTCCACCATGTTAAGGTAGGCTGCTGTGGCACCAAGGTGCACTCACTTGAAAATGTGGCAAGAGTTGGAAAGATGAAAGAGTTGGAAAGATGATGAACGGGTCTAGAACAGGTAGATGTGAATCGGTTATTTACTCTTTCGGATAGTAGAAAGACTAGGGGGCACTCCATGAAGTTAGCATGGGGCACATTTAAAACTAATCGGAGAAAGTTATTTTTTACTCAATGCACAATTAAACTCTGGAATTTGTTGCCAGAGGATGTGGTTAGTGCAGTTAGTATAGCGGTGTTTAAAAAAGGATTGGATAAGTTCTTGGAGGAGAAGTCCATTACCTGCTATTAAGTTCACTTAGAGAATAGCCACTGCCATTAGCAATGGTAACATGGAGTAGACTTAGTTTTTGGGTACTTGCCAGGATCTTATATTGGAAACAGGATGCTGGGCTTGATGGACCCTTGGTCTGACCCAGTATGGCATTTTCTTATGTTCTTATGTTCTTATGAAGGAACTGAAATAGACGTTGCAGCTGACATGAGAAAGGGTCAAATGCCTTTTCCAGACACCATTTAGAATATCTACTTCACTTGAAGGTATAGTTGCAACGAGTTGATAGTTTTCTAGATGAGACTAGGAAATAAATAATCTGTAGGTAGGTCAAGATCTGCTATCAAGTGCTTAACCACTCGTGCGGATGAAATATTCTGCTGAGTCAATCTGAAGATCCCTGTGAGATAGGAGGCCTGCAGCCATGTCTGATTTTTCTCTGTCCAAATCCAGATCTGGAGCACCTGCTGGCATAGGGACGATGATTCTGTTCCCTCATTGTTAACATAAAACATGGCCACCTGGTTGTCTCTCTGAATGAGGATGTTCTTGTCTTTAATCAAGTGTATGAAGAACTGCACAGTTTGAGCAGATTGACCAACTTTCCTTGGAAGACCAAATGCCCTGGGTTCAATAGAAGCCAATGCACTTCCCACCCCTTTGAGGAAGCATCCAATATTAATGTTATTCAGTATGAGGAAGAATGGAGAGGCACACCCCCTCAAAGAACATGAGGTTGTCACCACCATTGCAGCTCCTGAGCCATCTCTTGGGAAATTTGTACCACTCGGGAGAGGGGCTATGTCAACTGATTCCAACGTAGACCCCATTGAAGGCAATGAATGTACATGTGAGTTAGGGGAATAACTTGTATGACAGCTGTCATATGTCCAATACAACTATGAGAGACTTCACTGTCATTCGCTATGATGAGTACAATTTGTGAATCAATGACAGCAGAGTGGATGCTTGAGCTGAGGGAAGAAATGCTCTCACTTGTACACAGTTTATCCAAGTCCTAATAAATTTTAGTCTTTGGACTGGCACCAAATTTAACTTCTCAAAGTTGATCGGAAAACCTAAACTCTGCAAGAAGATGAATGTCCCGTGCACAGCATCAAGTACAGATTCCCGAGAACAAGCTGTGATTAACCAGTCATCCAGATAAGAGAAGATTTGGATTCCCAGACATTGTAGATAAGCTGCTACCACTGCCAGACATTTGGTAAACACTCTTTGGGCAGGTGAGACACTGAATGTGATCACTCTGTACTGGCAACGGGTCGAATCCACTGTCAATCAAATGTAATACCTACAGTCAAACTGGGATCCAAGATGGCTGCTACCGAGCAGGACACGTGAGCACGGCGTCTTTACCTTTTTCTTCTGAGACAACTTACTGCTGCGATGCCACATTCAGCCCAAAAGCATCAGATTAAGGAATGGACCTACCCCATGGTCCCCTCGGATCCCCCCCTTTTGGGTCCTATGGTCGCCCACGTTCAGCGGAGCAACCATCGGCAGGATTGCTTTTGGAGGTGGAGACGAGACTTACCTCACCATCCTCCCCTCCGGACTTGTCAACTTCGCTTTCCCCAATCCTCAGGGTTCTTCTGATGAATCCAGCCGACTCCAGGATCCTGGAAGCTCTGTTGGGAGGGGCCTCTGCCGAAGCTGATGAGGCCATGCAACCTGTTGTGAAGACTGGACTTCGAGTATTGGAGAGGAAACTGGAATAGACCCCAATAGGGGCATTGTCAGCTCACCTGAAGGAGGTGTATCAACTCCAGAGGAGCTAATCTTTACTCCTGTTCTGACTCCCCTGCAGAAAAGCAGTGTCCCACTGTTGGTAAGACCCTCAGAGAGTACTCTTGACTCTATTTGGGAGGCTATAGTAAATCCTGGATCTGCAATATCTTTACAATTGAATCCCATCATGGATATTTATTTATTTATTTTATTTATTTAAAAGTTTTTCTATACCGTCATTAAGTTATTTACCATCATAACGGTTTACAATAGGGCACGTATAGCAATAGATCGTACTTTACAGAAAGGGTGCCAATAGTATCTGGTAACAAATAACATTAAGTACTATATGGTTTAAGACATATTATGAAAAATAATTACAAGTTAATAGAAAGTTCTATTGTGTCATCTCAAAAGGAATGTATAGAACGTAAACAAAAATAGTCAAGCCTTAAAAGCAACTCAGAATTTTTTAATAAGGGAAAATCAACAGCTGCATTATAATGTGGAGAATTTGGAAGATATTATACGTGGTTGGAATGTCCGCTTTATTAATTTTCCTAAACTTCCTCATGTTTCAGCGAAAGATAAACTTAGAAGATACTTAATGGAACATCATAAAGTGCCGGAAGCAGCAGTCCCTCCTCTAGCTAAGCTGTAGTATTTAAGTCCGTTAAAAAGAAGGAAAATCAAGTGGGGGCACAATCTGTGGATTGTTTACCTTCTAATATAGATCTGACAATATTATTATGTTGTGCTGGGAGTGGACCCTTGGCCTGGTGCAGGATTGGTACGGCCCTCCGATTGGACCCGGAGAGCGCCTGCCACCAGGAGATGGAGCACAGGAGGAGACAGAGGCTAGCTGGAGCTTCGCCAATAGCAACCCGAGGTTCCCTCAGGTTGAGCCCTTGGTTACCCGGGCCACCTAGTCTTAGGTGGGCCTCGCAGGGTCTCCTAGAGAGAAAGTTCAAGGGTGTGCCCACACGGACAAGGTTGCATTGTCTGTGTGCAAATAGGAAAGTCCAGAGGTCGCAGGAGACCAAAAGAGAGTGTCCGAGTGAATGGCGAGGATCAAGGCCAGAGTAGTAGTCCAGAGATGTCAGCCAAAGCAGGGGCGGTAATAGAGGTCAGTCCAGGCGTAGTCAGGTCAGGCAAAGGTCAATTTCCAGGCGGCAATGAAGAATGGTCAGGTCACAGGCAGAGGTCAGGTCAGACAGCGGTCAAGAGTAGTCGGAGTTCCAGGCAGAGGTCAATACCGTGAGATCAGTCCAAAAGGTACCACCAGGAATGGAGAGACAAAGAAACAGGAGACACTGGAACTGGAGACATAGGAGACGCTGGAACTGGAGACACTGAAAGAGAGACTGGAACAGGAGACACAGGAGCAAGAGACTGGAATGCGGAAGGCAAACTAGAGACATCGGAGTGTACGACCCGATTGCCAAGGCGAGGATGTGGTGTCAGACCACTTCCTTTAATACAGCCATCAATCAGGGCGCACCGCAGAGGTGGGATCCGTCCCTGGCCCTTTAAGAGGCTGTACAATCTGCGCGCATGCTCCTAGGGGTGGGGCCAATGCCACAGAGGATGCCAAGCCCTGCCGTGAGGCCTGGACAAGAGACTGAGCGCAGGGGAGTGGGGGACACCGTAAAGCAACTGCGGCAGGGGAGCAGGAGAGCCTAGAACTCGTGGATGGGAGAGAAAGGTGAGCAGGCCTGGCTGCAGAGTAGATGCAACCGGGAAGCGCAACAGTACCCCTGCTTCTAGGCTTACTCCTTACCTGCCTTGGCTTGTCAGGATGGGATCTGTGGAACTCCTTGAGGAAGTCTTTGTCATAGATATGGAGGGAGGGCTCCCAGGAGTTCTCTTCCAGACTGAAGCCCTCCCATGACAAAAGGTATTCCCACTGACCTCTTCTACGCCGAACGTCCAGAACCTCCTTTACCTGGAGGATGTTCTCAGGTTCTGCTTCTAGTTGAGTGGGAGCAGGAGGCCTTCGAGAGGGCCAAGACAACACCAATGGTTTCAGCAGGGAGACATGGAAGGTGTTGTGGATGCCCATGGTTGCCAGGAATCGCAGTTGATAGGTCACAGCACCAATGCGTTGAATTATAGGAAATGGTCCTATAAACCTGGGGGCAAGTCGCTGAAAAGGGAGTCTCAGCCTAATGTGCTTGGTGCTTAGCCAGACCTTCTGGCCTGACTGGAACAAGGGTGCGGTGCGACGATGAGCATCAGCTGAGAGCTTAGCTCGCTCGGAGGCCTGGCCCAGCCTTTCCTTGACTTGGTTCCATAAGCATCTTATCATCTGGGACGTTGACTGAGCTGCAGGTGAAGGCACTGAACGTGATACTGGTAGAGGCAGATGTGGCTGGCGACCAAATACCACGGAGAAGGGTGATACATCAGTGGTGGAGGCGACATGAGTAATGTGGGATATCTCAGCCCAGGGTAATAGATTGGCCCAGTCATCCTGCTGGTTATTAACGTAAGAATGTAAGAAGGTTTTTAAGGACCTGTTTGTTCTCTCTGCTTGGCTGTTCGCCTGGGGGTGATAGGCCAACATCAGACTCAAGGCAATTTTGAATTTTTTACACAAGGATTTCCAAAACTTGGCGGCAAACTATGGACCTTGGTCCGAGATGATCTCTTTGGGTAGCCCATGTAGTCAAAAGACGTGTTTGAGGAAGAGTTTAGACAGCTCAGGAGCTGAGGGAAGTCTCTGGAGTGGGATGAAGTGACCCATTTTCGAAAATCGGTCAATAAACACCCAGATGACCATGTGGCCTTTGGATGGAGGTAGATCTGTGATGAAGTCGGTGGAGATGCTAGACCAAAGTTCCGTTGGTGCTGGGAGAGGCTGGAGGAGTCCCCATGGATGGCCAGTCGGAGTCTTCTGTTGCGCACATATGGAACAAGAGTCCACATAGCTGCGGCAGTCCTTGACCATGTTAGGCCACCAATAATACCTTCTTAGCATTTCCAGGGTTCAGGCCTGGCCGGGGTGGCCGGCCAACTTTGAATCATTAGCCCAGTGAAGGACGTGTTCTCGGAGACGATGTGGAACCACAGGCTTTCCAGCTGGCACAGTGTTGGTGACTGTGAGGTTTATACAGGCTGGGTCGATAATGAGCCTGGGAGTGTCTGGTGTGTCCTCTGGTTCAAGAGAGTGCGAGAGAGCATCTGCTCAAGGGTTCTTGGCTGCAGGATGATAACAAAGTTCAAAATTAAATCGTTCAAAGAACAATGCCCAGCGGGTTTGTCTGGGGTTCAATATCTGGGCTTCCTTCAAGAGTTTAATATTCTTGTGATCTGTGAAGATCGTGAATTTATGCTATGCTCCTTCTAACCAGGGGCACCACTCTTGAAGAGCCACGGTGTCCAATCGTGTAGTTTTGTTCTGCTGGGGAAAATTTGTGAGACTAGAATGAGCAAGGTATTAAGGCTCCCTTGGAGTAATACTGGCTCAGAACTGCCTCTGCCCCAATGGTTGAAGCATCGACTTTGATGATGAAGGGGTAATTAGGATCTGGGTGACATAGACAAGGTCATGTGCAGAAGGCCTCTTTCAAGGCGTGGAAGGCAGATTGAGCTTTGGAACTCTAAACTTGGTGGTTGCTACCTTTCCTGGTCATGGCGGTGAGTGGGCAGCTAGTGTGGAGTAGTTGGTGATGAAGTTCCTGTAATAGTTGGAGAATCCAAGGAACCTTTGCAGGGCGTGGAGATCTACTGGTTGAGGCCAATCTCGGATTCCTTGGAGTTTTTCAGGAACCATGGTAAAACTACGATTGGAGATAATGTAGCCCAAAAACATTTTTCTAGTTTCGCATAGAGACGGTGGAGAACTGTTCGAACATGTGATCGGTGGGATTTCAGGTCCTTGGAGAAGATCAGTATATTGTCTAGATATACCACGACAAATGAGTACAGTAAGTCCCGGAAGATCTCATTCATCAAGCGTTGAAAGATTGCAGGAGCATTGCAAAGGCCGAAGGGCATCACTATGTACTCGTAGTGGCCGTCCCTAGTATTTAAAGCGGTTTTTCAGATATCCTGTGACTGGATCTTTACGAGATTGTATGCCCCTCGGAGATCGAGCTTCGTAAAGATCTGGGCTCCTTGGAGGTGATCAAAGAGTTCGCTGATGAGTAGCAGAGGATAGCGATCCTTGCGGGTTACGGTGTTTAGCCCACAGTAGTCGATGAAAGGACGCAAACTGCCATCTTTTTTCTTTACGAAGAAGAATCCGGCTCCGGCTGGGGAATCGGAGGGTCGTACGAATCCCTTATCTAGGTTCTCTTTCACGTACTCAGACATTGCTTTAGTCTCTGGTAGTGAGAGAGGGTAGGTCCTGCCCTTGGGAGGCGTGATACCTGGTCTGAGCTCAATGGGACAATTAAACTCTGGGACTGGAGGCAGGATGTCAGCATTCTGTTTAGAGAATACATCTTGGAAGTCTTCATACGGAGCAGGTAACCCGGTCAGGGTTGTAGAGTTCAGAACTGTGACAGCTGGAGGCACTTGACGCAGGCAGCGGTTTTGGCACTGGGAACCCCACTGAATTAACTGTAGGGTTTGCCAGTCGAAGTGAGGCCCATGCACTTGGAGCCATGTAAGTCCAAGGATTACTGGGTATGTAGAGAGCTTCAGGACATATAGCGAGATCTCTTCTTCATGGAGGGTTCCCATGGAGAGTCGGAAGGCTGCGGTACAATGGGTGATATGACTAGGAAGATGCTCTCCTTGGATGCAAGCAATGTGGAGGGGAATGTCCAAAGGTTGGAGTGGGATCTGGAGCAGTTTGACGATGTCATCCAGAATGAAGTTGTCACTCGTCCCGGTATCCACAAGAGCGGTTGTGGCAAAGGACCGTGCCTCTCTGGAGAGAGACACAGGAAGTAGTAGTTGAGGGCCAGTAACAGTAGCACCCAAGCTCGGGACCCCCGCTGGGCTCAGGCTCTGAAGTTTCCCGGACAAATTGGACAGGCTCGTAGGAGAAGTCCAGAACGGCCAAAGTACAGGCACAGACCTCCTTCTTATGTCAAAGGCGTTCTTCGGGAGACAAGCACCAGCAGTTAATCTGCATTGGCTCTTCGGATGATGGAGGAGGCACTGGTAAGGCCTTTAACTGAGGGCTGGTAGCACGAACTGGGCTTAAGGCAGAAGGCCGAGAGACTTTTGCCTCCTGATGACGTTGTCGTTGGCGGTGAATGATCTTGCCAACCAAGGAGATGATGTCATCTAGAGATGTGGGAATCTCGCAAGCAGCCAGCTCGTCCTTGAGAGCAGGAGATAAGCTGTCCAGATAGATTGCCCATAGGCAGTCCTCTTGCCATCCCAGTTCTGTGGCTAGTGTCCTGAATTCTACCATGAATTCAGTGAGCAAATGTGAGCCTTGACGGAGATGAAGAAGCTGGTGACTGGCAACCACATGTCAGCCAGGGACCTGGAAGGTCTGTTTGAACATGGAGATGAAGTGGGAAAGATGACGGAGGACGTCATCTGAACGTTGCCAGAGTGGAGAAGCCCATGCCAGGGCCTTCCCTTCAAGGCGTGTGAGGATAAAGATGATCTTGCTATTTTCGCTTGGAAACAATTCAGGCTGTAGTGTGAATTGCATGAAGCATTGGTTCAGGAAAGCTCAACAGAGGTGTGGATCCCCATTGAAACGGGGTGTAGCAGGAAGGGCCAGAGATGCCCGTGAAGGTGTGGGTTGAGCCCCACCCCTTGAGTTGGCCTGAAGAGAATCCTTGAGTTGAGACCATAGTCCCTCCACAGACGAAGTCAATGCTTCTAAGGTTCGCTGTTGTTTTCGGACACGAGCAGCTAGGCCAGGGATGGCCTGCAAGGCGGGAGACTCCACCGAGCCCATGGCCTTGGCAACCTCTTGCGCTGGGAGTGGACCCTTGGCCTGGTTCAAGACTGGTTCGGCCCTCCAGTCGGACCTAGAGAGCACCTGCCACCAGGAGCAGAGCACAGGAGGAGACAGAGGCTAGCTGGAGCTTCGCCAATAGCAACACAGAGTTCCCTCAGGTTGAACCCTTGGTTACCCGGGCCGCCTGGTCTTAGGTGGGCCTCGCAGGGGCTCCTAGAGAGAAAGTTCAAGGGTGTGCCCACACATACAAAGGTGCACGGTCGGTGTACAAACAGGGAAGTCCAGAGGTCGCAGGAGGCCAAAAGAGAGTGTCTGAGTGTATGGCGAGGATCAAGGCCAGAGTAGTAGTCCAGAGATGTCAGCCAAAGCAGGGTCGGTTACAGAGGTCAGTCCAGGCATAGTCAGGTCAGGCAAAGGTCAAGTTCCAGGCAGCATTGAAGAATGGTCAGGTCACAGGCAGAGGTCAGGTCAGGCAGCAATCAAGAGTAATCGGAGTTCCAGGAAGAGATCAGGTCAGGCAGTGGTCAAGAGTAATTGGAGTTCCAAGCAGAGGTCAGTACTGTGAGATCAGGCAGAAGGGTACTACCAGGAATGGAGAGACGAAGAAACAGGAGATGCTGGAACAGGAGATAAAGGAGACGCTGGAACTGGAGACGCTGAAACAGAGAGACTGGAACAGGAGACACTGGAGCAGGACACTGGAATGCGGAAGGCAAACTAGAGACACCGGAGTGTATGACCCGATTGCTAAGGTGAGGAAGTGGTGTCAGACCACATTCTTTAGTACAGCCATCAATCAGGGCGTGCCACAGAGATGGGATCTGCCCCAGGCCCTTTAAGAGGCTGGGCAGTCCACGCACGCGCACGCGCCTAGGGCCGGAACCAATGCCACGAAGGATGCCGAGCCCTGCCGTGAGGCCTGGACACGAGACTGAGCGCAGGGGAGCAGGGGACGCCGCAAAACGACTGCGGCAGGGGAACAGGAGAACCCAGAGTTTGTGGACGGGAAAGAAAAGTGAGCAGGCCTGGCTGCGGCGCGCAACATATTAGAGACTTCAGATTCTGCCCTTGCACAAGCAGCCACTTTGATGGCTACATTTGTCTTTGAATTTGATAAAGACTTTTTATTCTGAGACATTACTTTAAAAATCGCCTTGAGCCTTTTCTTCAGTGTACAGTGAGGTTGTTTTTTAACGTCTCGTGACGTACTCAGAAGAAGCGACATCAGTTCCTCTTGATGAGACCAAGTGTCCTTCAGATTCGTGTAACATTTCTTTCAAAAATCCCAAGCAAATGCTTGGTTAGATACAAGGGACTATCTTATGTTTTATTTGCCCCTTCACGATTAACATTTTCTTGATAATAAACCTGTGTGGAGTCTAGGAATTCAGATTAACATAAGAGCATGCCATATTGGGTCAGACCAAGGGTCCATCAAGCCCAGCAACCTGTCTCTAACAGTGGCTAATCCAGGCCATAGGAACCTGGTAAGAACCCAAAAACTAAGTCTATCCCATGCTACTGATGCTAGTAATAGCAGTGGCTATTTTCTAGGGATGTGAATCGTTTTTTGACGATTTAAAATATCGTCCGATATATTTTAAATCGTCAAAAATCGTTAGAGGCTATATTTAATAGGAATTCCCCCGATTTATCGTCAAAAATCGTAAATCGGGGGAAGGGGAGGGGAAGGGGGAGGGCGGGAAAACCGGCACACTAAAACATCCCTAAAACCCACCCCGACCCTTTAAAATAAATCCCCCACCCTGCCGAACCCCCCCAAAATGTCATAAATTACTTGGGGTCCAGTGGGGGGGGGTCCTGTTGTGATCTTCCACTCTCGGGCGCCGGCCATATTGCCGTACAGCAAAATGGCGTCGGCCGTATGGCAACACGATTCGAGTGCAGGAGGTCGTTCCCGGACCCCCGCTGGACTTTTGGCAAGTCTTGTGGGGGTCAGGAGGCCCCCCCAAGCTGGCCAAAAGTCCCTGGGGGTCCAGCGGGGGTCCGGGAGCGATCTCCTACGCTCGTGACGTCGGGGAACAGGAACCAAAATGGCGCTGGCGCTACATTTGCCCTGTCAATATGACAGGGCAAAGGTAGCGCCGGTGCCATTTTCTATCAACGCGCCCGACGCCCGAGAGTGGAAGATCACAACTGGACCCCCCACTGGACCCCAGGTAATTTAAGACATTTTGGTGGGGTTCAGGAGGTGGGGGATTTATTTTAAAGGGTCGGGGTGGGTTTTAGGGATGTTTTAGTGTGCCGGTTTTCCCGCCCTCCCCCGATTTACGATTTACACGATATTTAAAAACACAAAACCGCGACAATTCGATTCCCTCCCCCCCCAGCCGAAATCGATCGTTAAGACGATTGATCACACGATACACATCTCTACTATTTTCTAAGTCAACTTAATTAATAGCAGCTAATTGTCTTCTCCTCCAAGAACTTATCCAATCCTTTTTTAAACACAGCTACACTAACTGCACTAAACACATACCTTGCCAACAAATTCCAGAATTTTTTCAGAGTTGAGTGAAAAAGAATTTTCTCCGATTAGTTTTAAATGAGCTACATGCTAACTTCATGGAGTGCCCCTAGTCCTTCTATTATCCGAAAGAGTAGATAACCGATTCACATTTACACGTTCTAGACCTCTCATTATTTTAAACACCTTTATCATATCCCCTCTCAACCATCTCTTCTCCAAGCTGAATGGTCCTAACCTGTTTAGTCTTTCCTCATTGGGGAGCTGTTCCATCCCCTTTATCATTTTGGTCACCCTTCTCTGTACCCTCTCCATCGCAACTATATCTTTTTTGAGATGCGGCGACCAGAATTGTACACAGTATTCAAGGTGCGGTCTCACCATGGAGCGATACAAAGGCATTATAACATTTTCTGTTTTATTCACCATTCCCTTTCTAATCATTCCCAACATTCTGTTTGCTTTTTTCACTGCCGCAGGACACTGAACTGACAATTTCAATGTGTTATCCACTATGATGACTAGATCTCTTTCTTGGATGGTAGCTCCTATTATGGAACCTAACATTGTTTAACTATAGCATGGGTTATTTTTCCCTATATGCACTTATCCACATTAAATTTCATCTGCCATTTGGATGCCCAAAGTCTTACAAGGTCTTCTTAAAATTTATCAAGACGTCGATCGTAGACGTCTGTGACCACTCTGCCTCACCTTTTTTTTGCCTTTCTTCTCCTCCATGGGCAAGATGGCTGCATCCGGTTATGAGTGCCGAAACCCTTGGCGTCTCCAACTCAGCATGGGCGTCCCCGTCCACCATGCTCCTTCCCATGGACTCCTAGGGCGCGCTCGCGCATGTTGCCTATGCTTATCTACACGTCATGGCAGGAACCTCGGGTGCATCCCCATCGCATGACGTCAATACCTCCGGGTATTTAAGCCTCCGCTTTACCACTAACGAATGAGTTAGCAAGGACTTCGGTTTAGCTACTCTGACCACTTCTAAGCTGCACGCTTAGACTCCTTGCTACCCTCCGGGGTATCTCGCTTCTGAAGAAGCTCTGGGCACCGGCTCCTCGGGGGCCTCTCACTTCCAACGACGTTTGGGGTTTCTTCTCTAACTAGACAACCACTCCTCGGGGGTCTCTCTCTTCTTTTACAGGATCACCGTGCTACCGGGCACTCGCTCCTCGAGGGCCTATCTAGCTCAGCACATCCTGCATCACAGACCTCGGGTCCCACCATGACCATCTACCAGGAGGATTCCTGCACTACTCTTCAGTGAGTACCTCTATGATCCAGCTCTCTATTTCCACTCACCAGGTTTAACTTATCTCGCTCAGCAGAACACTACCAACCTTGTACATCTGGGTGAGATTCTCCATCTGAGGCTGTCTGATTGTATTGCCACCCTGCTGGACTACAGTGCCATCTCTTCCTGCCTTATTAACATCTTTTTACAGCAGTACAATAAAGCTTTCCACCGACAGTGTACAGTGAGGATGTTTCCTGAGTCTAGCCTATCGCAGTGGTTCTCCACAGGACCCCTCCCCGTGGGAGGAGTCATCTCCACTGTGACTAAGAGTCCACATTATGCCACAAACCAAACAGATTGCTAACTCCATGGACTCGGCTCAGCTCGTGGCCTTGTAGGCCATCTTTGGTCTAGCCCAGCGGATCACTGAGCAACAGAAGACTCTGGAAAGCCTAGCCACTGATTTCAATCAGTTGCATGCTCAACTGAATACTTCAGCAACTCCGGTGAAGAAATAGCTGTCTCCAGTGATGACTATTAAAACCACTATACCTTTATCCACTCCTACCCACTTCACGGGTGAAGCTAAAATGTGCAGAGGGTTTGTTAATCAATGCAGCATGCATTTTTCCTTACAGTCTACCCTCTTTCCCACAGAAGCATCCAAGACCACTTACATCCTCTCTTTTCTAGAAGGACGAGCCTTGGCTTGGGCTTCACCATTATGGGAACGTGAAGATCCTATTGTGAACGACCTAGCAAGATTTCTAAATCTTTTCAAGTCTGTCTTTGATGACCCAGCTCGCCAGACCGTCACTGAATCTGCCTTACTTAATCTTAAGCAAGGTAATAAGCCGCTCACAGACTGATCAAATTCAAGACTTTAGCATCCAAACTGCATTGGGACACTGGATGTTTATGTGCCATCTTCATGGAAGATCTCAGCTCTCGCTTAAAGGACAAATTGGTGGCTCATGATTTGCCTGATACCCTTGAGTCTCTGATTAAACTGGCTGAGAGAATTGACCGCCGTATCCATGACCAAACTCAAGAGGCTAAGAGTCCACGAAATACCACTGTGGGGGCTAACCATCCTAAACTCGTGCCTATTGCCTCAAGCAGTCTATCCCCCTTAGAAGAGGAAGAGCCTATGCAACTAAGCCAAAGCCATTTAACTTCCAAGGAGAGACGCTTTTGTAAACGCATGGGGTTATGCATGTACTGCAGCAAATCTGGCCATGCCGTCCAAACCTGCCCCATCTGTCCAGGAAACTGCCAGGCCTAAGATCTGCATGAGGACTTCTCCTAGGCTTTACCGCTCCTACTCCTCCATTATCTTTACCAGTCTCCCTGCTATACGGAGGTCTAGAATTTCAGACTCTTGCTCTCATTGACTCTGGAGCCGGAGGTAATTTTATCTTAAAACGCTTAGTAGAATATCTATGGATTCCTACCACACCAATAGCTAGACCACTGCTATTGTCCTCCATTCATGGGGAACCACTTCCTGGAGAAGTTTCATTAAGTACCCAGGCCGTTGGCCTGCGCACCGGAGATCTACACTCTGAATCCATCTCATTTCTTGTTTTGGAAATAGCCATGCACCCAGTGGTACTTGAACTGCCTAGGCTACAAGATTATATGCCACAATTCAATTGGGCTATGTTGGAATTGTTCCGGTGGGGGCCTGAATGTCATTGTCGGTGCCTCAAGGAAGTTTCACCGCTCATTTGCATGCCCACTACACCATCGTTACCTAGCTTACCTCTACAATACTCCTCTTTTCAGGATGTTTCTCAAAACAAGCAGCAGATATACTTCTACCGCACAGGGTTTTGATTGCGCTATAAACCTGAAACCCAATTTGGAGCCTCCCAAAGGAAGAGTTTACCCTCTCTCCGTAGCTGAGACTAAGGCAATGTCCACCTACATACAAGAAAATCTTCAGAAGGGATTCATCAGACCCTCCAAGTCCCCTATCGGTGCAGGCTTCTTTTTTGTAGGAAAAAAAGATGGCACCTTACACCCCTGCATCAACTACAGGGGCTTGAAAGAGATTACTATTAAGGTCAGGTATACCCTGCCCTTAATTTCTGAACTGTTTGACAGTCTCCAAGGAGCCAAGATATTCTCCAAACTGGACCTTAATAGAGCTTACAACTTAGTGTATATTTGCGAAGGAAACAAATGGAAGAGTGCTTTTAACACCCGAGATGGACACTTTGAATATCTCGTCATGCCCTTCGGTTTAAGTAACACACCTGCAGTCTTTCAAAATATGATAAACTGTTACAATCCTGCCCGCGAGGAGTGTGGGCAGGCCCTCACCTTCATGCGGCTAGTCGAGCCGCCAACGCTGCTGCTGCTGCCGCGGTCTCTCCGCGGTGTCCGGGCTCCTCCCCGGCTGCCATCTCCCCCGTGCAGCGGGGCCGACCCACCGCGAGCTCTCCCTCGCGGCCGGGAACCCCGCTGTCCTTCCGGGCTCTCCCCGACGTGCATCTGCCTTACCGGGGTCCTCAGCCGGCAGGGAGGGCGTCCCTGCTGGTGCCCGTGCTGCAGTCCGGGTCCTCGGCCGGCAGGGAGGCCGTCCCTGCCGGTGCCTGCAGCTTACTCAGCCCCTGCAGCCAGCCTCACGTTCTTCTCCTGCTTCTGACTTCACGGCTGGAAGCCGCTCCAGCAGCCTGCCACTTCTCCAGCTTCAGGGCAGGGCTGCCCCCATGCTTGTCTGGCTTCCATGGGTCCTCCACGAGGCTGAGGACGCCACCGGCTTCCAGCACCAGCTCTCCAGCTTCCTAGGGCGCGAGCGCGCGCCTCTTTGCTCCTCTTCAAGGGTCAGCCAGGTGTGGCCCCTGCTGACCCCTCCCTGGGCGTTGTCCACTTCAGCGCTACTAAAGGGCTCTGCGTTCAGTCTGTCTTTGCCTTCGCAAGGAGTTGGTCACTCCTGAGATCCTCGTTCAAGGAGCTGCCTTGTGTTCCAGCCTTCTGCAAGGTCCAGTGTTCCATGTTTTCCGTCGGAGCTTCTTGTCCAGTTGTTCCAGTCCTGATGTTTCCAGTTGTTCCAGTCTTGATGTTTCCAGTTGTTCCAGTCCTGATGTTTGCTTGTTCCTGTTCCTGCCTTGAGGTCTGATGTCTAATCCAGTATCCATGGTCCAGCCCAGATAATACAAGCCTTGTACCTTGATCCTGAAACTCGCCTGAAAGCTAAGTACCTTGCTCTCGAATCTCCTGAAAGCTAGCACCTTGATCCTGTGTCTTCCAATGTCCTGGTACCTTGCAGCAAGCCACGCCGTGGTCCGTGACCAGCCCTCGGGGCGGGCTGATTAGGGCCATCTGTGATGCAAGCCATGTACCTCGTTTCTAAGGCTCTGAGAAGTCCTTGTTCCTGACCCTGTTACATGCCTTGGCTGCCGTTGTGCAGCAATCCTGCTTTGGCTGCCGGTGTGCAGCAATCTTACCTTGGCTGCCGGTGTGCAGCAACCTGCTTCTTCCCTGTTGCCTTGATGTCGGTGCCTGATCCAGTTCCTAATCCAGTCCCAGATGTTCTGCCATTTGTCTTCGTCTGGCTCCTGAGCCTTCTGGCCTGTTGGGCCCTGGAGTGGCCAACAGGTGGGATTCGTACCTGTGCTTTGGAGCTTCCCTTCCTGCCAGCCGACGGGGCTTCGGATGTCAGTATCCCTGCATCGGAGTTCTCTTCGCCTGGATCTCTCCTGCATTCTCCTGTTCTCAGCGTGGTCCGTGACCTGCCCTCCAAGGCAGTGTTGGGGACACGTGGGACAGGGTGGCCCTTGACTCAGTCCCAGGAGTGGTCTGAGCGGGGTGCCCTGAGGGACAGTGCCCATGTGTTCCTTCAGCCCTTGTTCCTGAGTCTACCTCTGCACCTTCAGTACCTCGCTTCTGAACCTACCTCTGCATCTTCAGTACCTCACTTCTGAGTTTACCTCTGCACTCCCAGTACCTTGCTTCTGAGTCTACATTAGCACGCCCAGTACTTTGTCTCTGAGTCTACGTCAGCACGTCCAGTACCTTGCTTCTGAGTCTACGTCTGCACTCCCAGTACCTTGCTTCTGAGTCTACGTCTGCACTCCCAGTACCCTGCTTCTGAGTCTAGTCTGAATCTATGTTCCAGTCTTCGCTGTCCTGGCCTCCGTCTGGCCTGCCGCTTCGTGCCGTACCCTGCGGCAGGTCCGAAAGGGCTGGGAATGGTCGGAGGACTGTTCACAAGACAAACATTGCGTTGTTGGGTCTTCCGAAGCGTGCAGGTCCGGAGGAGGGCCTGTCGCCTGGTCATCACTCCAGTCTTGCTTCCGTCCAACCTATGCTCGGGCATGCCACGCCTCCCACGGCCCTCTTCAGAATCCTCTGGGGTCGAGCCGCGGCCCAAGGACACACATCTCTCAGGAAGTGGGATCGCTCTCCGAGCGTTCCACTACAGATTGCGAAGGCCATGTGTTCGGCGTCCATGTCCTTGTGATGGGCCTGTGCCAAGTTCTGGATTTCCCCTGCTAAAGAATTTTTTTTTTCCCAAAAGGAAAAAACTTCAGTCCCTGTTTTTTCACTGTATTTACCGACCTGCTGGAGGCGCCAGCTTGCTTGAACTCTTGGTTTCTCCCACACCGCTAGAGGCCTAGCTCCTGTTTCACAACTGCCTGCTTGAGACTTTTTGCTTAGCCTGGGTACACTTGCTGGACGACCTGCAGGAGGCGCCTGCACCCGGGTTCACCACCATCTTCCACGCAGCAGCATCTGGTTCCTGTGCTGCACAACTATCTTGTCTAGAATTTTTTATTTTTTCCCACCGAGAATGTTTGTTCATCTGCCAGCGGTACCTTCTCCGTAGAGCTTACTCTACTGAAATTCCTGCATACCTTGCTCTCTGAGTTCACCATCCGATAAGAGATGCCTATTACTCGCCACCTAGTGGTACACTTCTCCAGACGATCTGTAGGAGGCGCCTGCACCCCATCTGTGGTCTTCTATCCAATGGGGCCTGGAATATCTGTCATCTCTTCCAGCTGAACCAGCAGATGTCTTCGCTCTTCCCGCTCAGCCTTTATAATACTTCTGTTAGCACATGCTTGCCTCGCTCTTCACCCCGAGCGTGAGTCCTACAACCTCTTCGGGAATCTGCTGCAAGCTTCACCATCCAAGCAAAGGTACTGGTCCAAGTATGCTTTTCCAAGTAACCTACTGCCAGCTTGCTCACAAGCCGTCCTGAAGATGTCCATTTCTTCTATCAGCCTAGGACCACTCGAGTGTGAGTATCAGTTAATCAAGCAATACCAAGATTCTACCCAGTCTTAGGGTTCACTCCTGATGGGAGTCACTGAACTTTTGTGCCTTTGATCCTCTGCACCGCTCTGATCCTGATTCTTACCTCCAATTACTTGCGCGACCAGTTCTTCTCACCTGAGCATCAGCAGCATGTCTTCACTAAGGACTCTGTTACCAATCAAAGTACGTCTGCTTATTTCCCTAGCTAAATTCAATTCCAGCCGTGACTAGCGTCCACTTGCCATCCTGAACTATGCATACCAGAATTTCACGCCTGCTCGTACTATACCTAGAGACTGGTACACCCTCTGCTCTCCAACCAGAGGTCTTTGCCCAATGACCCTTGTCAGGTGTAATGCAGTCCATGACCCTTGAACTACCTTGGGATGCCTGTCACCGTGTTGACTCTTCTACATTCCTACTCACCACAGCTCAAACAGCTACCTTGACTCCCTGCATCCGCTGTGAGTCACTGAACTTCTAAGTCCTGGAACCATCAACTCAACAGCTAACTCTCACCTAGTAATCCAGCCTGCACTACAGCCTCAGCCTTAAGAAGCATTAAGGCCGTTTATTTAAAGTTAAGCCTTAAAAGCACTCCAGCCTCTACCACTTGAACCAAGAACCAAGATGCCGTCCAGCAGTTCTGCATTCTGTATCCTGCCTGATCTTCGTCTTCTGCAGCCCATGTTCTGTGTTTGTCTTGCTTGGACCTTGACCACTTCTGCCTTGTCTCCTGCTTCAGTATTCTTCTCGCTACAGTTTCCTGCCAAGAAGTACCAGCTTGTCCTTAGACCCTCGCTTGACCTCGAGGGGTATGGAATATCGCCTCCCTCTCAAGCTTGACCAGTGGCTTGAGGGGGCTTTGAGGAGGGGGTACTGTTACGATCCTGCCCACGAGGAGCGCGGGCAGGCCCTCACCTTCATGCGGCTAGTCGAGCCGCCGATGCTGCTGCTGCTGCCGCGGTCTCTCCGCGGTGTCCGGGCTCCTCCCCGGCTGCCATCTCCTCCGTGCAGCGGAGCCGACCCACCGCGAGCTCTCCCTCACGGCCGGGAATCCCGCTGTCCTTCCGGGCTCTCCCCAACGTGCCTCTGCCTTACCGGGGTCCTCAGCCGGCAGGGAGGGCGTCCCTGCTGGTGCCCGTGCTGCAGTCCTGGTCCTCGGCCGGCAGGGACGGCTTCCCTGCCGGTGCCTGCAGCTTACTCAGCCCCTGCAGCCAGCCTTACCTTCTCTCCTGCTTCTGACTTCACGGCTGGAAGCCGCTCCAGCAGCCTGCCACTTCTCCAGCTTCAAGGCAGGGCTGCTTCCATGGGTCCTCCACGTGGCTGAGGACGCCACCGGCTTCCAGCACCAGCTCTCCAGCTTCCTAGGACGCGAGCGCGCACCTCTTTGCTCCTCTTCAAGGGTCAGCCAGGAGTGGCCCCTGCTGACCCCTCCCTGGGCGTTGTCCACTTCAGCGCTACTAAAGGGCTCTGCGTTCAGTCTGTCTTTGCCTTCGCAAGGAGTTGGTCACTCCTGAGATCCTCGTTCCAGGAGCTGCCTTGTGTTCCAGCCTTCTGCAAGGTCCAGTGTTCCATGTTTTCCGTCGGAGCTTCTTGTCCAGTTGTTCCAGTCCTGATGTTTCCAGTTGTTCCAGTCCTGATGTTTGCTTGTTCCTGTTCCTGCCTTGAGGTCTGATGTCTAATCCAGTATCCATGGTCCAGCCCAGATAATACAAGCCTTGTACCTTGATCCTGAAACTCGCCTGAAAGCTAAGTACCTTGCTCTCGAATCTCCTGAAAGCTAGCACCTTGATCCTGTGTCTTCCAATGTCCTGGTACCTCGCGGCAAGCCACGCCGTGGTCCGTGACCAGCCCTCGGGGCGGGCTGATTAAGGCCATCTGTGATGCAAGCCATGTACCTCGTTTCTAAGTCTCTGAGAAGTCCTTGTTCCTGACCCTGTTACCTGTCTTGGCTGCCGTTGTGCAGCAATCCTGCTTTGGCTGCCGGTGTGCAGCAATCTTACCTTGGCTGCCGGTGTGCAGCAACCTGCTTCTTCCCTGTTGCCTTGATGTCAGTGCCTGATCCAGTTCCTAATCCAGTCCCAGATGTTCTGCCCTTTGTCTTCGTCTGGCTCCTGAGCCTTCTGGCCTGTTGGGCCCTGGAGTGGCCACAGGTGGGATTCGTCCCTGTGCTTTGGAGCTTCCCTTCCTGCCAGCCGACGGGGCTTCAGTTGTCAGTATCCCAGCATCTGAGTTCTCTTCGCCTGGATCTCTCCTGCATTCTCCTGTTCTCAGTGTGGTCCGTGACCTGCTCTCCAAGGCAGTGTTGGGGACGCGTGGGACAGGGTGGCCCTTGACTCAGTCCCAGGAGTGGTCTGAGCGGGGTGCCCTGAGGGACAGTGCCCATGTGTTCCTTCAGCCCTTGTTCCTGAGTCTACCTCTGCACCTTCAATACCTCGCTTCTGAACCTACTTCTGCATCTTCAGTACCTCGCTTCTGAGTTTACCTCTGCACTCCCAGTACTTTGCTTCTGAGTCTACGTTAGCACGCCCAGTACTTTGTCTCTGAGTCTACGTCAGCACGTCCAGTACTTTGCTTCTGAGTCTACATCTGCACTCCCAGTACCCTGCTTCTGAGTCTACGTCTGCACTTCCAGTACCCTGCTTCTGAGTCTCGTCTGAATCTATGTTCCAGTCTTCGCTGTCCTGGCCTCCGTCCGGCCTGCTGCTTCGTGCTGTACCCTGCGGCAGGTCCGAAAGGGCTGGGAACGGTCGGAGGACTGTTCACAAGACCAACATTGCGTTGTTGGGTCTTCCGAAGCGTGCAGGTCCAGAGGAGGGCCTGTCGCCTGGTCATCACTCCAGTCTTGCTTCCATCCAACCCATGCTCGGGCATGCCACGCCTCCCGCGGCCCTCTTTGGAATCCTCTGGGGTCGAGCCGCGGCCCAAGGACACACATCTCTCAGGAAGTGGGATCGCACTGCGAGCGCTCCGCAACATAAACACCATTTTATGGGACCTACTGTATCAATGAGAAGTAGAATATCTCGATGATATATCAGGAGGACGTCAAGAAAGTCTTAAAGTGCCTTTGTGAGTACCACCTATACGCAAAGCTTGAAAAGTGTGAATTCCACAAGGAATCTGTACCCTTCCTGGGTTACACTGTTTCTAAGAATGGGTTTCAGATGGACCCCAAGAAATTAGAAAGTATCTGGGACTGGCCCCAACCTACAGGCCTGAAAGCACTGCGCTGTTTCTTGGGCTTCACCAAGTACTATCGTTCCTTTATCAAAAACTACTCATTATTGACAGTCCCTCTAACTGCTATGACCAAAAAGGGAGCCAATCCCGCCAACTGGCCTCCAGAAGCCTTATCAGCTTTTCTGACACTAAAAGAGGCTTTTCAAAAGAAGCCGTGCCTCCATCATTCTGACCCACATCGCCCATTCATCGTCGAGGTCGATTCATCGGACATTGGCGTGGGAGCAGTTTTAAGCCAGTATAGCGAATCCAATGTGCTCCATCCTTGCTCCTTCTTCTCAAGGCGGTTCTCGCCTGCCGAAAGAAATAATGGAATCGAAGACAAAGAATTACTCACAATCAAGCTGGCCTTTGAGGAGTGGCGTCCTTGGCTAGAAGGCACACATCAAATTGTAGTATACACCAATCACAAAAATCTGGAGTACCTCAGATATGCTCAACGACTCAATCACCGACAAGCCAGATGGTCTCTGTTTTTCAACAGATTTGACTTTCTTTTGAAGTATCGTCCAGGAGAGAAGAACACTTGGGCTGACGCCTTGTTGCGATCCTTCTCCCCTCAGGATGTGCCAGATGAACCCCGTCACATCATTGACCCCGGGAGAATGGTTCTTGCAGCCACTCATACGGTACCCGCTGGGAAGACGGTTGTGGCCAGAAACCAAAGGAAGAAACTGTTGAAGTGGGCACACAATTCCCATCTGGATGGCCATCCGTGACAGAGTCGTACCATGGCAATGCTACAGCGGTACTATTGGTGGCCAACCATGAAAAAAGACTTTCAAGCTTATGTGAGTTCATGTGCTGTTTGCACCAAGCCACCCACCGGATGTCCTTGGGGTTTGCTACAACCTCTACCAGCTCCGGATGAACCCTGGACACATATAGCAACTGACTTTGTGGTAGACTTCCCACCATCCAACAGAAACAACAACATTTGGGTCATAGTTGACTGCTTTTCCAAAATGGCACATTTTGTAGCATTACCAGGATTGCTCTCCACTGTGGAATTAGTGAAACTCTTTATTAAACACATCTTTCGCCTGCAAGGGATGCCCAAGCATATTCTATCTGACAGAGGAGGACAATTCACTGCTAAATTGTGGAGAGCTTTATGTCAAACATTTGACATCACATTGGACTTAACCCCTGATTACCACCCTCAGTCTAATGGTCAGACTGAGAGGATGAACAGAATGCTAAAACAATTTCTGCGATCTTATGTCAACTCAAGGCAGAGCGACTGGGATGAACTACTGCCGTGGGCAGAATTTGGTATCAACTCACATCCTGCTACTTCCACGGGGTCATCTCTCTTCCAACTCATCTATGGACAACAACCGCTTCCTCCTCTGCCAATTCCACTATCTATGGCTTCTCCTGCCGCCCAGGCTACTGCAGCAGAGCTATCACAACTTTGGAAGCAAATGAAGGGAGCTACTCCTTAAAGAAGGACAAAAAGCAAAGAAGATCTACGATGTTCACCATCGAGAGGCACCGCAGTTTCAGCCTGGAGACAAAGTCTGGTTGAGTACCAAGTTTCTCCATCTTAAACTACCTTCTGCACGTTTTGCACCTCGCTATGTGGGATGGCAACTGGGTAATCTGACATACAGTTTGAAGCTACCATCATCTATGAAGATACACAACACCTTCCATATCTTTCTGTTAAAACCACTGATACTCTCTGAGTTCTCGAAATAGACCCCAGAACCACTAGTCTGGACACTGAGGACAATATTGAATATGCAGTGGAATACATCCTCGATGCCCATAAGAGAGGCAAGACATGGGAGTACCTCCTCTCCTGGGAGGGCTATGGATCAGAAGAAAACTCATGGGAGCTGTTGGCCATCATCAAAGACAAGGACATAGTAAGCCAATTGCACCTGGCACACCCACGTAAACCCAGACCACCAGGAAGAGGACCTGGAGGGGGCCCACTGAAAGGGGGGTACTGTTGTATCCGTTGGTCGCAGATGGCTGCAACCGCTCTGCCTCACCTCTTGTTTGCCTTTCTCGTCCTCCATGGGTAAGATGGCTGCCTCCGGTGCCGAGAGCCGAAACCCTCGGCATCTCCAACTCAGCATGGGCGTCCCCATTCGCCATGCTCCTTCCCGTGGCCTCCTAGGGCGCGCTCGCACACGTTGCCTACGGGGGCGTCCCCACCGCATGACGTCAATACCTCCGGGTATTTAAGCCTTCACTTTACTACTAACAAACGAGTTAGCAAGGACTTCGGTTTAGCTACTCTGACTGCTTCTAAGCTGCACGCTTAGACTCCTCGCTACCCTCTTGGGTATTGTTGATTATGCCTGGGTTCAAACCCCGGCCTCTCCTCTATCACTGAGGCCTCTCCATCAGTGCTGAATAAACTACTGGTATGTCTGCTAAGGAAAAAATACCAGAAAAACAAGTCAGAGGCCTTGAATGCCAGATGTGGAGGAAGAAAGCCATAAAACTGTTTTTGCAGGAACTTACAGACACCGGAGAAGCAATAAATAAGCCACAGGATGGGGCAAAGCGATATCACCGGGGGCACGAGCACATAGTCTGTGGGAACAGAGACAGAGAGAAAAGGGGAGTCAAAACACACAGACCATAAAACTTATGGTGTGAAACATGAAAGCAGAAACCAGATGCCATGCTGACATTTGTAGTTTTTCAACATATATAAGCAGAGCTGGTAGATAGTAGAGCTAAGCAAAATAGCCAGCGCTGTGCTACGTCTATTATGTAAGTATGTTTTTTGCTTCCTGTGTATACATTATATTTGTTTGTACGCAGTATATGATAATGTAGAATGAAGATGATGTTGTAGAATAAAACTCAGAGTGGTTCTCTCAAACATACGTTCCTTTTGGTCAGTTATTTAACAAATTGGTGCCCCGTGTGAGGCAAAAGGGATATGTTTGTGGGGATGACTCTGATTGCTATTAGTACAGTGTAGAAGATCCACGTTCTTTGGCGATTCCCCCCAGGCTCGGCGTGATCAACCGTGGCCGGGAGGAATCAGTTTAGAGCCAAGTCCTGTGTGGATCTTGATGTAAAGCGCGCAAAGGGTTCACGTTCTTGGTGTAAAAGGAAAGCCGAGTCCTGTGTGAATCTTGCTGAAAGGTGCACCTGTGTAGTTTTAGATTCACGTTCTCAGCAGAGGCTGGGTCCTGAGTGGATCATGGTAATGGTTTTAGATTCACGTTCTTGGTAATGACTAAGTCCTGTGTGAATCATTAGTTGAGAAAAGGCGCCTAGGGTTGTTTCCGCTGCAGCTATTGTTTTTAATTTTTTATTTGCTTTTCCCCTGTGGGTACCCAGGGTTATACTACTGCAGAAAAGATTGCGGTGATATTTTTCTTGTATTTCTTGTGTGGCTTGCTATTAGCGTGTATATATTTTTCTGTCTGCTTTGTATTTGCTACTATACCCAGTTATTAGTGCGTTGAAAAAAAAAAAAAGAAATCATTTACATGTATGGAACTTGTCCTCCGTCACTGGAGATCTTTACCATGAGGTGTGGAAATAAAAGCACGAAATAAAATTATTACTGAGATGAAAAGTGACCATACCAGGAGGTCAGACAATAATTGGGGAACCTCCTCCATACGTTACTATGTGTGATGTATTTAAAAAGCCAACTGTGGAGAAACAATATAGATGCATATGCTTAGAATTGTTTTTGATGCTTTAGAACTGTAAGAACTGTACCTTTTAATACTGAGGACTGTTTACTTAAGTGCTTAGAACTGTATATGCTTAGAAGTGTATAATATTTAATATATATATTATGGGGTACTTAACACTGTCTACCTTTAATACTTAGAATGATTAGGATAGTATATTAGTTTACTCTTACCGTATCCTCACCTACCTCACTCCTAACCTACCTCACTCCTAAGGCTCTATTTAAAAAATAAAAAAAAAAAGCAAGCCATCCGAACCAGTTACTCCTGTGGATGTTAAAATCCCAGGATGGACAAACATTCCCTGCTCTGTGCTGGCACAGGAATGGGCTATGAATATGGGAATGGCAGAGGCATGAGATAGAGGTGGCGAGCCTGTAGATATTGTAACGAAGCTAAAAGGTCCCAGTAATTAAAGGAGCCTCACTGTGAACTGATGTGTGGCGCCGGATGTTTTCCCGTTGATAGCTACGGGAAATGGTATAGGTGTACTGTAAATAAAGCAATATTTTCATTATTGTATATCTCTTATCTTGTATCATGGTGTGTGCGTTTAGTACTGTGTGCAGTCTGCCTGAGAAAGAACAGAAGACGGGCAGGAAAGAATTTGAAGGGGCAGAGGAAAAAGCCCTAGCAGTAATCCCCATCTGGGAAGATGTAACTTACTGCTGGTTAATGTGATAGGAAACAGGGCGCATAGAACCCCACAAGAGGATGGATATAATTGTCTTAATTGTATTTCCCTTCCCCCACCGAGTTCCTATAGTTGCAGGGAAAGAGATAGCATGCATCGTCCGGCGGGGATAGATATTTCTTACGAGACATAGGAAGGCTAGCCGCAGCCCGAAGAGACCTAGAGATATTAAGGCGGCAGTGGTGGCAGAAAGTGCAGCGAGCCGTAGAAATGAAAGCAAATTAGTATAGGGACTTCCTGGTTTCCCGGGATGTGAGAATAAATCATATAAAATGCTATAGGAATACTTAAAAGCAATGGTGAAAGTTTAATATGAGCCTTTCATTTGTGTCTGTGTTTCTTGATCTTTTACTGTGAAGGGCTGCTTTGCAGAAAGCAGAATAGTGCATCATGTGACAACAGACGGTGCCGTTTGTCAGGACGCTTACTTAGAATTCGAAGCAGCAACTGAGTAGTATGTGAGAAGAACCATGGTATTCTCGTGCTTTAACAGACGAATTATTTTGGTGATATAGGAAATAAGATGTTCAGTATATCCATGTCACAATGCTCAAAAATATGAGCACAGTTTTGATATGACTATTGTTAAGATTGGCGGAAGCCTGGAGAAAACTAATTCTTTGTCCTGCCCATTTGGCAAAAGATACACATCACTATGAGCAGTGTAAGACTGATTTAAGTGAGATTTGGAATCCTTTGGGAACAATATAAACCAGGCAGAAACACCACTGCGAACAGAGAAGCAAATGATCCAGAAGAGGGGGAAATGAAAATCAGCCATTGCATACATCTGTAACAGGATGTTGAAGGGAGGCTTATATTGAGTTAGAAGTTTTGTGGCACTTGTTATTGAGAAAAGGACATACAGGAAAAATCAGCTAAAAGACTTTATTGAAGCAAGGATAGACTAAACATTTTTTCCTTCTCCCTCTAACCTGAAGTAGTGATTTTTAACTTTAAGGGTGCTGCCCAGTTACTTATAGATAGCCGTTTTGTGATTTCAAAGATTACAATTAACCTCTCTTGGTATGTGAGTTTGTTCTTTTACAGATTTCCAAGAATAAAAACTGCTGTACAAGAAGCTGAGGGTTTTCTCTCTCCTAGATTTTGTTCTGTTTTGTCTGAACAGATCTGTTTTCAAATGTCTGATTTTTGCTTAATTTTGGATCCACAGATTTTTGTTTTGCCTTTTAAAAGGCCTACGTTTTGAACCTTAATTTTCGATAATTGTCTTTTGTCTGTGGTTCTCTGTCATTATATGTTCTTCTGTTTGTGTGTCATTGTGTGTAGATGAAGACAGAGTTTACTGACTAGACAAGTGCACTGAATACACAATAGCTTCTGACATCATTTAAATGAAGCGGTAACTGCTAAAGTTTTATGGACAAAATGTTTTAATAATGTTTTAGAGTATATTATGCTAAGGGGTGACTTATAGATTACTTATCAGTACAGTTTTACCCAAGGGAACAGAATGTATTTGTCTTTCCTACTACGAAAACATGGAGCTGTCTCCAGCCCAAGGCCTAGCATACCAAGATTACGGTACTTTTCTATCATTACTTTCGGTAAGGGTCAAGCGCTGCTGTTCGTAATTCTCCACTCTGAGAAGGGGGAGGGGTCTAGCCAGTGCGACAACCCCACAAGCTTTTCCTTGCAAATTCCAATTGCTTCAATATACTCCAATATACTTCGCAAAAGTACAGGTTTCATTGTATCATTATCATTATCATATCATTATAGCTCAGAATTTCTGCTAGCTGACTTTCTGCTCCAAGGTTAAAAACTAAAAATGGTCTTATTCCACAGTGGGTCCGCAGGCAAGGAAGAAAGCTGTCCCTGCTCAGACCGAGGCCTGGTTAGAGTGCCTCCGTGAAGCTTAACAGAAATTCGAAAATAAATTGACAGATTTTCTTTTCCAGGTCAACGGCCTTCCTGCCATGAAAGAAGTGAAACTGATATCATTAAGTTTTCCAGATTTTTCCAGGTTATTTTCTTTTCCACTTTTAAACAGAATTCTGATTTTTGTTTTACCCTGGCCAATCCAAACATTTTCCAATTTTTCATTTTTGGTCTGACTTTACTTTTTGGTTTGATTTTTGAGCTCATTTTTGTGCAATGCATAGATGTGTGACAGTATGAATGAAAGGATGTCTAAGCATCTGGGTTGTTTTGTCTGAATATTGTGTTAATTTAAAGTGGGAAAACAAAAAGGGATTAGTTATTAAGTAGCTGTTTTTTTTTGACTTATGATAAACTTATATTGGATATCCATATGAATAGTGTATATAGGGATTATTGTATACGGGAATTTATTGATGTTTATTATAGAAATTTCTTGTGTACTTAATTTTGATTTTATTCATCTCCTATCAGGTATTAATCCATACACACAGACATCTGATTTAGTGCTGGGCGTGCAGCAGCTGTACTTCGAGGACAGCTTCCAGAGTGCTGTACTACAAGACATATACACTTCATTTGTCATTGACCTCATAACTTGAAGTCTTCCCAACCTTTGCCACAGATGATACCTTGAATTTTATGGACTGAAGTGCTCAGAATTTCCTTGTTCCATGGGGTTGGCCTGACTTAGACAATGGTTTTAAGTAATATGTATATCTCTTCGAAATGTAATAACTGATAATTATGATAAAATACGATTATGATACACTCAGTAATATTATGATACACTCAGTAATACCTAGTTACACTGTTACTTGCAATTGTTACTAATTAGATTCTCACATTAATGATACCGTTTGAATTGATGCAGTTTTATTGCTCTGTAGTTGCTCTTCTCTGTGTTAATGGTTCAGACAATAATTTTACTTTTAGAAAGACTTAGACTAGTTTTTTGAGACAGTAATTTTTGTTATTTTCTTTTATGGACACCACCAGGGGGTGGGGGACTATGTACTGCACCTGAGTTTAACTGTTGCAGATACCTAAAAGATAATGAGATTAGCAGGCTGCATGCTGCCAGTGGGAGATGCTGTTGAGCAAGGACCTAGGACCATACTTCATCGAGGGGTGGAGAGGCACCCAGATCACTGCACATATGGACGCAGGCTATACTGAGCGCAGTAGGCCTGATGCTGGATAATCAATGACAGGAGGCCTATATATATATATATATCAATCCTGATGAGCTGGGTGTCCCCCAGAAGTCAGAGAGGCCAACCACATACAACAGGAAGAACGGGGATCGCAATGGATAACGAAGATTCAAGATACTGAGAACAATTACTATGGACACTCCTGGCAGGCCACAGGCACGCCTTGCTACTGTTTTAAATTGGGCAGATCTCTGTGTCAGTTAAACTCCAGGGCCATTCAGTTTAGATGGAGTTTAGGTATTGCCAAGGATATTCTGACCCATTACTCAGAAAGAATTTTATTTTCTTGCTTATCTTGTTTTTATGTTTGCTAGTCCTGAGAGGACCAGCGTTCCATGCATGTTCAATTACATATTGTATTGACCTATGTAAATATAGATTAGCACACTGTCTTGGAACCCACATGTGATGGAAATGTTTCATTATTCTGGTTAGCGTAGGCTGTTTGGTACAATGTATACCTAGTCTGATTGGTTTAGACCACAAACTATCAAGAACAATATGATAGCCTACAGCCATATTAATCTGGGTACTGCTCACATGATACATACCACAACTCAGGTCGGAGATAGACGGGCTGTGGACAGTGAGAACAGTTAAAAGGGAGGTGTTTAGGGAAAGCTTCGTTCCCAGACTGAGAAGAACGACCCTCGTCTCATTGCTAGTCCCCTGTGTGAAGAATGGAATAATAGTGTGAGCCAGACATGTCTGGCTCAAGGGAGGATTTGTTGATTATGCCTGGGTTCAAACCCCGGCCTCTCCTCTATCACTGAGGCCTCTCCATCAGTGCTGAATAAACTACTGGTATGTCTGCTAAGGAAAAAATACCAGAAAAACAAGTCAGAGGCCTTGACTGCCAGATGTGGAGGAAGAAAGCCATAAAACTGTTTTTGCAGGAACTTACAGACACCGGAGAAGCAATAAATAAGCCACAGGATGGGGCAAAGAGATATCACCGGGGGCACGAGCACATAGTCTGTGGGAACAGAGACAGAGAGATAAGGGGAGTCAAAACACACAGACCATAAAACTTATGGTGTGAAACATGAAAGCAGAAACCAGATGCCATGCTGACATTTGTAGTTTTTCAACATATATAAGCAGAGCTGGTAGATAGTAGAGCTAAGCAAAATAGCCAGCGCTGTGCTACGTCTATTATGTAAGTATGTTTTTTGCTTCCTGTGTATACATTATATTTGTTTGTACGCAGTATATGATAATGTAGAATGAAGATGATGTTGTAGAATAAAACTCAGAGTGGTTCTCTCAAACATACGTTCCTTTTTGGTCAGTTATTTAACAGTATCTCGCTCCTAAAGAAGCTCTGGGAACCCGCTCCTTGGGGGCCTCTCGCTTCCAACGACCCTTTGGGGTTTCTTCTCTAACTAGACAACCGCTCCACAGGGGTCTCTCACTTCTTTTACAGGATCACTTGTGCTATCGGCTACTCACTCCTCGAGGGCCTATCTAGTTCAGCACATCCTGCATCACGGCCCTCGGGTCCCACCATCACCATCAACCTGCAGGATTCCTGCACTACTCTTCAGTAAGTAACTCTATGATCCAGCTCTGCATTAACACCCACCAGGTTTGGCTTATCCCGCTCAGCGGAACACTACCAAACTTGTACATCTGGGTGAGATTCTCCATCTGAGGCTGTCTGAACGAATTGCCACCCTGCTGGACTACAGTGCCAACTCTTCCTGCCTTATCTTTCTACAGCAGTACAATAAAGCTTTCTACCTACAGTGTCTGCTCTCTGAGTCTAGCCTATTGCAGTGATTCCCCACGGGACCCACCCCATGGGATGAGTCATATCCATCGCGACTAAGAGCCCACACTATGCCACAAATCCAACAAGAAGCCTCTCATGAGGAACTTTGTCAAATGCCTTCTGAAAATCCAAATATACTACATCTACCGGTTCACCTTTATCTACAGGTTTATTAACCCCTTCAAAAATGTGAAGCAGATTTGTGAGGCAAGACTTGCCTTGGGTAAAGCCATGCTGACTTTGTTCCATTAAACCATGTCTTTCTATATGTCCTGTGATTTAAATATTTATAATACTTTCCACTATTTTTGCTGGCACTGAAATCAGGCTAACTGGTCTGTAGTTTCCCGGATTGCCCCTGGAGCCCTTTTAAACTATTGGGGTTACATTAGCCACCCTCCAGTCTTCAGGTACAATGGATGATTTTAATGGTCACAAATTTTTACACATAGATCTGAAATTTCATGTTTTAGTTCCTTTAGAACCTTGGGGGTGTATATCATCCGGTCCAGGTGATTTACTACTCTTTAGTTTGTCATTCAGGGCCTACCACATCTTCTAGGTTCTCTGTGATTTGATACAGTCCATCAGAATCATTACCCATGAAAACCTTCTCCAGAATAGGTATTTCCCCAACATCCTCTACAGTAAACACCAAAGCAAAGAAATCGTTTAATCTTTCTCCAATGGCCTCATCTTCTCTAAGTGCCCCTTTAACCCTTCGATCATCTATCGTTTCAACTGACTCCCTCGCAGGCTTCCTGCGTCGGATATATTTTAAAAAGTTTTTACTGTGAGTTTTTGCTTCTACAGCCAACTTCTTTTCAAATCCTCTCTTAGCCTGTCTTATCAATCTCTTGCATTTAACTTGCTAATGTTTATTCTTTATCCTAGTTCCTTCTTTTGAATCATTCTTCCAATTTTTGAATGAAAATCTTTTGGCTAAAAAAGCTTCTTTCACATCAACTTTTAACCATGCTGGTAATCTTTTGCCTTCCTTCCACCTTTCTTAATGTGTGGAATACATCTGGACTGTGCTTCTAGGATAGCATTTTTTAATAATGTCCACGCCTCTTTCACACTTTTTACTTTTGTAGTTGCTCCTGTCAGTATTTTTCTAACTATTTTTCTCATTTTTTTTCCCTTTTGAAAGTTTAGCACTAGAGCTGTGGATTTGCTTACTCTCCCCCTTCCAGTCATTAATTCAAATTTGATCATATTATGATCACTATTGCCAAGCGGCCCCACCATCTTTACCTCTCTCACAAAATCCTGTGCTCCAGTGAGAATTAGATCTAAAATTGCTCCATATCTCCAATTGCTCCATAAAACTGTCATTTATTCCATCCAGGAACTTTATCTCTCTAGCATGTCCCCATTATATATTACCCAGTCTATATTGGGATAATTGAAATCTCCCATTATTACTGCACTACCAATTTGGTTAACTTCCTAATTTCTCTTAGCATTTCACTGTCTGTCTCACCATCTTGGCCAGGTAGACAGAGGTATACTCCTATCACTATACTCTTCCCCAACACACAAGGGATTTCTACCCATAAAGATTCAATTGTGCATTTAGTCTCATGCAGGATGTTTATCCTGTTGGACTCTATGCCATCCCGGACATAAAGCGCCACACCACTTCCCAGATGCTCCTCTCTGTCATTGCGATATAATTTGTACTCGGATATAGCACTGTTCCACTGGTTATCCTCCTTCCACCATGTCTCTGAGATGCCAATTAAGTCTATGTTATCATTTACTGCTCTACATTCTAATTCTCCCATCTTACTTCTTAGACTTCTGGCATTAGCATACAAACATTTCAAAGTTAGTTTTTTGTTTGTATTTTCATTCTGCTTTTTAATTGATAGGGATAAAATAGAATTTTTTTTAGCTCAGGTGAGTTTTTAATTACAGGCACTTGGACTACTTATATTATTATTGGAACCTCACTGTTGGGATGCCCTAATTCTAATGCATCATTAGTATCCTTTCAAGATACCTCCTTCTAATCATGCCCCTTTGTTCTAGTTTAAAAGCTGTTCTATCTCCTTTTTAAAGGTTAGCGCCAGCAGTCTGGTTCCACCTGGTTAAGGTGGAGCTCATCCCTTAGGAAAAGACTCCCCTTCACCAAAAGGTTCCCCAGTTCCTTAAAAAACTGAATCCCACTTCCTTGCACCATTGTCTCATCCACACATTGAGACTCCGAAGCTCTGCCTGTCTCTGGGGATGTATGTGTGGAACAGGGAGCATTTCAGAGAATGCTACCCTGGAGGTTCTGGATTTAAGCTTTCTACCTAAGAGCCTAGCTTTGGCTTCCAGAACTTCTCTGCCACTTTTTCCTATGTCGTTGGTGCCCACAAGTACCAAGACAACCGGCTCCTCCCCAGCACTGACTAATATCCTATCTAGGTGATGCGTGATGTCTGCCACCTTCACACCAGGTAGGCATGTTACCAGGCAATCCTCATGCCAACCAGCTACCCGGCTGTCTATATTCCTAATAATTGAATCACCAACTATGACTGCCAACCTAACTCTATCCTCCTGGGCAGTAGCCCTTGGAGACACATCCTCGGTGCGAAAGGGTAATGCACCACCTGGAGAACAGGTCCTTGCTATAGGATCCTTTCCTGCTGCACCAGACTGATGCTCTCCAATCATGAGACCTTCTTCTTCCAAGGCAGCATCAGGGCTGCCAGTCTGAAGTTGGGACTTGGCTACTATGTCCCTGAAGGTCTCATCTATATACCTCTCTGTCTGTCTCAGCTCCTCCAGGTCAACCACTCTAGCCTCCAGAGATTGGAATCATTCTCTGAGAGACATGAGCTCTTTGTATCGGACACACACATACAGCTTCTCACCGTCGGGTAAAAAATCATACATGTCATACTCAATGCAAAAGACTGGGAGGACCCCCTCTTGCTGCTGGACTGCTGTCTTCATCTCAAATTTGTTCAGTTCCTAGTTAAGTTTTAGGTTGTTATGGGAGTAGGAATGTGTCTAATTAGTGTCCTTTAAATGTATTAGTAAATTCATTGTGGGGCAGATTTTAAAAGTCCTACTCACATAAATCCAGCTGGATTTACGCGCGCAGGGGGTTACGCGCGCCAAGCCTATTTTGCATAGGCCCGGCGACACACGCAAGCCCCGGGACGTGCGTATGTCCCAGGGCTTGAAAAAAAAGGGGGGGGGGGGGCACGAGCGCATGGCCAGAGACCTTCGTAGGGTTGCTAGGCCGGGGCATTGCATGCCAGCACTTGGCCAGCGCATGCAACCTACACCTGTCCAGAGGCAGGTGCAACTTATAAAATAAAGGTATGGGGGGTTTTAGGTAGGGCTGGGGGGGCGGGTTAGGTAGGGGAAGGGAGGGCAAGATGGAGTGGGAGGAAATTCCCTCCGAGGCCACTCCGATTTCAGAGCGGCCTCGGAGGGAACAGGTAAAGCCATCGGGGCTCCCTTAGGGCTTGGCGCACGCAAGATGCACAAGTGTGCACCACCTTGCACGTGCCGTCCCCGGATTTTATAACATGCACGTGGCTGCACACGCATGTTATAAAATCGGGCGTAGATTTGTGCACGCTGGGTTGTGCGCACAAATCTACACCCGCGCGTATGTATTAAAATCTGGCCCTATATGTCTGGTAGTGGCCTACAGGGGAATGATCAAACTCTCAATAAGATGTGGGGAATTTGTGAAGTGAAGTTAAAAGGCTGATTTTTTTTTTTAGTGTGAAAGTGGCACCTGCCTATAAATTAAACGATGACCTAGGGGTGGGAGGGTTGGGAAATACACACTAGTTTCTGTTTATTAGCTGCCTTACTGACTATAAAAGCACAAACACAAACACAGCAAATAATATACCCCAATAATTTACTTCTCCCCAATGAAAAAAACAAACTTTCCCAAGCAAAACTAACTAATTCCTTTCAGCCACCAGCAAGGTAATCCTCTCCTCTCAGTACTCAGCCCAGTACTCCTGTAGAAGGATGAGTACCCTGTTTAATGTATATATTCTCTGCTGAATTATATCTACTCTCTAGTTTATTTCTTGATATTTACCTTTTAGGGTTCTATTTTTTCCCCATACACCATGATTTGATCCCCCTAAAGTGGACTTATGGGTGTAGGAATCTACATTCTTTTTTTCTGATGTTTATTTAATGAGAGATTATATTTGTCTTTTTTTTTCCTACTTACCCATTGCTATTTCAAAATTGTATTTCTTGATTTCATTAAAAATACATAAATAAATAAAAAAAATAGTACCAATGTGAACAGTGAATGGGTATGTACAAGTAAGCATCACTGAGGCTCAATCCACATATGCATTTTCCCTTCTGAATGTAGGGGATCATTGTACCAAGGGAGTTAATTTTGAATTTCTCTCAAAACAGATGCATGTTCAGATGCTGAAGATCCAGAATGGGCTGCAAACTCCCAGATTCCTTGTGGATGACTAAGCAAGAATAGAACTTCTGACATGTTAGTTCAGATGCAGCAGTTCTATTGCCCATTGCTGCAGTAGAGTATGAACTTCCAGACGTAAAAAAACAGGTGCCAGAGATAGTCCAGGAACCTCACAGTGGGACAAGTGAAGGGGGTCTATGGACATGGAAGTGCACCATACCGTAAACCTCTTCCATTTAGAGTGATACGACTTTCTCGTTGAAGGCTTTCATGAAGCCACGAGGACTCAGGATACCGACTCTGAAAGATTAAGAAGTGGAGTATTAACCTTTCAACATCCAGGCCGTCAGAGACACAGCCTGGAGATTGGGGTGGCGCAGGTACCTGTCGTTCTGGGTTATCAGAAGAGAATCCTTCCCCAGGGTAATGTGCCGGCGTACTGATAGGTCCTAGAGGATTGGAAACCACACCTGGCGTGGCCAGTGGGGAGCTATCAGAATCATTAAGCCTTTGTCCTTCCGTAGCTTCACGAGAGTCTTTGAAATGAGAGGAAATGGAGGGTACTCATAAAGGAGACCATTGGCCCAGGAGAGGGCGAAGGTATCTCTTGGGTGTGAGTGGTGACTGCGAAAGAGAGAGCAGACGTTGTCTACTTTGTGGTTGTGGACTATGCGAGGGTAACCCCAACATTGGAATATCCAATCCGCTACGTGGGGTTGAGAGACCACTGGTACGGATGGAAAGTGCGACTCAGCTTGTCCGCCAAAAGATTGTCCACTCCTGGCAGGTAGGTTGCTTTGAGGTACATCGAGCGGGAAAGGGCCCAAGCCCATATCTGTGCAGCTTCCTGACACAGGAGGTAGGAGCCCGTTCCCCCTTGTTTGTTGATGTAGGACCCTGGCTGGACACACAGGTAGGACACAGGAGTGACTACTGCAAGCACCCACTGGTCTGTGGTGACTGTATGCCAAATATTGTTGAAGTGGTAGAGCCGACCACCGACCGGTATGGATGGAAGAGGAGTTTGGCTTACACTCTCTAGAAAGGAGGCAAAGCCCTGATGCTGGTCCAGGCTGAGAGGCTGGCTGAGACTTTTGAGGGTGAGACTGTCTGGACTGACCTTTTTGGTAAGGTCTGGAAGGCTGCCCTCTAGAACTCGCAGGATAAAGTTTCCTTGGCTTGTAGGTTGGCCGCTTAGAGTCACGCTTGAAAGTTCTCTTAGGGGTGGATGGAAACTCAGATGGCACAGAAGAAAGTTGGCACAGCGTTTCATGATGATCTTTCAGCTGCACCGCAGTTTCTCGGATCTTTTCACTGAAGAGATTATCTCCTACACAGGGTAGATCAGCTAACCTGTCTTGCACTTCTGGTCTTAAGTCTGAGGATTTGAGTCAGGCCCATCTTCTTGCACTAATCCCCGCTGCAGGCACTCTAGAGGCAGTGTCAAAGATATCATACGCAGCACCGACCTCGTGTTTTCCAGCATGCAAGCCTTTTTGATCCAGGGTATGAAGCTGACTCTGGAGTTGTTCTGGTAAAGAAACAGAAAAATATTGGATCCTCTTAAAAAGGTCTCTGTTATACTGGGTCATGTATAACTGATAAGAGGCAATGTGAGATATGAGCATTGAGCCATGGAAGACATGCCTGCCAAAAGCATCCAGGGATTTTTGTTGTTTCCCCAGAGGTATAGAGTAATGAGGCTTTGAACTTCTTTTGGGCTGATTCAACAACCACAGAGTGATGATCCAGCTGTGACTTTTGAAACCCAGGAGCTGACTGAACAAGATAGGTAGCATCTGTCTTGCAGTTTACAGGTGGAACTTAACATGGATGCTCCCAGTTTCTCTTTAGGAGATCAATCAGGATTTCATGAATAGGTATAGACATGATTTCCTTAGGGGCATCAAGAAATTGGAGTACTTCCAGCATCTTGTGCCTAGAGTCCTCTTTTGTCTGAAGTTGAAAAGAAATGGTTTCAGACATTTCCTTGATGAAATTAATAAAAGACAGATCTTCTGGTGGAGAACGTCGTCTTTCATCTGGGGGAGAAAGCTCTGAAGGTAGATCATCGGAATCCTGGGAAGCATCATCAGTCCAAGGGTCATAAGGCTAATCACCAGCTCCCATAGGATTGCCAGAGGGGAGGAATAGTGTTAATCCTGAAGGACCAGGCCTAGGCTTCAGTGGCATCGGAGGTGGCACCGACGGCATCGATGGAGGTACCGATGGCACCGAAGGAGGTACCAACTGCACCGAAGGAGGCATCAACGGCCTTGATGGAGGCACCGTCAGCATCGATGGAGGCACTGAAGGATCCGGTGACATCGATGGACGAGTCGGTGGTAAGATCCCAGACGGTGGAATGAGTATCGGTGTTTCCTCTTCATCCGATGATAATGGAATCGGTGTCGAAGTTGGTGGAGCCACCGGTGTTCTCGGTTCCAGCAGTGGAAGGGCAATGATCAACACATCCAGTCTACCCAGTAGCAGAGCGAGCGCCACGGGAATCGGATCAGTGACCGTCTCGAGCACCGGTACTGGCATCGATGGAGGTTCGAATCCCTGAAGTGCTTTACCGATGGCCTCTTGGAACATCCGATCCAATTCCTCGTGAAAGCCAGGGGCTTGGAACCCCGGCTCTGGAGTAGGAGGCAGCACTGGCATAGTTGGAGGATCCACCAGTGAAGGTGGAATCGTGGATCCCGGCACCACTGAAGATGGGGAACACCTTGGTGACCCGGTCACAGAAGAGGTTGGGGCCTTTTCAGGATGGAGCCTCTTTGTCGGTGGCTCTGTCAACGTCAATGACGAGGGCTTGCCTGCATCGGCAGACTGAGCCTTTCGATGATTGTGTCAATGTTTTTCACGATGATCTCCTCTGTCCTTTTCTTGAGGAAACAAGGAGGGAATCGACACCTTTGGAATTGTCGATGCCGGTCGGGCAGCAGCAGTGTCCTGGTGCTGGCGAGAGGTCGATGGTACCAGCTCAGATGAGGTTGAAGCTATCGATGGAGTCGGGGTTTTTGACTGAAAGAGAAACTCCATTTTCTCTAAACGAGCCTTGCGGCACTTCGGTGTAATTTGGGCACATTTGGTGCAAGTTAGGACATCGTGGTTGGACCTGAAACACAAAACACAGACCCTATGCGGATCAGTGATAGACATTGTCTGCGTACAGTTGGGGCACTGACGAAAACCTGACGCCATGATTTCGACAAAAATTTAGCCGCGGTGTGGTGGATGGCTGGTAGGCCCTGAAGGAAAAACTCGACGGGAATTGACCGCAACTAGGGTAAAACCTTACCTTTCGACCGCGAAGTATAGATATCGATAGGGGGACACCTATTGGGTAGAATTTTCTGAGAATTTTGAAAGAAGTTCCGTGAGGAAAGTTACTGTCAGGAATCTCAAGAGAGCTCCTTAACCCGCATGGCTACTGCTGCAAGGAAAAAAGAAGACTGAAGGGGGGCCCCTGCTGGTTCCAGGGTTGGTGTTGTGCTGGGCATGCCCAGTAGGTGCCAGTCAAAGTTCTAGAAACTTTGACAAAAGTGTTCCGTGATTAGGCTCCATCCTGTGATGTCACCCGTATGTGAGGACTACCATCCTGCTTGTCCTGTGAGAAAAACAAAAAACAGAATGTTAGGAATTATTAGGAAAGGAATAGTGAATAAAATGGAAAATGACATAATGCCTCCGTGTTGTTCCATGATGAGACCGCACCTTGAGTACTGTGTGCAATTCTGGTTGGCACATCTTAAAAAGAGATATCCTTGCATTGGAGAAAGTACAGTGAAGGAGGACCAAAATGATAAAGGGATGCAATGGCTCCCCTATGAAAAAAGGCTAAACAAGTTAAGGCTATTCAGATTAGAGAAAACACGACTGAGGGGGGATAAAAAAAACACGACTGAAGGGGGATAAAAACACGACTGAGGGGGGATAAAAAATCACCTAGGATAAATCTCTGTTTAAGCCTCGCTACTCTATGGTTTTAGTTGATTATTTTATCACTCTCCAGTTGTTATCTTTTATAATCTTTCCTGTCTTCCATCTCCCTTGTTTTCGCTCCCTGTTTAATGTAACTTTACCTTCTACTTAGTTATTAATTGGTTTCCCCTGTTCTATTGTAAACCGGTACGATAAGACCTCGTCTTGAGTATCAGTATAGTAAAAGAATTTAAATAAAATAATAAATAATAAATATGACAGAGGTCTATAAAATCATGAAAGTTCTTGAATGCTTAAATGTAACTCGGTTATTTACTCTTTCAGATAATACAGGGACTAGGGGGCACTCCATGAAGTTAACATGTAGCAGACTTAAAACAAATTGGAGAAAATTCTTTTCACTCAACGCACAAGCTCTAGAATTCACTAGTTAAGGCAGTTAGTTTGGATAAATTCCTGGAGAAAAAGTCCATAAACTGTTATTAATCAAGTTGACTTAAGCAACAGAGTAGCCACTGCTTCTTACCAACATTACTAGCATGGGATATATTTAATGTAGCCTGGTTTGTCCACTGTTGGAAACAGGATGTTAGACTTGATGAACCCTCGGTCTGACTCGGTCTTATGCTATTATGTCGTTGTGGGAGATGGGACGGATTTGGCTTCAGTACAGAACGTTGTGGGAGAAGCGGTAAGTGATAAAAATGCAAGCAGTACCCAAAACACACTGTTTGGGGACCCAAGGGTTTTTGGGAACAAGGTACCATGCTCCAGAAAAAAGTGGATCTTACTCCCAACTGGGCATGGAGATGTGGATTGAGCAATGGGATCAAAAACTGGGCCCCGGTTTAGGCTGGGCCGATTGAGTTGATTTTTCCTGTCTGTATTCCCTTGTCTAGGCCTTGCAGCAAGAAGTTGCTGATGTTGCATTTGGAATGGCTGAGCTGTATTGATGATAGGCTAAGAAGAGGCATATGTGGAAAAATGGCTGCTTATAACAATAGAAGGTTTTTGCGTTACATATGGCCCCTCGAAGCCCATTCAGAGGGATTGTACAGCCACATTCTGATCTTTGACCAAACAGGTTATCCCCTAGATTGGGAATGTCTACCAATTTTTCATATACATCCTCTTGAATTGAGTTGGCCCTAAGCCACGCCATACAGCCAAAGTCAAAGAAACATGCAGTGGTTCTAGAAACTGAATTATAGGCTTTGTAAACCGAGTGTGGAAGGTGATGAACACACTCTTCCATATCTGGTAAAGGCTGGAGATAGGGCTCAGAGTCTCCATCCATTTGTAGGAAAGGTAATGTACATATTGCACCATGTAAAACTGGAGGACTTTAATACATGCAGTGAGCACAGCAGTTTGGAATACCTTTTTATCGAACTGGTCTAGAAATTGGTGAATTTGCTTTTCTCATCACAGATTCAGCCATCACTGAATTATGCAGTAGTTGTAAGACACCAAAGCCTAGAGATTGTTGAACCCTGAACTTTAGGCCTAATTTTCTTGTGGCTAGCATAAGAGAAATAGGAGTTTCCCACATTCTCATCAATAAAGCACTGCATGGACAGGAAAACCCACTGGTACTGAAGGCATATTGAGGATTTGTAGAAGGTCCAGTAGCTCAGAGAGAGGGTCTTATTTTTACAAACATGCATTGCCAGGACAGAAGCCATCTTTTCAATTAAGTTTGAGTAAGAAATGTCCTCCAGAGGTGAAGTATGATCAGACAGATCCTGGCAACATCACAGGATCACTCAACCAAGATTCTAATGAGGGGACTCAGTAGCTCTTCTAGCAAAAGTGGAGCTGGCACTGAGCAGTCCAGCTTCTATTACCTTGAGGACTCTACCACAATAGAGTGGGATAATGAAGAAGTATGTAGAATTAGCTATGAGGGTGTGTAACATAGTAACATAGTGATAACGGAAGATAAAGAACAAATGGTTCATCTAGTCTACCAGTAATTTGCTTATATAGTAACTGCTGCTCCATGCACGTTACCCCATGCATTCTGTTAAGGGTACTAACTGCTGCTCTGTGCCGGTTACCTCATTGTGTTTAGGATAGTAACTGCCACTCCATTTAGGATACCCCCATGCATTCTGTTAAGGGTAGGGATGTGAATCGTTTTTGAACGATTAAAATTATCGTCAGATAATTTTAAAATCGTTCTAAATCGTTAGAGTGCACGATACAATATAGAGTATAGTATAATAGAGGATGATGAGTAAAGATGGCCGGCGCCATCTTTAAAGATGGCGCCGGCCATCCAGTGCTCCTACCATGTGACAGAGGCCAGCCAATGGCACGGATATCCTGTCACATGGTAAGGGCAAAGGGGCATCGGCGCCATTTTTTTTTTTTTAGAACAGCTGATGCCTGGGAACGGGAAATCTCTCCCCGAGGCCCTCCTGGATCTCTCCTCTCCCCGAGGCCCCCCTGGATCTCTCCCTGAGGCCCCCCTGGACCACCAGGTAATTTTAAAAGGTTTTGGGGGGGTCGGGGGGTCAATTTAAAGGGTTGGGGGGTTTTAGCGGCGCGGGCGCCGCTAAAAAAAAAGGGTCGGGAGGGTGGGGGAGGCTAAGGGGGGTCGATTTAAAGGGTCGGGTGGGTTTTATTTTTTTTATCGGGCCATTGGCGCCATTTTAATTAGTGGCAGCCAAAATGGCGCCGATGGCCCGAGAGCGGGAGATCGCGCTGGGACCCCCTTCACTGGACCACCAGGTAATTTAAAATTTTGGGGGGGGTTCGGGAGGGTGGGGGAGGGTAAGGAATTGGTTTTAAAGGGTCGGGGTGGGTTTAGGGGTTGTTTTGGTGTGCCGGTTTTTCCACCCTCCCCCAAATAATTCCCGTGCCCTATTTAACGATACAATACAAATGCCCCTGACGATAAATCGGGGACATTTGTATTGTATCATGCACTCTAACGATTTAGGACGATTTTAAAATTATCTGACGATAATTTTAATCGTTCAAAAACGATTCACATCCCTAATGGATGTAGGCCCTGGCTTATGACCCCAATCCTCCAGCCTGCCATGGCGCAACAGATGGCCTATAATGAGGCCTTACGTGCTACACGCTCAGTCATCGAATGTACCTTCGGCCTTCTGAAGAGTCGCTTCCGGTGTTTGGACAAGACTGGGGGAGCATTACTGTATGCTCCCCCCAAGGTTGCAAGGATAATCTTGCTTTGCTGTGTGTTCCATAATGTGGCTGTTCGGCATGGGATACCTATGGCTATAGATCCAGACCTCAGATCTGATCCCCCATGTGTGCATGCACGACTGCATGAGAATACAGCCAGTGGCAGGCAGCTTCGGCAACACCTTATACAGACACACTTTTAAGGTAGGCATGGGACAGAACCATGCCCCTGCAGGGCAGTTTGGCCACTCATGGGTTAGGTCATAGTTTAATGTGCAGACCTCTGTTTCAGTCTGCTACGTGCCAGACCTGCTAGGTCTGTCCACCCAACAACTGTTTGGGGGTGGAGCTCTACATCTGAGGGTATAGCCCATAATAGGGTGGCTAAGTGCTGGCTCGAGGCACTGGTGAGGTGCTCTATGTGTGTGACTTATTAAGTGCCATTGCATTAAGCACTTGCTACATACTGACATGCCACCAAGGATGATGGTACGGTACACACTTGTCCTCATGAGACACAACACACTCGCACGCCTCCCCAGATTAGCTTACACCTTACAACAATTGTAGCTGTATTGGACCGTACCTCTGTCAGTCCCTAATGCAGTGGCGTAGTGAGGGGTGGGCGGGCTGGGCAGCCGCCCCGGGCGCCGGGTCTAAGGGGGCGCCAAAACGCCTGGCTCTGCCTCAGGGCCGGCGGAACCACTAGGCGAGCTAGGCCTGTGCCTAGGGCGCCGAGACTTAGGGGGCACCGCGGCAGGCAGCAGAATTTTGAAAGGGCAAAAAGTGCCCTTTCAAAATTCTGCCAGCCTTCGACTCCCCTAGATGGAGACCAAGCATTGAGATTTAGGGGGCGCTGCGGCAGGCAGTCAGCTCCCGACTCGCCCTGCCGCCCCGCCAGTGTCACCCTCCCGACACCCCCCCTGGTGGTCCAGCGGAGGACCCAGGAGCGATCTGCCGCTCGCGGGGCCTCTGCTGCCACTAAGCAAAATGGTGCCGTGACCTTTAGCCCCTATCATGTGACAAGGGCTGAAGGCCACCGGCGCCATTTTGCTTAGTGGCAGCTGAGGCCCCGGGAGTGGCAGATCGCTCCCGGGCCCTCCGCTGGACCACCAGGGGGGGGCGTCAGGAGGGTGGCACTGGGGGGAAAGCAGGGAGAGTCGGGGGCTGGCTGCCTGCCGCGGCGCCCCTTAAGTCTCGGCGGCTGGTCTCCGGCTGCACCGATCTTCCTTTCTTCGGCCACATTGAAGAGGTTCAATTTCGGGACCCCCCCTGAAGTACGAAAGAGCAACTGAACATCTTCCGACTAATCATGCCAGCAGTGAAAAGCACAGCCATCTTGAACATACTAATATTTGCAACGCAAATGATACGTAATGCGTAGTGACGCAGTGACGTACTAATTTTTAGCGTAACATAACGTAACTCCATTTTGGAATAATACTTTGTATTGTATTAATACGAATGACAATGTAAAATGTCTAACACGTCAATTAAATGACGAAACAATAGTCTGATCTTAAGCTACACCTACTAGAGGACCACGCTAGCTAATGCTTGTTCAGCAATTTGTGAAATGTTTGTTCAGCAAAAACCAGAACGCATGTGTGAAAGATAAGAGTTGTAAAGTGCATAAAAGTTTGCTCCGGAGGGGGCGTGGCATGCAGTTGTACTGAGCCTTTGTCTTAGCTGCATCTTGCTGGCAATAAAAGTCTATCTTTACGGATCAGTTGTCTGGACCTCCTTACTGACTAAAAAGAGATGGTTACATTTGGCGAGCCTCAGCCAGGAGGTACCGGGGACGCTATTTTAGCCCCCCAGTTGGTCCGGTAGTTTGGTGGCGGAGCGATCCCCCAGACGCACCTGGTGAGTGGCCACCGCTGAGTTCAGCAATCGGGTTTCTGAGGGGACCGTTCCACAGAAATTCTTCTGAGACCTCTGGGCTGGTGATCTGGAAAGAAGGCTTTCGTGACGATCGGAAGAATCCTGCAGGCGAGTATTATGGGAATGATGGAAAAAAAGAAGAATAGCTAAAAGAGTAGCAAATAACCGGTCCATCCGTGAGGGGACCGAGGGGGCTTTGATCACACCCCAAGCGGTGGTTTGGTAGGAATTGCATTCCGAAAACCACGCGCATAAAAAGAGGAAAAGAAGTAACGCGTACGATAGTGGGAATAGGTTTCTTGTTGTGTGAAAGAGAGTGAATGGCCTCGCAGTTCTAGACCGGGCGACCGCGTTCTAGTCGGGGCAATTGTGACCCTTTTGTGTCTGACGGATACGGACCCCTTACCTATCCGTCTTCCCTTCCCTCCTTTGTCTGTGAATTCTATCCTAATGGGAGGGGGCTATTCAACTCCACTAAAAGTTATGACGGAACACTATAGTGAAGTGTTCGATAAACGTAAATGTACTAAGCCCGGAATGGTTCAGCGATGCACCCATAGGTGGCCCGGTTTGTGTGTAAATTGGCCTCCGGAAGGAACTTTCAATTTCCAAACGGCCACAAGGGTCTTGAAAATAGTTGAGAAAGAAGAAAATCCGGGTTGCCCTGAGGATAAGCCATACATAACTGCTTGGATTGCAGTTATCGAGAATCCTCCGAAGTGGGCAAAGAAGTTAGTGGAGGGAGCCGCCCTCGTAATGGTGGCGCAAGTAAACAAAATGGGTGACCGGAAGTCCTCAAACCGGAAAAGAAAGGGAAGGGCAGCCATCTTAGGAATAAAGGACCATGCGTCATCTGCGGCGGCCATGTTTGTAGTGCAAGGGAACACACGGACTCAAGAAAAAAAAGTTAAACCCCTGCCGCCTGCAGTACTGCCTGACGCAGAAGATCTTCTGCCGCCACCCTATGCCCCTAGCTGCCCTCAATCGTATAATGCGCCACCAGATCCCCCAGCTCCCGCCGCTGCCCAAGTTGATCATGAAATAATGCCGATTCCCGAAGTACGGCTTGAAGCGGAAGCGGCGGCGGCAAAAGTTGAGGACGGCGGCGAGTCGTCCGTATCCGGCGGCACTCGCAGTAAAACCCAAGCCGCAAGTTTACAACTACCAATTAGAGAAACAACCACCGTAGTTCCCGTGGTCCCTACTGAAGAAAACGAGTATAATACTACGCAAACTATAAAGTTGTTTACTTACATACCTTTCACTTCCAGCGATCTTTTTAACTGGAAACAGCTCGGCCCCTCTTACGCTGATAATCCAGATCAGATGCTAGATTTTTTATGAGGAATTTTTGCAGCCCATAACCCCAACTGGGCTGACATTCGGCACCTCGCCTCCATCCTTTTTACCACCGAAGAACGCCGACAAATACAATTAAACATGGAAGAAGCAGCTCGGCTGGGAGCCGGGTCAGACGGTAATCCAGATGAAGTAGTGAGAGAGCATGCCCCTGTCGCCGATCCCAACTGGGATTTCCAGACGGCTGCAGGGCGAGCCAGCATTGCTGCATACCAAGTCGCCTTTCTCGGAGCTTTAAAGAAAGGAAAGCAGAAAGTCATGAATATGGGAAAGATCCGCGACGTGGTGCAAGGAAAAGACGAAACTCCTGGAATCTTTTTGGAGAGATTGATGGATGCATATCGGCAATACAGTCCGTTCGACCCAGAGGACCCCAAAAGTCAGTCCGTCATAGTAATGAGCTTTGTCGGACAATCCTGTCCCGATATCCGCCGAAGCTACAGAAATCAGAAGGATTTGAGGGAATGACTATTAGCCACTTAAAAGCCATGGCTGACAGAGTTTATGTAAACCGAGAGCCGGACGGAGACAAGAAAGAAAAGAAAGAAAGTAGAAAGTTAAGAGAAAGTGTTAGTTTGTTAGCTGCAGCGCTGGAAGAAACGAATTTCGGAAACTCGGCTAGGCACTATCAGGGATATCCTGGGCCGAGAGGAAGGGGCAGGTCACCCTCGAGGGGACCGCCCAGAGGACGAGCTAGCAGAGGAGGATCGTTTAGGGGGGGAAGGGTGCCGTTGGGAGCCAATCAATGTGCATTCTGTAGACAAGAAGGACACTGGAAGTCTGAATGCCCAGAGTCCCTGCAAATGAAGCAGGAAGGATATACTCCGTCCAAACCAAAGGAAGCTGAATGGCAGATGACTGTAGGAGAAACCTCTAGCGAAGACAGCAGTGAAGCATGACTAGAGAAGGGAATTCTTCCATTCGATCCCTTAGTAGAAATTAAAGTAGGAACTGAGACATTTAAGGGATTGTTAGATACCGGGGCACAAAGATCAGTCATGACTACCGCTATTACCACACCCACTTCGAAAAACATTTCTATTGTAGGGGCCTCTGGAAAGCCACTTATCGCTCCCTTTCTTCAGAAACGACAAGTCCGGGTGGGAGGACAATTAGTATCTCATCAGTTTCTCTACGTCCCGGGATGCCCAGTTCCCCTCATAGGGAGAGACCTTCTTTGTAAGTTAAGAGCCAACTTACAATTCGAATCGACAGGAGAAATAAGAGCATCCTTCGCTGATAACCCAGTCTCTCTCATCTGTCCACTCCAAGAAGAATGGAGATTACATCTCCCCATAGTCAAACATACCACTACGCACCGATATGGAGAAACACCGTCCTCAACGAAAAGCGCAGACAGCTAATGGACAGTATACCTAAAGTATGGGCTGAACAAAATCCAGGAGGAATAGCCATCAACGCTACCCCTATTTGGATCGAGATGAAACAGAATGCACAGGTGATAAATCAATCTCAATACCCCATTCCTTATATGGCCAGACAAGGAATTCAGATACACCTGCAAAGATTGTATGATTTGGGCATTCTCCGGCGAATCCGATCTGCTTGGAACACCCCTCTGTTGCCAGTAAAGAAGCCTGGATCAAATGACTATCGACCAGTACAAGACTTAAGAAAAGTGAATAGTCAAGTAGCAGATCTAGTAGCCCTCGTGCCAAATCCGTACTCAATCCTGGCTCAAGTCTCTCCTGCATCAAAGTGGTACAGTGTCATTGATCTCAAAGATGCCTTCTTCTCCGTCCCGGTGGCGGAGGAATGTCAAAAGATTTTTGCTTTCACATGGGAAAATGCAGATACTGGAGTAAAGCAGCAGTACACATGGACTAGGTTGCCTCAAGGGTATAGGCACTCACCTACGCTGTTCGGTGAGCAACTGGCAAACGATTTAAAGATGTATCAAGTAAAGTATGGGCCAGTCATACAATACGTGGATGACCTTCTGTTGTTTCGAGAGACGTACCTCGAATGTGCGGTATCCACTCTTCAGCTGCTAAAGACGTTGTACTCAAAAGGGTATCGTGCAAGTAAAAAGAAAGCGCAAATCTGTGAATTGGAAGTAGAGTATTTAGGCTTCCAAATACGTGGAGGAACCCGATGTCTGGGGATTTCTCGCACCAGTTCTATAAGAGATCAACCTGTACCCACTTGTAAGAAAGAGCTCCGGGCGTTCCTGGGAGCTGCAGGATACTGTAGGCTGTGGATTGCTAACTATGCAGTTATTGCTCAACCCCTGTACGACAAGCTGCGGGGTAAAGAGGCAGAATCTCAACCCTTCCAATGGGAAGGAAACGAACTGGCAAGCTTACGACAACTAAAAGAAGCCTTAATTGAACCACCTGCCTTGGGGTTGCCAGATGTGATGAAACCATTCCATCTATTCGTCGACGAGAAAAAAGGCATGGCCATAGGGGTATTGACTCAAACCTTAGGCTCATGGGAACGACCTGTTCCATATCTGTCAAAAGGAATGGACAATGTGTCAAAAGGATGGCCGGGATGCCTCCGAAGCATTGCTGCTGCATGTCTACTGATACCCGAAGCAGTTAAGCTAACATTTGGACAGATTTTACAAGTAACAACTCCTCATACTATCCAAGGACTGCTAGAGAACCATGGGCCAAAATGGATGACAAATTCACGTCTTGTAAAGTACCAAGCGTTATTATGTGAAACTCCAGAGATTCAAATACAGGACAGTAAAAACTTGAATCCTGCAACTCTACTCCCAACCCCCACTTCAGTTTCTCATGAATGTGGGGAAATTATGGCAACAGTACATTCCAGCCGACCCGACTTACGCGACCAACCCTGGCAAGGAGCATGGACTTTATTCACTGATGGAAGCAGCCAGGTTATAAATGGAGTCAGGGTCGCTGGGTATGCTGTAGTCTCCGAAGACGACATTGTTGAAGCTGAACCCCTGCCCCCAGGGACATCAGCGCAAAAAGCTGAACTAATTGCGCTCACAAGGGCTCTGCAGTTGGCAGAAGGAAAAACTGTAAATATTTATACTGATTCAAAATACGCTTTCCTTACAATCCAAGTGCATGGAGCTTTATACAAGGAACGAGGATTCCTAACTGCGGAAGGGAAACAAATAGCTAATGCATCGGAGATACATCAATTGCTAGACTCTGTATGGGCACCAAAGAAGGTAGCTGTCATGCATTGTAAAGCCCATACAGGGAGAACTGATCCCATCGCCAAAGGAAACCAATGGGCAGATAAGACTGCGAAAGAAGCAGCACGTGTGCAATCACCACATACATCAACTCCCACTTGCCCACTTCTACAGTTCACGAATGAAACCCCCATTTATTCAGCGGAAGAAAATGATTGGGCACAAACCGAACAATTTCATCAGCAGGATGGGTGGTGGATTGTACAAGAAGATAGGGTATGGATACCCGACGCCCTGGCATGGACTGTTGTCAGGGAAGCCCATAATAAAACCCATCTCGGCCGAGATGCATTAGCAACACTGTTGGCAAAAACTTACTACATTAATAGACTCTTTCAACTAACTAAATATGCTGTTAATCAATGTGTTACCTGTGCAAGGAACAATCCCAGAAATGGACCTGGTCCAGCCCCTGGACATATATTGCGAGGAACAACTCCGTTTCAAGTTTGCCAAATCGACTTCACCCACATGACTGCTTCAAAAAGATACAAAGCAATGCTGGTAGCTGTCTGTACTTATACCGGATGGATCGAAGCCATACCCACTCGAACTGAGACTGCCAAGGAAGTAGTAACATTGCTTCTCCACAAAATTTTACCACGATACGGATTACCTCGGCAGATAAATTCAGATAATGGACCAGCCTTCACCAGTGAAGTCACGCGACGTCTGAGTCAAATTCTGGGCATCCAATGGCACCTGCACTGCGCCTGGAGACCTCAAAGTAGTGGAGCAGTTGAACGAGCTAACAGGACACTAAAAAATCAGCTCGCTAAATTGTGTCAGGAAACAAAGACTAAATGGCCAGACATCCTGCCATTAGCTCTACTACACGTCCGATGTACCCCACGGAAGTCGGGGTTAACTCCTTATGAAATGATGTACGCAAGGCCTCCACCTCTTCCATCTTTTCCTGAATCGCTGCAAATACAAGGGGAAATGTCTCTCAGTAACCAACTCAAAGGACTATATAACACAGTTATTGCGATTCAAAAATACTCCTGTGACACTGAACCATTGGTCCTGCTAAACCCGATTCATCCATACCAGATAGGAAATTCGGTGTGGATAAAAGACTGGGATGAGTCTGATTCCCTCCAGCCCCGATGGAAAGGGCCGTACACTGTATTGCTAACTACTCCAACAGCTGTCAAAGTTTTTGGATGTTCTTCATGGATTCATTGGACACGTCTCAAACCAGCTTCAGCCAACTGGCAGGTTTCCAGGATTGGAGACCACAAATTAAGATTCACCCAAGGCAGGCCCAGTGCTAGTCCTGAGTAAAAAAGTATCAGTAACTACAACTGAATATTAATGTGTCCATTTCTTTCCTTCCTTTCAGAATCCATTACTTATGAATGCAACCATCTACGTCATAAAGCAATGTCACAGATTCCGACTTCCAAGATCTACGTTGCATCCATCTTCTACATTCACTTACTATTCTTCTGTAACCCGACTACCTCTGTTTTCCTGTCCTTGAGCAAGAATTGCACTGAATGTATCAAGCTAATTCGTACTACCACTCAAACTGGATTTCAAGTTGTCTCAACAATCATCCACCAATCTCAACCACCAACTTCCTGTGCCACACTACCTGCTTGCACCCTGAATACTACTCAAGGCTATCAGTCCTTCCATCGATGTTTAGAAACTGGCAAAGTCATATGTCATACCCCAACCACTCCTAAGTACTACAACATCACCCTCACTGTAGGTCTACCAAAGAGCTACACATCAAGTATTGTCCCAGAAGGAAAAGGCATCTTGTACTACATCAACTCCACTAAGGTTCTTATGGGAAGTGAAACGATTGTCACAATAACGTTCGATGCCTGCGAAGCCATTGATAAACACCCAAATGCACTTCACTGTGGGTCTCAAGCCTGGAGAAATTCCTATGTCTACAATCACAAATACCTCTGCCCATACAACCGGGCAGCTAATCCATCCAGATGGCTGCCATGCGGAGGGGACCTGACATTGTCAGGATGGGCTCTAGTTTGTGATTACACCGGTGGAGGTTACCATGGCTGCCACGGGATAGGACGATTAACTGCAGTAAATGGTAATACAGTATCGATACAATGGCCTCTAAGAAGCGAAGGAATCCCTTGGCAAGATACTTGGGGATTTGGTATCGACGGAACTGGAAAAGACCCCATGACCTACATTACCATCACTCAGCGAAAAGACAAACCTCGTCCAATTATTCACCAGACTACTGTGGTGGGTTATCAATCCTTCTTCGATGAAATATCTCATGCCTCTGAGGGATTAAAGAAACATACAATTTCTCAACAAGTAAAAAACCTGTTTGTCAATTTGGCGGAAAACATAGCTCTCTCTCTCGAAGTCAAGAACTGTTTTGTATGTGGAGGAACAGATACAGGAGAGCAATGGCCATGGGAAGCCAAGGAAACCTTCCAATCCGATCTTAACACCTTGAATACCACTGTAACCTATAACCGTAAATCTCATCCATATGAGTGGGCACTACAGACTGATGTTATTGGCAGACTATGTATCTCTCGACAACATTCACGCATCTATACCGTGCCTGTTGGAAATTCTCCATGCACAGGAGTTCTTACTGCCAACCTTACCACCCAGACATGGTGGCAGACTGAAAATTCTACCATGCCAACTCCCATCTGGACTGACTCGACTTTGAACAAGACATGGACAGCTGCAGGTGTTGCTACTACCGTTTTCAATGCTCCAGATGGTTATTATTATGTATGTGGACGAAGAGCTTATGAACAGTTACCAACAAACTGGTATGGAACTTGCTTCTTGGCTACAATTCGGCCAAGTTTCTTCCTACTTCCCATTACTGCTGGAGAAACCTTAGGAGTTCCAGTATACAGTCCCATGAGACCCAACAAACGTCGCAGCACTCCTAAAGTATCCATAGGAGATTGGAAAGATCAAGAGTGGCCTCCTGAACGAATTGTACAATACTATGGTCCGGCCACCTGGGCTGAGGATGGTTCTTATGGATATAGAACACCTATCTATATGCTCAATCGAATTATAAGACTCCAAGCAGTACTGGAACTCCTGACAAATGATTCTGCCTTGGCTCTCAACATCTTAGCCAAGCAAAACACTAAAATTCTAACAGCTGTCTACCAAAACCGATTGGCTTTAGACTACCTCCTAGCCCAGGAAGGTGGTGTATGTGGCAAATTTAATCTTTCTAACTGTTGTTTACAGGTAGATGACAAGAGTAAAATCATTGAGGAGATCACTGATCGAATGATTCGCCTGGCCCATGTACCAGTGCAGACGTGGACTGGAATCCTTGACTGGACAGGGTCTTTACCCAACTGGCTCACTTCCATTCCTGGCCTTAAAGAACTCCTCTTTCCTCTGATACTTCTTGTTTTTACATGCATTCTGTTTCCTATTTGTCTCCCTCTTATTTTTAGGCATCTCCGATCCATGATTGAACATATTGCTGATCGGCGAGCAGCTGCTCACGTCATGATGATTAATAAGTATGTGTCTGTCTCCACATTTCCTTCATCTGATTCTTCTGACTACGACACTACCAATGATTCGGATACTGATTCTGATAAAGAGTACTTAACTACTAACTTATAAGTCTGATAAACTCTAACCTCTAAGCATTGCCATAATGGAGCCAACGTGTTGTTGGGGTAAGTCGGGCTACAAAGGGGGGTGACACCAATATGGTCCACCCGTCTCAAACCCGTGAAGAAACCAACGACCTAACAACATATTAGGGCTCACATTCAATGTCACTGGTATTAACTCTCATTGTCGTTTCAGTTCCTCTTCAGATATAAAGTGATACTTCTGCCTTCTCTTCAAAGTTGAAGTATCAAAGGGGGGAATGAAGAGGTTCAATTTCGGGACCCCCCCTGAAGTACGAAAGAGCAACTGAACATCTTCCGACTAATCATGCCAGCAGTGAAACGCACAGCCATCTTGAACATACTAATATTTGCAACGCAAATGATACGTAATGCGTAGTGACGCAGTGACGTACTAATTTTTAGCGTAACATAACGTAACTCCATTTTGGAATAATACTTTGTATTGTATTAATACGAATGACAATGTAAAATGTCTAACACGTCAATTAAATGACGAAACAATAGTCTGATCTTAAGCTACACCTACTAGAGGACCACGCTAGCTAATGCTTGTTCAGCAATTTGTGAAATGTTTGTTCAGCAAAAACCAGAACGCATGTGTGAAAGATAAGAGTTGTAAAGTGCATAAAAGTTTGCTCCGGAGGGGGCGTGGCATGCAGTTGTACTGAGCCTTTGTCTTAGCTGCATCTTGCTGGCAATAAAAGTCTATCTTTACGGATCAGTTGTCTGGACCTCCTTACTGACTAAAAAGAGACGGTTACAACATGATCAGCTAGACCGGCTGCGCCGATCTTCTTTCTGTGTGTGTGTGTGTATGTGTATGTGATGTGATGTATATGTAAGAAAGTGTGATGAGTTGAGCCAGAGCGGAGTCTCTGTGCTGTAAAATTTTGAGGTGTTTTCCTCAATGGGACGGTTACTTTGCAGGAAGGAAACTATATCTCCCAGGTGCCCTGGTAGTCAGCCTCAGGAAGGGTTGGGGGCAGGGAAACACAGAGGCGGTGTCTTCCTAGGGAGGGGCACTCTATCTAACATAAAGAGAGTAGTCCTCCAAAGAGAAGGAGAGAGGAGAGCTGGAGGGAAGGCAAGTAAGATCCAAAGCCTGAGGCTGGGGGATGGTGCCCAGGCAGACCTTTTCCACTAAAAGCTAAGTCAGCTCTAACAGATGGTTTTTAGAACTGCACAGCAAAGGGAGCTTGTGGCAGTGAAAAGAGTTGTTTTACTTAATTAAGGCAGCTGGAGGAAAAGGGGTAATCAGGACCTGGCAGCTGGCCTAAGGAGACGTTCCTGCAGTGGGGGAGGTTTCAGTACTATGTTATACTTGGGGGAAGTAGAATGTATGGGGGAAGTAGAATGTACTGGGGGAAAAAACCTACTTTGCCCACAGGTTGTGCAGGGGAAAGTATACTAGAAACTCAGAGTGAGAAGCTTGGTTGGTAATGCTTGTTAAGTTGAGTGTTTTGCCTTTCTGTGGAGTTTGGTTTAATTAATAAACTTCAATACATAAGAAGCTTCTGCCTGGATGTAATATGTTGTTTTAAAGGGCTGCCAGGGAGGTGACCCTTACTCTAGTGGAGAATGAGGGAAGTTTGGTCTCAGGGGCGTAGTTGTAAGAGGGCCTTCCCTTACAAGTGGTGCTGACCCATAGTCTCCTTGTCTTATGGTTATCCTCTACTCCTGTCTCACTGGAGAAACTTCAGGGAGGGATCTGCTATAAAGGACTTTGTGGAAGCAGTCCTTGCTAATTAGCCCCAAACCCGAAGTCACCACTGAGGACTTGCCACTAGGGGCACCATCATCGCCACAAAAGGAATGGAGCTTCTGTGTGTGAGTGTATGTGAGAAAGGAATCTGCCAGTTTAAAAAAATGAAGTGTGATAATACATATACCTCAACTTTTGTGCTGATTTTGTTGAAAAGTTGGATGAAAGATGAAATTACTAAATTTTAAGAATCCCTCTGCTGGAAAATAAAAAATAAAATACATCCCGCGGAGCCGCCTGTTCTTGCCACACGCGCGCTCATAAAAATGAGTGCAGAAAAATAGCACCGATTTCAATGCAAGTCATTGATGGAGGGAGGGGGCGCCGAAGAAGTTTCTTGCCCCGGGCGCCAAATTGTCTAGCTACGCCACTGCCCTAATGCTATCACGGTGACATGCATATCGGTGCGTCATTGACGCACATTTGGACTAATGAACCCAACCTACATCACTCTTACCTTATTTGCCAACTCTCAATCTTATTGCCATGGGCGTCTTGCAGCAACACTAATGTCCCTTCAGTATGCAAGTGGTATCAGTGAGGGCCTAGGCAGCAGAGCCTCAATACACAGCAGGGAACACATATCAGTCCTACAACATTCTGATGCCTCATGAATAGGTATGTGAGAAAAAAAGCACATCTGGTGCTGCACAGACCTATCTGAATGTCCCTCATCAATGTAGCATCCCACAGCATCATACCTCTGGGATCACTGCAGCTGCCCGAAAGGAGAGCCAGCTATCTTGTTGCATGCACATGGTTGTGGCAGCTGTATGCTGCTACAAGGAATCGCTGTGACGGAAATGTGATGATGTACAGTTTGCTCCCCCACACAGCTATGGCAGTATGTAGCCCACTGTGCTGTCCTGGGCCCTATAATACAGTGCAGCAGGCTCCATAAACACATGTAGTACAGACATGAAACTCTTTGGAGAAGAGACAACTGAGGGGGGATATGATAGGTGTTTAAAATCTTGAGAGGTCTAGAACGGGTAGATATGAATCAGTTATTTACTCTTTCGGATAGTAGAAAGACTAGGGGGCCATGAAGTTAGCATGGGGCACATTTAAAACTAATCGGAGAAAGTTCTTTTTTACTCAACGCACAATTAAACTCTGGAATTTGTTGCCAGAGAATGTGGTTAGTGCAGTTAGTGTAGCTGTGTTTAAAAAAGGATTGGATAAGTTCTTGGAGGAGAAGTCCATTACCTGCTATTAAGTTCACTTAGAGAATAGCCACTGCCATTAGCAATGGTTACATGGAATAGACTTAGTTTTTGGGTACTTGCCAGGTTCTTATGGCCTGGATTGGCCACTGTTGGAAACAGGATGCTGGGCTTGATGAACCCTTGGTCTGACCCAATATGGCATTCTCTTATGTTCTTATGTTCGGTCAAAGTTTGTACAGTGCCAGCTCCCACGAGTTGGTGGTTGGGTTTCACACATACCCTTCAACGGGCTCCCTGTAACTGACTATGCATGTACATGTGTTCTAGCCTACATATCCATGCAGTACCACTTGAAAACTATCGCTGCTCACATCATGTATCGGGCTGTGATTGTGAAACCAGTGATGTGCGGGTCAATGGGCAGCCTGGCATAGCTGTCACAACAGGGCAGTTGTGGCTGCTAAGGCTGCAGACAACGTGTATCTTGTGTATGAATGTCAAACCTGAGGTGCTCATGTGCACATTATGTACCGTACATGTATATGGTCTGTGAGTATTTGTACAGTATGTAACGCCCTGCCCATCATGTCCCCACTAACAGTATGAACTGTTTAGTCACAGTACAACTACTGATGGAACAGCAGCAGAGCTCAGCCTTGCTGTCTAGTGCACACCTGCCATGCAAGCCGTACCAGACACCTGTGTCATGCCAGATATGGCACACATTATCTGATGGAGTTACCGTATTTTCCGGCATATAAGATGACTGGGCGTATAAGACGACCCCCCCTTTTTTATACATATTTTTAAGAAAAAAAATAATTTTACACTCAAACAGGAGCAACCCTATCTATGAAAAGGCAACACTACAAATACCGTATATCAGGCCCTAAAAACCAATACACCTCTTATTAGGAAAACAGAACTAGCAAGCAGCTATAGATCCCCACACAGAAATAATTGTAAAACTATACTAATAAGCAGAATAAATGTTTCAAAACAGCTATGAACAGAATAACATCCAACAATTAAAAACTCATAAAAACTATTAAACATTCTCCAAACACCAATAAAATATTTCAAAAAAGCAGACACATCACATAATATTAAATAATTAAAATGGCAGTCAATCAAGAAAAATAAACTTTAAAAGCCACCTTTACTTGCCTACTCCTCTTCCATGCAGGCCGTAGCACACACCAGAAGCAGCAGTAATAGCTAAGCTCTATACTCATGGTCCTCTTCCTTAGGGCCCATGTCTCTCACACACACACACACACACACACACACACACACTATACCAGTCATGCCCCCATGACCAGTTTCTGTCTCTCACACACCAATCATTTCCCAAACAGTCTTTGACACACCACCAGACACCTTCTTGAACAGTTTCTCTCATGCCATACACACACACACAGGCTTCCCACTCCCGTGTTCTGCTTACCGTACATATACGGGCTTCTCACTCTCATAATCACTTTCTCTGTCTCACACACACACACACACACCAGTCTCTCTCATTTCCATGCTTGCTCTCCACGTGCACAGGCTTCTCATTCCCTGAATCACATTCTTTCTCTCACATTCACACACACCAGTCTCTTTCTCTCACACACACCGTCACCTTATCAACCAGTCTCTCTCTCATGCACGCACACACACACATAGCCCTCCCGCTCCCATGCTCTCTCTCACATAATCAGGCTTCTTACTCCCATGCTTTCTCACATACCCAGATTTCTCACTTCCATGCTTTTTCTCTCTCTCACACTCACATACACATCAGTCATCTCTCTGAGCAGTCACTTTCATTGTCTCTCACATATACACACACATGAGCTCGCTGACCAGTTTCTCTCAATCACATACATGCTCTCAATCAAATGCATTCTCTCACTTACACACAGGCTGGCTGCTTCTCTCTCTCTCTCACTCACTCACTCACTTCCACTCCCCCCCGAGCACAAATAGTAGCTGCAGCAGTCTCCTCCTCCTCCAGCCCCCGCAGGCCAAGAAAGAAGAAACCCATCGGCCGCGGGAGGCTCACGCTGCTGTCTCCTTTCCCGATTACCAGCTCCTTCGACTGCTCGGGGCCGATGCTGCTGTCGCCGCTATTTTTTCACGCGGCACGGCTCTTTCTTCTTCCCGCGCATCACTTCCTGTTCCGGTTCAAAGGGGAGGGGCGGGAAGAAGAAAAGGCCAGCTGCGGATGCCACAGCTTTTTTTTTGCACCGCTGCCGTTCCCGCTGGGCTTGAACGTGCTGATAGCCCAGCGGCAACGGCAGCGGTGCGCGGGAAGGAGAAAGCCGTGCCGCATGAAAAATAGCAGCGGCGACATCAGCATCGGCCCTCGAGCAGTCAGCAGTCGAAGGAGCTGGTAATCGGGAAAGGAGAGAGCAGCATGAGCCTCCCGCGGCCGATGGGTTTCTTCTTTCTTGGCCTGCGGGGGCTGGAGGAGGCTGCTGCAGCTACTATTTGTGCTCGGGGGGTGGGGGGAGTGGAAGTGAGTGAGTGAGTGAGAGAGAAAGAGAGAGAAAAGCAGCCAGCCGGCCGGCCTGTGTGTGGGTGAGGGAGTGCATTTGATTGGGAGCGTGTGTGTGATTGAGAGAAACTGGTCAGCGAGCAGGTGTGCCCTATATGACGATACCCGGCGTATAAGACGACCCCCGACTTTTGAGAAGATTTTCTTGGGTTAAAAAGTCGTCTTATACGCCGGAAAATACGGTAGTGATCAACACAGTGCGCATGTGCAGCAAGGAAATAGCTACCTGCCCATGCATGCTCAGGGTACGCTCACACACACAGGCCGTCAGACTGTTCATGATATAGATGTCCTGTGTCGCGACACACAGCCACCATTTAATGGAGGCCTTAAACGCTCCTATCATAACAAGTTACTTGTAGAAAGTATCAGCAGTGCTGTCTGCACCTAGCTGCCACATGGGAGTACCCACCCACATGTCACATATTCGGCCTAAAAGGTGAGGGGCTGAATGTTGGCGCCCACCTCACAGAAGAGCTTTCACCAGCAGCACAACCGATCGGCCAGGCTGCCAAAGGGAGGATGCATGCATGTGTAGAGTGCTCCATTGAGTTATAGATGGCCATTACTGAGCATTGAGCCCTCACAAGAGGACTGACAGGTGGATGTGAGAGTGATGCAGTCCCCGTCAATGTGGTGTCAGGTGCCCTTCGAATGTCTATAGGGTGCAGAAAGTAGCTGCCTGCAATGTAGTCAACCATGGAGATCTGTGCACATTGGCAAAGAGGCTGTCACGACTGTAACATAGTGCCTCTTCGCCCAGGCCCCCAGCAGATGGCATGCGTGACCGCCCACATATGGGTCAGAGTGGCACAAGGCACAGATGTGGGTGTGGCTGGTGGCATATTAGCCACTGCAGTTGGTTCCATAGCACAGAAAGCATGCTCTGTTCTGTGCAAGCACCTCCGTGCAGGCATTTTCTCCCCCACAGCACGCCCTTGGTGAGTCCACACACAGTCGTTCAAGGTCCTCCAAATACAGGCCATCCAATTTGGGCTGGCTCTACCAACGCCCTCATCATAGCTGCCTTACTATTGAGTATGATGACAAAGTAATGTCCACGGGTAATCCATCGCTATTGATAGGTGATCACACAGGCTTTCAGCACAGGTCCTGATGCTCAAATACAGGATTTCAATACTCATATGTGCATGTGTCTGTGGAGCCTAAGCCTTTGGCTGATCCCGCATTACTTATGTGTCGTCCATATGGAGGTGGCCGAACACAAGAGGAGGCTGCACAGGATGGAATATATGCATGAAGGGCTCCAGATATATGGCTAGGTAGGTGAAGAGGTACATTGATGTACAGCCCAATCCCCTAACATGTGTAGTTCCCCTGTGTGGCACCAAACCAGGGGTGTTATGGGAACAATAGGTGAGCGATGAGCGTGAACAATGAATGTGTACTAGGTGTCCAGATAGAGGATACCAGCCTTTCAGCACACAACATATGGACACCATATTCCAGAGCTGTTTGGAACACCTGCACGTGGATGGGTGTCAGTGATAATCCACTAGTTGAGACACATAACTGTACAGCAACAGCTGCTTCCACGCTTGCTACTTGCAGTGATGAGGATAACAGGGGTTCAGACACGGTGCCAAACTGATGTCTCGCTCTATCACAGTATTGGAGCCATTTATGTGTGATAAGGTATGTAGGATGTACAGCACTGTCGCTCTCATACTGTACAGTACAATGGTAAGCTGGCCTGGAAGGTGAACAGTTGGGATGATGTTTGGGCTGCACTCTGACCAGACCCCTATCTCCACCCAGTCCTCCCACAATATATGGAAGGCCATCCCACCCAGCTTCTGTAAATGCCACGGGTCGGTGTGTGTCTGCCATTATGACAACGATGTTGCTGGCCACAGCAACAACCCATACCAAGATGGCATCTCGTGCTACAGGTCGTACCTAGCCTCTGTGTAACACACCCTTCCTCTGCACCAAACTCTCTCAGGTTTGCACCTCACCCATGATATCATGCGTACTTACACATAGAGCCTCCTTATAAGGGTGCACCCTTATGGCAGCACGCCACCTGGCTGCATCCGGAGATGTTCTCCAGAAGGGCATATCAGGAGGTCCAAAGAGGCCCTGAGCCCCTGCCATTCCCGGCTACAGTGTGGTAAGACCTGCCACTTGGCCAAGCACATGTGCATCCTTTACAATTGTGCTCCATGCAGCGCCACAGTTCTGTGGTCCAGGAGCTCCATTAGCTGGATGCGCTGACGTTAAACAGGCTGAACGCCACATGCTGTATTCTTGGACATGGCAACCTGTCCTTCATGAGGTACAATGTGTTAGGGAAGCAAGCTGTGTGTAAGGGTGCTGACAAACAGCATAGCAGTGCTCACTGTTTCATCTGGCCTTTGAACCGCTACATACACAGGCTACACAGTGGCCTGGACATGTAGGCAACACCTTACAGCATGTATGGCAAGAGGTAGAAGGCTCTGAGATTCCAGATGTCCACCTATAGTGGCAGACCATCTGTCAGGGATTGTGCCAGCCACGGCCGCACAAACCTACTCTTTCCTGGCGTGAAGCCAGATGGACTCAGAACGAATGGGTATAGTATGCTCGTGCTAGCAGTTGGAGACGGATCTGACGTCAGCACGGGTGTATATATACCCCCACAGGAAGTGTAGCAACTTAGTAATTTCTGTCTCCAAAGCAGTTTGGAGAGCCTGCACGCTCGCGGAGCGTGTTTTCCAAATCTACTTTCTACTTTCCTTTTTCTAAAAACTTCTACAGCATCGAGCCCCGCACTCCTGCGGTGATACCCTAAGGTCCCTCCCCCAGTAGAGTTTCCCGGGGTGATTTCTGTGATCCCCCGGAGGTTTAAGTCCTCGGTCCGGTGGCCGAATCGCGGCAGGGACACAGCCCCAGGGCGAGGTTCGGGTGAGGCTTACGAGGCGCCTCGGTCCCGGCGTGGACGAGGCAGCGGGTGCATATCCTCAAACGCGGTGATGAAGGTATTTCCCCTCTCCCCCCGCAGCCGGAGACCGCCCGGGTTCCAGCCGGGAAGCGCCGAGGATCAGGTAAGGTGTATGGCTTTTACTTCTGGTCTCCGAGGAACTGAGGATTGGCAGCGTGGCACGCCGTGGAGGGCGCCATTTTGTGGCCTTGTTCAGGTATTGCTGAGAGCATATTGAATGACATTGAGCGTGTATTGCTAACCGCTTATGGCTGAGAGCATATTGAATGACATTGAGCGTGTATTGCTAACCGCTTATGGCTGAGAGCATATTGAATGACATTGAGCGTGTATTGCTAACCGCTTATTGCTGAGAGCATATTGAATACCACTGAGCGCGTATTGCTAACCGCTGATTGCTGAGAGCATATTGAATACCATTGAGCGTGTATTGCTAACCGCTTATTGCTGAGAACATATTGCATACAATTGAGCGTGTATTCATGACCGCATATTGCTGAGCGCATATGGCATATCATTGAGAGTATATATATATAGCTGCCGCTTATTATTATTATTATTGTATGCCTGTTGTATTAAGCGCATATTGCTGCCGCATATTATTCTTGTGCGCCCGTTGTATTAAGCGCATATTGCTGCCGTATATTATTATTGTGCGCCCGTTGTGCTAAGCGCATATTGCTGCCGCATATTATTATTGTGCGCCTGTTGTATTAAGCGCATATTGCTGCCGCTTATTATTGTGCGCTTGTTGTATTAAGCGCATATTGCTGCTGCTTATTATTATTGTGCGCCTGTTGTATTAAGCGCGTATTGCTGCCGCATATTATTCAATGGAACAGAATGCCTCAGCGTCTTCAGCGGGGGCGCCTACATGCCAGCTTCGAGCCACGCACAGTGAAGAGCCAGACTCCCTATGTGCCCAATGTGAGGAGGCCGTGGGACCCTCGGGCCAGGACCAGTCTCAGCCACGATTTGCGGACAGTTCCCCAGGGGCTACCCCGGATTTAGCGGTCAGTCTCAACCACTCGGGAATCCCGGGGGATCTTGTACCCCGGCGATTAGAGGCTGCTTGCATTTCCTGGGTGGATCTCTTTAAGGGGATTCATGCCTTTGTACAGATGCAAACGGCGTCCCGTCCAGGCCCTGCGGTTCCAGTTGTTCCTGCTGTTTCTGCGGTGCCTGCGACTGCGGCGGCCGCTGAGGCTGCCGCTGCGGTGGCGGCTCCAGCGGATCCTGTTCCTGGACCCTCACGCCCTTATCGTGAGTGGGACCTCCCGCCGCTGGACAGTCCAGATCAGTCAGACCAGGAGGTTTCACCGGATGAGTCCGAACTCCAAGACAAGGGGGACCTTCCCCCATGGATTGAGCCATATAGAACCATGAGGAGGTTCTTCCCTAAGGAGGATCTCTCCGACCTGGTGTCTCAGGGCCTGGCGGAGTTGGATATTACAGGTCCCAGCACTACGGTACCCTCTGTGCAGAACCCCCTGCTGGAAGGTCTTCGTCCTACAGCCCGCCATTTTCCATTCTTGCAAGCAGCACAACAACTGATAGATTTAGAATGGGCGGCACCAGCGGCCGCATTCAAAGGGGGTCGGGCCCTGACGGGCATGTACCCACTGGCGCCGGCTATCCAGGAGCTGCTGGCTTGCCCTCAGGTGGACGCCTTGATTAGCGCTGTGGTCAAGCGCACTACCATTCCAGTTGAAGGGGGGCGGCCCTCAAAGAGCCTCATGACCGGCGATTGGACACCATTCTGAAACAGACTTTTGAGGTGGCAGCTTTATCTTTGCGGATCGCAATCTGCTGCACAGTGGTGACGCGTGCCTGTTTGTCACAGGTCAGGAACAACGCTCCAGCAGCAGACATGGAGTCCGCTCTCTCGTTCCTCACCGATACTGCATCAGACCTAGTCCAAACTACAGCCAAGGGGATTTCATCCTCCATAGCTGCCAGGAGGCAGCTCTGGATCCGGAAATGGTCAGCCGATGCGCCTTCAAAGACACGCCTCACCAGATTGCCCTTTAAGGGCTCTTTCCTGTTTGGCAGCGACCTTGATAAACTGGCCAGCACATGGGGCGCTTCTCAAGTACCTCGAATGCCGGAAGATCGGTTCAGGAGGAACCAGCGCGCCTTTCCACGGCCCTCCAGGGGTAGAAGCTCCCAGCGCTTCATTCCCTACAGGAGTCGCTACCAGGCACCTCGTCCTCAGGCCAGGAACCAGTCCTTTCGGACCAAGCAGCACAAGAGGGGAGCAGGCCCGGGCTCCGGTCCCGGCCGCGCCTCACAATGAGAATCCGCCAATCCATCTGGGGGATGGAGCCATAGGGGGCAGGTTAACCCTCTTCTACCCCAGATGGGTCGAGATTACGTCGGACCAGTGGGTCCTCGCCATCATCCGAGAAGGGTATTATCTAGACTTTCATCATCTCCCTCCGGACAAGTTTGTGGAATCTTCCTGTCCCACACACAAGAAGGCAGCATTGGAAGCTACCCTGGCGAGGCTCCTATCCTTGAAAGCCATCATCCCAGAACCTGCCTGGGCAGTGAATTCTGGACATTATTCCATTTATTTCATGGTACCCAAGAAAGGGGGCACCTTTTGGCCCGTACTGGACCTCAAGTCGGTCAATCGATACTTAAGGGTCCCGAGGTTTCGCATGGAAACTCTGTGTTCCGTCAAGACCGCAGTACAGCCAGGAGAATTCCTCACGACATTAGACCTGTCAGAAGCCTACCTGCACATCCCGATCCATCCGGATCATCAGCGCTACCTACGCTTCAAGGTTCTAGGACGCCACTTCCAGTTCCGGGCTCTGCCCTTCGGGTTGGCCACGTCACCGCAGACCTTCACCAAGGTGGTTGTAGTGGTAGCAGCGGCACTCAGGCGGGAAGGAATTCTGGTCCATCCCTACCTAGACGACTGACTGATCAGGGCGAAATCTCGAGAGGAGAGCCATCGGACAACCGACAGAGTGATCGCCCTTCTGGAAAGCTTGGGCTGGGTAATCAACCTCAGCAAGAGTTGCCTACAGCCTTCCCAGTCACTGGAATACCTGGGAGTGCAGTTCGACACCCAGGCAGACACGGTCAGTCTCACTGCCAAGAGAAAATTGAAACTTCAGCAGCATATCCAGTACTTGATGGGAGCCAGTCGGCCCATAGCTTGGGATTATCTGCAGGTTCTCGGTCTCATGGCATCCACCCTGGAAGTGGTACCTTGGGCAAGGGCCCATATGAGACCTCTACAACACTCCCTGCTCTCTCGCTGGAGCCCCCATTTACGGAACTATTCCACGCACCTCCCTCTGCCGGCTAGAGTACGGACCCAGTTACGGTGGTGGTTGCGGTCCAACCACATGAGCAGGGGGTCAAAGATGTCCTCCCCCACGTGGACTCTGCTCACCACAGATGCCAGCAGAGTGGCTGGGGTGCACACTGTGAAGGACTTACCGCACAAGGGCGGTGGAACAGAGAAGAGTCAGCGTGGAACATCAACCGTCTAGAGGCTCGGGCAGTCTGATTGGCATGCCTTCGATTTGCTCACAGACTGAAGAACAGAGCAGTCAGAGTGATGTCCGACAACGCCACTACGGTGGCATACATCCACCATCAGGGCAGAACCAGAAGCCGACAAGTATCTCTGGAGATCGCCCCACTGATGGCTTGGGCAGAGGCAAATCTTCAGGACATCTCCGCCGTCCACATTACCGGGAAGGACAACACCACGGCAGACTTCCTCAGCAGAGAAAGCCTAAATCCGGGAGAGTGGCAGCTGTCACCCACAGCCTTCCAGATGATTGTGGATCACTGGGGGATTCCGGACATGGATCTACTGGCGGACAAGTCCAACGCTCAAGTACCCAGATACTTCAGCCGCAAGCGCGATCCGTTCTCACACGGAATCGATGCCCTGGTTCAGCCATGGCCTCCAGGGTCTCTGCTATACGCCTTTCCTCCGTGGCCTCTGCTGGCCGCCATCATCCACAAGATTCAGAGACACCGGGGCCTAGTTCTTCTAGTGGCACCAGACTGGCCAAGAAGACCCTGGTATGCGGACATGAGAAGACTACTGGCAGGGGAACCTCTTCCCCTGCCTCCTCTCCGGGACCTTCTACGTCAAGGTCCCATCCTTCACAAGGATCCAGCTCAATTCTCTCTTACGGTCTGGCCATTGAGAGGGCTAGACTGAAGAAAAGAGGTTACTCGGAGCCGGTGATAGATACACTCCTCCGAGCTCGCAAGTTTTCCACATCCCTCACCTATGTGAGGATCTGGAGAGTATTTGAAGCATGGTGCGACACTCATGGCACCAATCCACATGGGACTACAATCCCTATTGTGTTGGATTTCCTGCAAGATGGACTTCAGAAGGGTCTCTCCCTCAGCTCCATCAAGGTTCAGGTGGCTGCGCTGTCTTGCTACGGTCCCAGGAGGGATGGCAAGACCATTGCCAAGCACCCAGATGTTTCTCGTTTCCTGAAAGGAGTCAAGCATATTCGTCCGCCACTGAAGTGGCCTGTGCCCTTATGGAACCTCAACCTTGTTTTGGATTTCCTCGCGGGATCCACCTTCAGACCCCTTCGGGGCCTGTCTCTCCGTTCTCTAACCTTGAAGATGGTGTTCTTGCTGGCGGTGTGCTCCACACGCCGCATCTCAGAGCTACAAGCACTGTCCTGCCGTGATCCCTTTCTCAGGATCACTCCTGAGGCTATCCATCTTCGGACGGTTCCCTCCTTTCTACTGAAAGTGGTTTCACAGTTTCATCTTAACCAAACCATATCCTTGCCTACCACGGCGGGTTTGAAGAAATCTGAAGAAGGGCGTTTATTACGCCATCTCGACATTGGCAGATTGCTGCCCAGATATCTGGAAGTGACACAAGAACTACGAAAGACGGACCATCTGTTCGTCCTGCACAGCGGGAAGAAGCAAGGTGAAGTGGCCTCGCGGCCCACCATAGCCCGCTGGATTAAAGAAGTTATCAGAGCAGCTTACGTGGAGGCTGGGAAGTCTCCGCCTCTACAAGTCAAGGCTCATTCTACCAGAGCACAAGCGGCATCCTGGGCAGAATCCAGGATGCTGTCGCCTGCAGAAATCTGTAAAGCGGCGACGTGGTCCTCCCTCCATACCTTTTCCAGGTTCTACCGTCTGGATGTCCAGGCCAGGGAGGACTCAGCATTTGCGAGGGCGGTACTACATGGTCCTCAGGCAGCCTCCCACCCAGGCTGGAAGTAAAGCTTTTGTACTTCCCATTCGTTCTGAGTCCATCTGTCTACACGCCAGGAAATGTTGAGATTACTTACCTGATAATCTCCTTTTCCTTAGTGTAGACAGATGGACTCAGCATCCCGCCCAGCTGCCTGTGCACATGGGTTTCACCGATTCAAGGTAAGCCATGTCATCTGTTTCCATAAGAGCGTACACTCTACCAGGTGTCAACACCTTCCGGTTGGGAATGCTGGCGGTCTCCAGCTACTATCAATCGGTCAGGGGAATCCTGTTTCACTTTTCACTGAGCGTCAGTACACACATCCATAACAGCTTTTGCAAGGAAGATTACTAAGTTGCTACGCTTCCTGTGGGGGTATATATACACCCGTGCTGACGTCAGATCCGTCTCCAACTGCTAGCACGAGCATACTATACCCATTCATTCTGAGTCCATCTGTCTACACTAAGGAAAAGGAGATTATCAGGTAAGTAATCTCAACAATAATTGAGTACAGAAGTGTGGGACACCCGGCGATACATATAGCTTCACACGTTGGGACTATGGCAATGCCTGACAGCCTATATGTGGACAGGAGCCCTTTAGCTCGCCGCCCAACTATGTATTCTACAGGCGCAGCTGCACAGTGGTCATCCCAGTCAGTGCTAACTAAGCTGTGTGCAACAATAGAGGGATTATGGCTCACATATGGGCCTACATGTCCCTCCAATTGACATTGATGCACCCATATCGCTCAGTTGGGAGGGTATATGTCCCATTCACATGATGTCCCTCAAGAAAGGCTTGCTGGTACAGGAGCTTCAAGCCAGAGTATGGAGAAGACCAGGGCTGAGATGTGTATATTATGTGATGGTGGCACAGGTCATACAGTATGTGCAGACAGCAATATTCTCCTCATATTGATGTGTGAGCCACATTGGTTACCTGTAACCTTTTCAACAGCACATCTGTAGGGAGGAAAGTCCACTGTGGTTCAGCAGCATGTTAATGTTTGTTGTTCACTTAATAGTCATGAATGTATACCTAATAATGAGCAACACTGACAGATACCTGTCAGTGGACTTCACTGGTTGTCCAAACAACATGCACTATCAACAATGTCAGAGTGGCTTGTATATCTGTGTCTGGCGAGGGAATATATGTGAAGAGACTATTGGACTGTGGAGCACACAGTGTTGCCCGTCAGACACTGTTCACATGTTCGACGTGGCCAACATTACAAAGGGTGCATGCACACACACCACAGCTGGGAGACGGCACCAGAGGGATGTGTGTCACAACGGGTGGTGACCACTTCCTGCAATCTGTGCCCTTTTGTGTCCATCCATTTAAACTACTGGTAGTGAACACTGACTGCACACCAGCAGTCCCCAAATATGTGTGTACACAGACAACGGATCGACACACATAAGGCCTGTTTAACATGCCTTACACAGGTTGCCCCCTGTAAACGGGTCAGACACATCAGCATTCATATATTAACCTCTCCGTACGACTAGCAACAGCCAAGTAACCTGTCCACTGACAGTCTGTAAAATTGTTTTAATACACGGCATGCAGAGAGCTACATAGCCCTTCCCTTGCCTTAAGGCAAATACAGTAACTAGAGGAAACCTTCCCTGCCACACAAGGAATCCATGTACAGGCTGCCATGGTGGGGATGTACACTGATATATCAGTATGCACAGGGTACATGCTTAGCATGTGCAGATGAGAATGCCTACACACTATTGTATGCCAATAGCACCTGGAGATTTCGCGTATGCATGATCCTCCACTATAATGGATGTCCTGCATGGCACCAGAGATTGGTAACCTGTCTGTGAGTCACCCAGAGTTGGTGGAAGGCATCTTCCGTTTATCAGCACATGTGAGAGACCAATAGAGGAAGCAAAGTCGGTACATACCTTTGCATTGGTTAGGCTCACATACGTGGTGTTTGTCAGGCTCAGATAGCTATAATACTGAACCCTGGTAGGAAATATGTGTCTGAACTCATCAGCGCCAACAGTGCCTGACATGAGCAATGCTATTGGAATAGACTACTGCTCACCCCTTTCCCTTTCCACACAGATCATAAGAGCAGGCATACATCAGAACGCTCTCTTACTGTGCAGTCCATGTCCTGAGGAACAGTACCTCTTCTAGTGTGAGGGACATGTCATGTACTCTCCTAATGTTTACTCTGCAGGGTCCCCCTTACCACCATCCTACTACATGAACATAACTGTAAGGTATTTCAATAGCAGGTGCAGATGTTGCTATACTGAACCTCAGACAGGGGGCAGTTGTGAAAATCAGCTTTGGTCCAACGTGTGATGCAGCATGCTAGGTGGGGCGGGTATACACCAGGGGCACATTAGGAACATAAAGAGGACACAGAAGGTGGCATGGTAAACCGGGATTTTATTCCTTATAACATTGTGCAGGGTATAGTGATGTATTAGATCATCAGTTTAACCATACATTAGATGTTCCTAGGTAGTCATAATCTGCAAGTACTAGATAGGTAATAGATCCAAAGTGGTCCAATTCTGTGCTACTTACTTCACTCCACCATAAGGCATATATACTGATATGCAGGTAGTGGGTGTTATCAGTACTGGCAAAGCATGATTACCTAGGAACAGAGAAAAAGGAAGTGGCACCCCAATAGCTAGGATCCTGCAATACATAGATTACCGCTGGACGATATACAATGTGTTGACTGGCATAGGCCCCAGGAGGTCCATGTTGAAAGAGTGCCCTGAAAGGGGACTGCCTGAGAGGCCAGCCGGCAGAGTGAAAGTCCAGGCCCCAGGCAGTCCATGTTGAAAGAGTGCACTGAAAGGGGACTGCCTGAGAGGCTGGCAGAGTGAAAGTCCAGCCAGCAGACAAGGTATCCAGCAGTTCAGCATGTAGGCAGCAGGCAAACACATGAAGAGTGTGGCAACAGCAGTGAAGGCCCAGGAACAGACAGCAGCGGCATGGCAACAGCAGTGAAGGCCCAGGAACAGGCAGTGGCGGCGCCATGGCAACAGCAGTGAAGGCCCAGGAACCGACAGCGGCGGCATGGCAACAGCAGTGAAGACCCAGGAACAGGCAGCAGCGTCATGGCAACAGCAGTGAAGGCCCAGGAAGCGATAGTGTAACCGTCTCTAAAAGTCAGAAAGGAGGCCCAGACAACTGATCCGTGAAGATAGACTTTTATTGCCAGCAAGATGCAGCTAAGACAAAGGCTCAGTACAACTGCATGCCCCTCCTACTCAGGAGCAGGCTCTTATACACTCTACAATTCTTATCTTTTACACATGCGTTCTGCGCTATGCTGAGCAAGCATATTCCAGCTGTGGATTTCAAGTAGGTGTAGCTTATAATCAGACTATTGTTTCGTCATTTAATTGACGGGATAGGTTAGACATTTTATAGCATCTATTGTATTAATACAATACAAATTATTATTTCAAAATGGTGGTGTGTTCCACTGAATGTCAGTACGTAACTACGTAATGCATGCCATTGCGTTCCAAATGTTAGTACATTCAATATGGCTGTGCGTTTCATTGCTGGCATGGTTAATCAGAGGTTTTCAGTTGTCTCATTCAACGGTCGTCCATAAAATTGAACTCCTTCAATAGCAGCGGCATGGCAGCAGGCGGAGGTCCAGGAACAGACAGCAACGGCATGGCAACAGCAGTTAAGGCCCAGGACGAGACAGGCCAAGTGCCATTTGGAGACATGAGGCACAGATCGCACCCACAACCAGCATTAACAGCCCTTGAGCAGACAGGTCATCCCACAGCCCACTGCCAGAATTTGCAGCCCTTGAGAACAGAAGGTGGCACACAGCAGAGTGGCGCAGCGGATGTCGGGGGCACACAGCAGAGTGGCACAGCGGATGTCGGGGGCACACAGGAGAGTGGCGCAGCAGTTGTCAGGGGCACACAGCAGAGTGGCGCAGTGGATGTCAGGGGCACACAGCAGAGTGGCGCAGCGGATGCAGATGGCACACAGTAGAGTGGCGCAGCGGATGCTGGTGGGCCAGGTAACCAGGTGGGTGGGAGGTGGCGACTCATCAGCTATGGATGGTGCATCCTCTTCCATCTCGACGGCACTGCCCCTCTGTGGGGAGCAGCCAGTGGTGCATCCTCTTCCATCTAGACGGCAATGCCCCTCTGTGGGGAGCAGCCAGTGGTGCATCCTTTTCCATCTCGATGGCACTGCACCTCTGTGGGATGGCCATCCCAGTGGTGGGTGGGAGTAAGCAAATGTTGCTTACCTGATGTAACAGGTGTTCTCACAGGACAGCAGGATGTTAGTCCTCACAAATGGGTGACATCGAGGATGGAGCCCACCACGGAAAACTTCTGTCAAAGTTTAAACAGAACTTTGACTGGCCCCTACTGGGCATGCCCAGCAAGGCACTGACCCTGCAGCCAGCAGGGGTCTCCCTTCAGTCTGATGTTCAAAGCTACAGTCAGTGCCTAAAAAGTAAAAACAAAACAAACCCAACACCGCGGGGTGGCGGGCGGGTTTCGTGAGGACTAACATCCTGCTGTCCTGTGAGAACACCTGTTACATCAGGTAAGCAACATTTGCTTTCTCACAGGACAAGCAGGATGGTTGTCCTCACAAATGGGTGAGTACCGAGCTGAGGATGTCCTGACTTGCACCAAATGCACCCAATGACGTGCAACAGGCACAACAACTGGGGTGGAATTTGGTAAAGGGCATCCGCACCCTACCGGGTAGGTGGAAGGGTGTTGGTACATCACGTTGGAAAAAGGTTACGCAAGACAGATTGGCCGAAAATGGAGTCCTGTCTTCCAGCTTTGTCCAAACAATAGTGGGCTGCAAAGGTATGGAGAGAACTCCAGGTTGCAGCTTTGCAGATGTCAGGAAGCGGCACCGATCGAAGGTGTGCCACTGACGTCGCCATGGCCCTCACAGAGTGTGCTTTCACACGGTCTTGAAAAGGAATGCCAGCTTGTTGATAGCAAAAAGAAATGCAGTCCGCCAACCAGGAGGAAAGAGCCTACTTACCCACAGGTTGTCCCAACTTATTAGGATGGAAAGAGACGAATAATTGAGTGCTCTTCCTGTGGGAAACTGTACGGTCTAGGTAAAAAGCTAGAGCCCGTTTACAGTCTAGGGTATGCAGGGTCTGCTCTCCAGAGTTGGAGTGGGGCCTGGGAAAAAAGATAGGTAGTATGATGGATTGATTAATATGAAACTCAGAAACTACCTTAGGTAAAAATTTAGGGTGAGTGCGGAGTACCGCCCGGTCCTGCAGGAGCTTAGTGTAAGGCGGATAGGTAACTAGGGCCTGCAATTCACTAACCCTGCGAGCTGAAGTGATAGCCAAAAGGAATAACACTTTCCATGTGAGATACTTTAATTCACAGGAGTGCAGAGGTTCGAAAGGAGGTTTCATTAGACGACCAAGAACCAGGTTAAGGTCCCAAGATGGGGCCGGAGGACGTAAGGGTGGCTTCAGATGGAGCAAGCCTTTAAGAAAACGTGTTACCAGGGGTTGTACTGAAATAGGGACACCCTGTACACCTTTATGGAAGGCGGCTACCGCACTGACATGCATTCTGATAGAAGAGGTTTTAAGACCTGATTCAGAGAGATGCCATAAATAGTCCAAGAATTTGGATATTGGACAGGAAAGGGGATCAAGGGACTGAGAAGTGCACCATGATGTGTACCTGTTCCATTTGTATGAGTAAGACTTTCTTGTGGAAGGCTTTCGTGAAGCTATCAGGACCCGAGAAACGGAATCTGAAAGGTTGAAAGGCTGAAGGACTAACCTTTCAACATCCATGCCGTCAGGGACAAGGCTTGGAGGTTGGGATGGAGGAGGCATCCGTCGTTTTGAGTGAGCAGATGCGGGTCCTTTCCCAGAGGAATGTGCCTGCGGATGGAGAGATCCTGGAGTATTGGAAACCATACTTGGCGTGGCCAGTAAGGTGCTATCAGGATCATGGTTCCTCCGTCCTGGCGTAGCTTCACGAGAGTCTTTGACACAAGAGGAAGTGGAGGGAATGCATAGAGCAGACCGGTTGTCCACTTGAGGGAGAATGCATCCCTCGGCCGAGAGTGCTGGCTCCGAATGAGAGAGCAATAATCGTCCACTTTGTGGTTCTGAGGGGACGCAAAGAGGTCTATGCGGGGAGAACCCCACTTGTGAAACAGAGAGGTCGCTACCAGAGGATCGAGTGACCACTCGTGTGGTTGGAAGACACGGCTCAGCTGGTCTGCCAATACATTGTCTACTCCCGGCAGGTAAGTGGCCCTGAGGTACATGGAGTGGGAGAGGGCTTCCGCCCAGATCTGCGCAGCTTCCTGACACAGAAGGAAGGAGCCTGTGCCTCCCTGCTTGTTTATGTACCACATGGCCACTTGGTTGTCCGTCTGGATTAAGATTATCTGATGAAAGAGATGATCTTTGAAAGTGCGGAGCGCATAGCGGATTGCTCGAAGTTCCAGGAAATTGATCTGGTGTTCGGCTTCCTCTTTGGACCATAACCCTTGGGTTTGAAGGTCGTCCACATGGGCTCCCCAACCGATGTGAGAAGCGTCGGTGGTTAGGATTACTTGCGGATCCGGTGGAAGAAAGGGTAAGCCCTGAAGGAGGTTGACCTGAGTCGTCCACCAGGTTAAGGAGAGGCGCAGCGCTTGTGTGACTGTGACTATGGAGGACAGAGGCTGAAAAGCTTGAATCCATTGGTGTCGTAGAGTCCATTGTGTTACTCTCATGGCTAGTCGGGTCATGGGAGTGACTTGAACCGAGGATGCCATGTGCCCTAGGAGAATGAGGAACTGGCGAGCCGTGGCAGTGTTCTGAGACTGGAGCTGGCGAGCCAGGGACATTAGGGTGTGGACCCTCTGAAGAGGAAGGTAAGCCTTTGCTTGTAAGGTGTCCAAGCCTGCCCCAATGAAGGATAAGGTTTGAGACGGGACTAAGCAAGATTTCTCGTAATTGACGAGAAACCCTAAGGAAAGGAGTGTTTGAATTGTCAATTTTAGGGAGGATTGAGCTATCTGTTGGGTGGAGGCCCTGATTAGCCAATCGTCCAGGTATGGGTAGACGTGGACACCTTCCTTCCTGAGGAATGCTGCTACCACTACGAGACATTTGGTAAAGACTCGTGGGGCAGAAGCTAGACCGAAAGGGAGGACACGGTATTGATAATGTTCGTGGCCTACTAGAAACCGCAGATATTTGCGATGGGATTGTGTGATCGCAATATGGGTATAAGCGTCCTTGAGGTCGAGAGAGCACAGCCAATCCCCTCTTTGAAGCAGAGGGAGCAGCGCACCTAGGGTTACCATTTTGAACTTCTCTTTTTGAAGGTATTTGTTGAGGGCTCGAAGGTCCAAAATGGGACGTAGTCCCCCTGATTTCTTTGGTATTAGGAAGTATCTGGAATAGAATCCCTTGCCTCGTTGAGAGGGAGGAACGGGTTCTATAGCCTTTGATTGCAGAAGAAGGGATACTTCCCGTTGTAATTGAGCCAAATGGGTGGATAGACTCCACGCTTGAAGAGGCGGGGAGTCTGCCGGAAGAGTTATGAAGTTGAGGTGGTAACCCTGTGCGATAATTGTTAGCACCCACTGATCTGAGGTGATCTGCAACCAAGGTTGTAGAAAATGGTACAGTCGACCTCCTACAGGGATGTCCGGAAGAGGGGTTTGGCATGTGTTCCCTACAGGGGAGTCAAAGGCCAGCCGCCGGCCCAGGAGGAGGGGCTACAGTAGGCCTTTGTTTCCTAGGCTGACGCGGCTGAGGCCTAGTAGAGGATCGAGCTGGACGAGGCCTGGCCGATGGAGGGTAATAACGGCGTGGTCGAAAGAATGACTTCTTAGAGTCTTTCTTTTGCGGTTGCTTGGAGGTCAGCTCAGGTGGGACAGATGAGAGTTGTTTCAACGTCTCATGGTGGTCTTTCAACTCCGCCACAATCTGCTGAATTTGCTCTCCAAACAAATTATCGCCTAAGCAGGGTAAATCAGCAAGACGATCCTGAACCTCTGGGCGAAGGTTGGATGATTTTAACCAAGCCCAACGTCTGGCTGAGATGGCTGTGGCTGAAACTTTTGTGGAAGCATCAAATATGTCGTAGGCAGTCCGAATCTCGTGCTTCCCTGCCTCAAATCCCTTGTGAAGAAGGGCTTGAAGCTGCGGTTGGTATTGGTCTGGTAACGTGTCAGCATAGTCTTGCATCTGCTTAAGGATGGCTCTGTTGTACTGAGTCATATAAAGTTGATATGAAGCTATGCGTGAAATCAACATAGCTCCATGATAGACTTTCCGTCCAACACTATCTAGGAACCTGTTGTCCCTGGTAGGTGGAGTAGAAGAGTGTGGCTTAAGACGCTTGGCCTTCTTCTGCGCGGACTCAACCACAACAGAGCGATGATCCAGTTGAGGTTTTTGGAAACCTGGTGCTGACTGGACAAGGTAGGTGGAGTCAGCTTTTTTGTTAACTGGGGACACTGATGAAGGAGATTCCCAGTTTTTCCTGAGCAGATCCAAAAACACCTGGTGTATAGGGATGGAAGCGATGATTTTTGGAGCATCCAGAAATTGAAGGAGTTCCATCATCTGGTGTCTGTCATCAGCTTCAGATTGTAGTTGAAAAGGTACAACTTCTGACATCTCTTTCACAAAGTTAATGAAAGATAGATCCTCAGGAGGAGATCTTTTTCTACTCTCTGTAGGAGATGGAGGCGAAGGCAAATCCGTGTCAGAAGATGTATCATCATCATCACCCCAGGTATCGTAGGGATCAAGTGGGGTTTGTAACCCTGATGGACCTGGCTGAGGCTCTAAAGGCATCGATGGAAACCGAGGTGGAATCGGTGCCGTAGGTGGAACCCGAAATGGCATCGATGGCTTCGGTGCTGTCGATGGAATCGGTGCCTGGCGCGGAATGGATGGAACCGAAGGATATATCGGTGGAGATATACCAGAAGGCACCGATGGAACCACCCCGGAAGGGGGAATCCGGAACGGTGTTTCTCCTGCCGATGAAAATCCAGTCGGAGACGGTGGTGTTGTCGATGGCACTGGAATCACCGATGGAAGGGCCGTCATGAGCGCCTCCATGCGGCTCAGTAGCGGTGCTAGCGCTTGTATAAACGGCTCGGTGGTCGGTTCCCTCCTCGGTGGCGAAGCCGGTGCCGGTGTCGGTGCCGGGGGCGGCACTGGAACCGGTGCCGGAGACGGTGCCGATGGAGGTTGCAATTTCTTCATCGCTTTCTCGATGGCCTCCTGGACCAGCCGGTCCAGTTCTGCCCGGAGACCAGGGGTAACCATACCCGGCTCGACGGGAGAGGGAGGCTGAGGCAGGGCCGGAGGGACCACCGTAACCGGTGGGATCACGGCCCCCGCACCCCGGGAGGGTGAGGGTTTCCTCGATGCCTGCGAACGAGACGTGGAGGGTGTCCGGTCTGTTCGCGGCTTCTTTGTCGGTGGCTCGGCTTGAGCAGAGGTCGATGGCTGTGGATCCTCGACAGGCCGAGATTTGTGCCGTCGATAGCGGTGCTTTTCCTTCCGATCCCCTCGCCCATCCGGGGAAGGGACGGGAGTCGACGGCCGAGAAGCGATCGATGGCGGGCGGTCACCGGAGGGTTGACGATGATGGTACAACTTCGACGGTGCCGGTTCCGATGACGTCGATGCTATCGATGGCGTTGGGGTGGGTGCATGGAAGAGGAGCCCCATCTTCTCCATCCTGGCTTTGCGACCCTTGGGTGTCATTAAGGCACATTTGGTGCAAGTCAGGACATCATGCTCACTACCCAAACACATCACACAAACCCTGTGGGGGTCTGTGATGGACATAGTCCGGGTACAATCCGGACAACGGCGGAACCCCGTTGCCATGGCCTGAAGCCAAAATTTAGGCTGGGGATCGGTAAGTGCCAACAGGCCTCAAGGGCCAAATTCGACGGTAGTCGATGGAAAAAGGCAAAAAGCTTACCGGGTTCCGTAAGATGACTAAAAATTTGTCGAAGGGAGACCCCTGAGGGGCAAATTTTCTTAGGAAATTAACTTCCAAATTCCTGTCAGGAACGTGGTTAGAGAGCTCCTTTCACCGCGTGGCAACTGCTGCGCGGAAAAAAGAAGACTGAAGGGAGACCCCTGCTGGCTGCAGGGTCAGTGCCTTGCTGGGCATGCCCAGTAGGGGCCAGTCAAAGTTCTGTTTAAACTTTGACAGAAGTTTTCCGTGGTGGGCTCCATCCTCGATGTCACCCATTTGTGAGGACAACCATCCTGCTTGTCCTGTGAGAACCTACCCTACCCGGTTTGTGGTGCCTGATGGTCCCCTCAGGGCCCCTTGCCACATCGTGATGGTCCTGTGGGAGGTGGCAGGTTCTTGGGGGGAAGGCCCCTGCGGCCTCGGGACCCTGAGGGACTTTGCTGGGGTGGTGACGTAGTGGATGATGATGATGACGCCTGCTGGTCCTGCATCCGCTACAGGATTAGCAGCAATATCTTGTTGTGTATGCCAATCGCTGCTGCGATGCAGGTGGCTGCCTGTGTGGTTGCTGCAGTCTTGAGCTGGAAGTCGCAGCTCAGCTGTCTGACGGCTCTCCTCAGGCCACGCAGTTCCATCCTGATTTGGTCTGCCTGTGTGCCAGTCATCGGGTCGGGGTTCGGTTGGAAGGGTGGCGCTGCTGCTTGTGGTGCTGGTGTTGGGACTTCCGGTGCTGGGGGATGTGCCATTGCTGCCTCAGCTACTGGTGCAGGGCTGCATGGAGACATGACTGGTGTGGGCCAAGTGGGCAGAGTTCCCTCAAAGGTTATCGGGCTGCTTGGGTGCAGAGCAGTGGGGGAGTCCCCCCACTCCATACCCTCAAGGGCCTCTGTCAGGGTGAGGGGGCTGCCTTGGGCTGCTGCTGTGGGCCGCAACTCTTCCTCCTCCTCCGATTCCGACCACTGTGTCATCGCATCTATGTGATAGGGCCTGGTTACCATTGGTGGCCGTCTTGTCCCCGGTGGGTCACTGCTGGCGCCTGGGCCCTCCCAGCTGGCATCTGACGTCTGCTGCCTGGAACCAGAGTGCTCTGTAGAAGATGGGGGAAAAAAGGATATACAGCATCAGTACCACAGCATTTGGTTGAATTAGAGTAACATCAAACAGGGACACATAATCTTTGACCAACATGTCATTCTGCTTATAAAGTTATGTTGTTTATATGTACCTAATTGCATGGGGGATGGGTCTGGGGGATGGGGCCTGAACCCTGGGCTGTGCACAGCCCATGGGGAAACTGACAATGTGAACAGGTCTAAGCATTTCTTTCACATCTCAGACTGGTAGCCTCCGTCTGGGGGATGGGGGGAGGGTCAAGACTGTTCTGGAGAGCACATGGGGAACTTCAACAGAAAACAGGACTAAACATTGTGTATGAACCTTGCACAGGACAGGGGGGTACAGGCCAACTTACCATCTTCGAGGTGGGATGTATCAAAGCATGGTTCCAATCCCTCGAAGACGAATGGTCCCAGCCACTGCATCAGATGCCTCTCCATATCCGTGAAGCGGATTGGGCACAGGGACCTTCCTCCTGTCTCCGGCAGGTACTCGTTGCGCTCCACTATCTTGAGCTTGAGCTGCGCCTTTATGTCCCTGTACCGGTGGGCCACATGCTTCCCGGTCCGAGGTATGCCACTTTGGCGTCTGATGTCCGCAGCTATGGTGGCCCATAGCTATGCCTTAGCTGCCTTGTTCGTCTTCACTGCCAGATTGCCAAAGAGATGGGCATAGTGACGGAGGACGCCTTCAATCAGCCGATTGTTGTCCTCCTGGCTGAAGTGCATAGCATGCTGCCTGACCCTTGCCTGGCTGCCTTGTTGGGGTGCCACTTCCGGAGGGGTCTCCTCCCTAGACTCTCTCTCCGACCCACCGGATTCCCCACTCCCTTCCCCCCCCCCCCCCCCCCCCCCCCACCTGACCCTGCGCTTCCTGCTCCCTTCCCCTCTGCTCTGGGTGTCTAGCCCTACCTCTTCCCACCATTCTCTCCTGCCTCACCCTTTCCCCCTACCCCACCCTCCTATCACTTCCCTCCTGCCTATCTCTCCCACTAGCCCTGTCCCTGCTCCTACTCCTCATACCCCTACCACTAGGTCCCTCTTCCTCCCTCCCCCTCTCCCGCCTCCTCCCCATACTCTCAACTCCCCTCTTCTGTCCTCTCCTCCCACTCCTGTCACGCTCCATCCTCCACCACACTCCTCACCACCACCTTCACCACCACACTCCTCCTGCTCCTCACCAGCACCACCACCACCACCACCAGCACACTCCTCCTCCTCACCAGCACCACCACCACCACCACCACCACCACGTACAAACAGGGGACTCACAATCTTTCACTCCAACACAGATTACACAAGACACAGGTAAAGGGAAACAGATGACAACAGTGAATATAACATTATAGCGCACTCAGTAATCACTATTCTAGCTCCTCCAAATCTCCAAACCGCCAACACCTACCTCCTCTCCAAATCTCCTTCCAAACCCTCAAAGGAGGAGGGGCAGAAAGTGACCTTTTATACATGTTACATTATCGCGGGGCGCAGTAGCTGCTTTCACTTTTGTCTGCGTACCGTGAAAACATCGTGGCTCGCGATGATTTTTCCATCTTTTTATCACGCATTGCGAAATTATCACGGGGTGTGAAAAGTTTCTGCTGCGCGGAAAAAGCCTCATTTGCATGGGAACGCCCCTTTTCTTAACGCAGGCAGTACCCATGCTTTAACAATGCGATATTGGTAAATGAGGCCGATAATTTGTAAAAAGAATTTCAGTTAAGGAAATGTGCTGAGACAATGACAAGTCAGAGTTTAGTAAAACTCCTAAATTACAGGCTTTTGTAAGGATCGGTATAGAAATGCCATTTAATTATAAATGTGAGGGGGGACCGTTGGACGGGTCAGTAATTGAGCTGAGGAATAGAATTACTGGTTTTTTGGGATTTAATTTTAAGCGGCTATGAGATAGCCACTTGTCTATAATATTTACATATAAGGCTACAGTGGATAGAGTTTCTGACCAAGAGTTTCTATAAGGAACAAAAAAATTGTATATCATCAGCATATATTTTGAATTGGACATCCAAAGCTGAAACCAAAATTGCTTACCTTGTAATAGGTGTTATCCCAGGACAGCATGACGTCACCCATATGTAGTCCTCACATATGGGTGACGTCATTCACGGAGGCCTAATGTGGGAAAACTTCTGGCAAAGTTTCTAGAAGCTTTTAACTGGCAGCCTGGGGCTACTGAGCATGCTCGGCATGCCATGATATTCCCTGCCACAGGGGTCTCACTTCAGTCTCGTGCTAAATGAAGCGATAGTTACTGTTCCTTGTAAACCGGGGTGATATGTATATTATACAGGAACTTCCGGTATATAAATCCTTTAAATAAATAAATAAATAAATAAATAAATAAATAAATATAGCAATGAGCGTTAGCAAAATAAAATAATAAAAGCCTGAGGCCCAACTCCGTGGGGTGGCGGGTGGGTTCTGTGAGGACTACATCCTGCTGTCCTGGGATAACACCTATTACAAGGTAAGCAATTTTGCTTTATCCCAGGACAAGCAGGATGCTAGTCCTCACATATGGGTGATTAGCAAGCTAGAGGCTGAGTCATTGTCCATGCAGGTAGCAGTGAATCAGCCGAAGATCACAGCAGGTTGGATGTAGAAGGAGTTGGGATTAAACTGGAAACAAGTTCTTTAAGACAGATTGTCCATAGGCTGAATCTTGTCGTCCTTCCTTGTCCAAACAGTAATGAGCTGCAAAGGTGTGGAGAGAACTCCATGTTGCTGCTTTACAGATGTCAATGATTGGCACTGAACGAAAATGTGCTACTGAAGTTGACATTGCTCTCACTGAATGTGCCTTTACTCGCCCTTGGAGAGGAAGGCCTGGTTTTTCATAGCAAAACTGTATGCAATCTGCTAACCAATTGGATAGAGTATGCTTTCCCACTGCTTTACCTGGCTTATTTGGATCATAAGATACAAAAAGTTGATTGGATTTTCTGAGGGACGTAGTGCGATTCAGATAAAAAGATAACGCACGTTTGCAGTCCAAAGTGTGCAAAGCTCTTTCCCCCTGGTGAGAATGAGGTCTTGGAAAGAATATGGGGAGAACTATGGATTGATTTAAGTGGAATTCCGTAACTACCTTAGGAAGGAATTTTGGGTGTGTACGGAGAACCACTCTGTCATGGAGAAACTTTGTATAAGGTTCATACGTGACAAATGCTTGTAACTCACTAACCCTTCTAGCCGATGTGATGGCTATAAGAAAGATAGTCTTCCATGTGAGAAATTTAAATTCACAGGAATGTATGGGTTCAAAGGGAGAGCGCATCAATGCTGTCAAAACCAGATTCAGGTCCCATTGCGTGACTGGAGGCCGAATTGGTGGTTTAAGGTGAGTTAGACCTCTCATAAATCTACTGACAAGAGGTTGTGAGGATATAGGTGCATCTCCTATCTTGTTATGATAAGCTGAGATTGCGCTCAAATGTACTCTGATTGATGAAGTCTGAAGACCAGAGTCTGAAAGATGGTACAAATAGTCTAGAAGAGAAGTAGTGGGGCAAGTGAAAGGATCAATATTGTTTTGTCTGCACCACAAAGTGAACCTTTTCCATTTGAAAGAATAATTCTCTTTTTTTATAAATAGTTTATTGGCACTGTCTGTAAAAACAATTCAGTAACAGTAATCAATGCTATAACAGTTAAACACAGAACAATAAAAAATGAGCATAATTCCTGAGTGCCGCATTTTGATTTTACCCCCCATTTCCCCCCTCCCCTATCCCCAGATACTCCCATCCCCCCTCTCCCCTGCTGCATAGTAGCGCTAAAAGTACAGTACAGATCGACACTACAATGCCCATTACTAATCACAGCCTGTCTTCCATATCATATGCCACTTAAATCTACACATAGCTGCCCCTGACGGCGCCAGACCTGGGGTATCCACTCCCTATTGGTAAAAAACCACCCCTCGGTTCCATTATCACGGCCAGCTCATAAGTCCTTATACCAGTGGAGAAAAGGTTCCCAGACCAAGACATGGTGCTCTATCTTATCGATTTGGTGTGCCCGAAGATAATGCCAACAGTACATCTGCCACAAGCGATGGGCCATAGTAAGCACGGTCGGTACCCATGTTGACCGCCAACAGGCCGCCACCTCCTGGCGTGCTGCACAAAGAACATGATGAATTAAAGACCGTTTCAGCGCATTCCATGAGTCCGGATATGCGGATAGCAGATAGACGTCCGGCTTCAGTACCAGGTAGGTATTCAGCATCTGGTGGATCATAGTCTGTACCTGTCTCCAAAAAGGCGCAAGCTTGGGGCAGTTCCACCATATGTGTAGGAAAGTCCCCTCATGTCCACATTGCCTCCAGCAATGCGCCCCTTGATTTGGATATATTTTATGTAATTTAACAGGTGTTAGATACCATCTGGACAATACTTTATAATTAGTTTCCATTATTGTCACAGAGATGGAATGGCGCAGCAAAGATCCAAAACATCGCTGCCATTGCGTATCAGACCAGTTTAGTTGCAACTCCCCTTCCCATTCCCGTTGATAGCGAGCCTTCGAGCCCTCAGATGCCTCCAGCCAAATATATAGATTGGAAATAGTCCCCTTCAGACCCACATGAGCACAGCACATGGCCTCAAAGGTCGTTTTGTCCCTCAGCACATCGTCCCTGCTGGGTAAATCCATCATGCAATGCCGTAGTTGTAAATAATAATAAAACTCTTTATCTGGAAGACCATGTTGACTTTGTAAGTCCTGAAAGGTTCTCATTTGCTTGTCCTTAATCAATTGTCCAAAGTACCATAGTCCCCATCTCCCCCAACGATTAGACGGACCCCCCTCACCAGATACCCATTGATTAGTTTGATATAAACCAATGGATAACAAAGGTGAGACCAGGCGGGCCCCTGTTAAGCGCACTCTCCATTTCTGCCATAACCACAGAGTAACCTGCGTGAATGGGTTAACCAAAACCTGAGCCCTAGATTTCCTAGGCATTCCCCACACTTGATGAGGTAGTGGTATCCCGCCTCCCGTATCTTGTTCAATCCTGGCCCATTGTTTCAGTTCCTTTCCCCCCACCCATTCCGGAATCACCAGTAATTGGGCGGCATAATAATATCTGCCAAAATCCGGCACCGCCAATCCCCCCTCGTCCCGGGATTTATGAAGGACCTGTCTCGTGAGGCGGGGTGGCCTCCTCCGCCAAATAAAGTGAAATATCCTAGTATGCAACCGTTTCAGAAAGGTATTGGGGACTTCTATGGGCAGTGTCTGGAATAAATAAAGCCAACGCGGAAGCACATTCATTTTAATTGTGGCCACCCTTCCCATCCAGGATAGCCTATAGGGGCACCAAATCTCTAAATCCCTTGCTGTTTTTGACATCAAAGGTACGTAATTTAAGGAGAACAACTGTTTCCAATCCGCATTAAGCGTGATACCTAAATATTTTAAGCCCTTTGTAGCCCATTTAAACGGGAAATGATCCTGGATGCGAAGTCTCTGGGCTTCCGTAAGCGTAAGGTTCAGTATTTCCGTTTTTGTCATATTGACCTTAAAACCCGATATAACACTAAAGCACTCCATTTCCCGTACCAAAATGGGCAAAGTCAGCTGTGGATGTGCCATAGAAAATAAGATGTCATCGGTAAATAATGAGATCTTATACTGAACTCTCCCACACGCTATGCCTCTAATGTCCTGATTTTGTCGCACCCTAGCCGCAAAGGGTTCCATGAACAGCGCGAATAGTAGCGGGAATAGGGGGCAGCCCTGTCTAGTGCCTCTTACTCTCCTAGCAAAGCTAGGAGAGTAAGAGCCATTAATTTTTATACAAGCCTTGGGAGAAAAGTACATGGCTGCGATCCAGGCCCTAAAATTGTCCCCCAACCCCACCTTACGCAGCACACCAAACAGGAAGTCCCAGTCCACCCTGTCAAATGCCTTTTCGGTATCTAGTCCTAGAATAATTCTTTCTTGTGGAAGGTTTGCGTGAAGCTATAAGCACTTGAGAAACATTAGTTGAAAGATTGAGTGGTTGTAGAATTAAGCTTTCAACATCCATGCAGTCAGGGATAGGGATTGAAGGTTGGGATGGCGCAACCGACCCTGATCCTGAGTTATGAGATTGGGAGCTACTCCCAGGCGTATTGGATCCTTGACTGAAAGGTCTAGCAGTGTGGGAAACCATACTTGTTGAGGCCAATATGGGGCTATGAGAATCATGGACCCTTTGTCCTGTTGTAGCTTCACCAGCGTGATAAGCAGTATTGGAGGATATGCATATAGTAGGCCTGAGTTCCAAGGGCGAGCAAAAGCGTCCTTGGCTGGCTGGTTCTTCTGTTTGTGTAGGGAACAGAAGTTGTCCACTTTGTGGTTCAGATGCGACGCAAAGAGGTCTGTTGTTGGTTGTCCCCAACATTGGAATATCTTGGTTGCTATCGAGGGATTCAGAGACCACTCGTGTGGTTGGAACTGGCGACTGGGTCGGTCGGCTAGTATATTTTGAATTCCTGCTAGATAAGTAGCCTGTAGGAACAGTGAGTGAGTCAAGGCCCAGTCCCAAATTTGTGCAGCTTCTTGACAAAGGAGATACGAGCCCGTACCTCCCTGTTTGTTGATGTACCACATGGCTACCATATTGTCTGTTTGGATCAACACAGTTTTGTGTGAAAGGCAGTCCTTGAACGCATGCAGCGCATAACGTACAGCTCGAAGTTCTAGAAAATTGATTTGATATGTGGTTTCGAGTTTTGTCCAAGTTCCTTGAGTTTTGAAGAGAGTTTATGTGAGCTCCCCACCCCAAGGTGGATGCATCTGTAGTTAATGTTATCTGAGGGACTGGTTTTTGGAAGGGTAAGCCCTTGCGTAAATTGTTCTTGATTGTCCACCAATGTAGCGAGGAGCGTAGCTGGTGGGTTACTTGGATTTGATAATGTAGTGGTTGAATGGCTTGGATCCATTGTGATCGAAGAGTCCATTGGGTTAGTCTCATGGCAAGTCTCACCATAGGAGTGACATGAACCGTTGAAGCCATGTGGCCTAGTAAGATTAGAAACTGGTGCGCTGTCGCTTGTTGTTGTATGGAAATCGGGGCAGTGTGATTGAATGATCTTCTGGAAGAAAAGCCTGTGCAATGTTTGTGTTTAATTCTGCTCCTATGAATTGGAGTAGATACGAAGGGTTCAAGTGGGATTTTTGATAATTGATGAGGAATCCCAGCTTGTGAAGTAACTGTATTGTGTAATGCAGAGAGTTTACTGCTCCTTGTTGTGATTGACTTTTGATTAGCCAATCATCGAGATAAGGAAAAACATGAACACCTTGTTTGTGCAAATGTCCTGTTATCACTGCCAGACATTTTGTGAATACTCTGGGAGCTGAAGCCAGGCCGAATGGTAACACTCTGTATTAAAAATGCTGATGTCCTACTGTGAATCGCAGATATTTGCGATGAGGCGGGAATATAGGAATGTGTGTGTATGCATCTTGAAGATCCAGAGAACAAAGCCAATCTCCCCTTTGTATTAGTGGAAGCATGGTGCCTAGCGAAACCATTCTAAATTTTTCTTTCCTTAGGAATTTGTTGAGATTTCTGAGATCTAGAATGGGACGTAGGCCTCCGGTTTTCTTTGGAATTAGGAAATATCGGGAATAGAATCCTCTTCCCCTCTGAGCGTGTGGTACGTGTTCCACAGCTTTTGCCTTCAGAAGAGCAGATAATTCTGTTTGTAACGGAGGTATGTGATTGAGATGAGAGTTTTGTGGTGGAAACTCCTGAGGGAGAGATAAGAAGTCTAGGCGGTAGCCTTGATGAACTATAGACAGGACCCAATGATCGGTTGTTATGTTTGTCCATTCTTTGTAGAAATGGGAAATTCTCCCTCCAACTGGTAAGTTGGGATAAGGATTGGGTAATTGGCTTTGTGCTTTGAATTTTATTTCAAAAGCCCGAGGTGGAACCTGTTTGAGGAGGTGGCTGTGGCCTTGCAGACCGTTGTTGTCTCTTTTGCGGTCTTTGTTGAGACCTTGGAGGTCTTGATCTAGAGGCCGGAGGATAGTTTCTCTTTGGTCGGTAGAAGGGACGTTTAGCCTCTACGTGGTGGTCTGCGAGCTGTATGAGTTGCAGTGTCATGAGGTAACATGGAAAGTTGTTTCAAGGTTTCCGAATGCTCTCGAAGCTGGGCTACGGCATCCTGCACCTTGGTGCCAAACAAATTATCTCCCTGACAAGGAAGGTCTACTAATTTGTCTTGGACTTCCGGGTGTAAATCTGAAGCCTTTAGCCAAGGCCCACCTTCTTGCACTGATGCCGGATGCTGCTGTTCTAGATGATGTTTCGAAAGCATCATAGGCTGCCCTCACCTCATGCTTTCCTGCATCTAACCCCTTTTGGATGATCTGCTGTGCTGCCTCCTGTTGTTGCTGAGGCAGAGATGGTAGAAACTCTTCAATTGTTTCCAGAGATTCCTCTGGTGCTGCGTCATGTAGAGCTGATATGCAGCAATTTTTGAGTTGAGCATGGCTCCCTGGTAGATTTTCCTGCCCATTAAATCTAAAAATCTACTGTCCTTTCCTAGAGGGATTGAGGCATGAGTCCTGGATCTGCGGGATGTTTTCTGAGCAGATTCTACAACCAGGGAATTGTGAGGAAGTTGAGGTTTCTCGAATCCTGGGGCTGCCTGAACGAGGTAAGTAGAGTCTACATGTGCATGGGTGTTCCCATATCCTCTGCTGAAGCTGTAATAGCACTTCATGCACTGGAATGGCTAGATTGTGCTTAGGAGGATCTACAAATTGTAAAATTTCAAGCGTCTGCTGCCTCTCATCCTTTTCAGCTTGGAGTTGGAAGGGTATGGACTCAGACATTTCCTGAATAAAAGAGGAAAATGAAAGGTCCTCTGGAGGTGACTGTTTTTTAGCTTGAGGTGGAGACGTGTCAGACAAGAAATCCTCTGAGGAATGCTCAGATTCTGTTTCTGACCATGTATCTGATGTAGGAAGATGAAACTGAGGAGGTTCCGGCCTTTGAGGTGGAGGAACCCCTGAAGGTCCTTGTAATGGATCTTGAGGATCCGGTGAATACTCTCTGTCCTCTTCCTCTTGACCAGGTGCTATAGGCAATGAGGCTAGGAGGTCTTGATACCTCTTAGTGAGGATGCTATGTAACTGTGCTTCAGAAGTGGAATTGTCTGGAGCAGTTAAGGAAGAGTGTTTAAATTTCCCCGATGATTTTTGAGATGAAGGTGTTTTTCTTGGCACAGGTGCTTTAGACGGTGCCATTGTGTAGAGAGACATTGATTGTGAAATAGGTGGAATCGATGAAGTATTGAAGGTGAACATTGATATTGGACTCATCGATGAAATTGGCCTAGGAGTCATCGTGGGTATCGGAATTTGTGAAGGAACCGATGTCATCGATGGTGCGTGTAGTGAAAATGGAACTGTCATCGAAGAAGTCATCAGCGGAATCGATGAAGTTATCGCTGGCATCAGCGTATATGCCGGCATCGACTGAAGTATCTGCATTATCGGTGGAGTCGCCGTCATCGGCTGTGAAGCCGGTATCGAAGGTAAAGACATCGGCGATTCTGCCGGCATCGACAAGGTTGTTGGCATCGGCGATGACGCCGGGATTTGATGCTGCAGGACATCGGTGACTATCTGTTTAATTAAAGCAGTCAAGTCGGTAATTGGAGTCGATACTTGCTGTGATGTCGATGGTAGCGATTCCGGAACCGATGGCACCGAAGCGGATGAAATCTTTTGCTTCTTAGGGATTGGTTCCTCCGGCGGCGGAAGCAGCGGAATGGATCGATGCCGTCGGTGTTTATGCTTAGAACGTGGCTCAGATACCGACCTTGTCGATGATGCGGAGGGTGTTGGAGAGGAGGCATCCCCCGAACCCTCCGGAAGTCTTTTCTTGATCAGTATCTTCTTTGTTATGCCTACCGGCGAAGATTTTGTGGAAGTCGTCGGTGAAGGCCCTGATTGAATCTGGAAAATTTGTGCCATTTTTTCTTGGTGGAGTTTTCTGCCTTTTACCGTCATTTCCTGGCATTTTGAACAGACCATGATGTCATGGTCTCCGCCATACCTCTTCGGTATGCGGATCTGTTATGGACATCGTTCGGTTGCAGGCCGGGCACTTTTTGAAGCCTGAAGTTTTTTCAGTCGACATCCGTCGATGGAAAGTTGGTATTTTCTTTAGCGAAAATATATAATTTGTCACCGGCCGGTGACAAAGCGAATGAGACCCGTAATGGGCAAATTTGACACTAATTTTTGTCAAGTTGTGAGGAGAACCTCACAGGGCTCCTGTGAACCGCGATGTAGTTAGCAGCGCGGAAAAAAGAAGACTGAAGTGAGACCCCTGTGGCAGGGAATATCATGGCATGCCGGGCATGCTCAGTAGCCCCAGGCTGCCAGTTAAAAGCTTCTAGAAACTTTGCCAGAAGTTTTCCCGCATTAGGGCTCTGTGAATGACGTCACCCATATGTGAGGACTAGCATCCTGCTTGTCCTGGGATAAAGAATGTGATATAATGGAATTAGGTAAATGTTAAAGAGAATAAGTGATAGTGAAGATCCTTGGGGGACACCAGAATGAATTGTGTATGGAGCTGCGGAATGTGAAAAAATATTGATCTGATAAGCTCGGTTCATTAGGTAACTTTTAAACCAATTGAGTACTGTTGAGTTTAGTCCTATTGATTGAAGACTGGATATAAGTATTTGGTGATCTAAGATATCAAACGCAGCTGAAATGTCTAGAAATACCAATATGAAATCAGTATTTGAATCAAAGCCACGCAGATAGATATCAAAAGATGATAGGAGTAGAGTCTCAGTAGAATGACCTTTGCGAAAACCATGTTGACAGGGATGTAGGATTTCATGTTCTGAGAGATAATCATTTAGTTGATTTAAAACAGTAGATTCAATGAGTTTTGATAGTGAAGTAAGGGATGATATAGGTCGTAGGTTGGCAAGATCTGTGAAACCTAGGACTTTGTTTTTTTGTATAGGGAGAATGGATGTTTGCTTTAGGGCATCTGGAAAGATCCCCGACTCTAGTGATTGGTTGATTAGTTTGCAGAGATGGTCATGAAATACTTCTCCCAGGGCCTTAAATAGGGTATCTGAGCAAGGATTTAGAGGAGAATTTAATTTTTTTTGTTTGTGAAGAATTTGAAGTACTAAAGCACTATTAATAGTTGAAAATGTTTACCAATTAGATTCCAGTGCAGAAGAGGGGAATTTAGGAGCCGGAAGGTTAATGAATTCTTCTGATATTTTTTGTATTTTCATTTGAAATTATTTAGCAATTTGTGTACAAGTGAAGTCATTTATATTTGAGTTTGAAGTTAGAGACTTTACAATGTTAAAGAGTACTGACGGATTACCATTTGCAACAGAAATTTTCTCGGCAAAGTAAGATTTCTTAGCAAAGTCAATTTCTTTTTTATAGATTCGAAATAGACAATGTCAAGCATTTTTTGTGTTAGAACTTTTTTTTTTCCTCCAAGCATGTTCTTTTTTTCATAATGCAGTTTTTAGTAGACATAGTATGTTCGAGTACCATGGTGCATTTGGCTTTTCTTTTATGACAACTGCCTTAATGGGAGCTATGAGATTTAATCTGTTGGTAATAGCTTCATTCCAAGTTGACAATGATTCACTTATATTTTGAGCATTTTCTGTTGGCATGTTAGAGGTAAAAGCAGAAATAAATTCATCAGGGGAAACTTGTTTTCTTTTATGTACTATCTTTGGGTGTTTTTTTGTTGGATATGAGCTATTTAATACAAGAGCAAAATAAATTAAATGATGATCTGACCATGGTATAGGTTGGATCTTAAACTTTGTAGTAGGTATAGTAACAGAATGTGGGTTGTATAAAATTAAGTTTAGCGAGTGACCACTGGAGTGGGTGGGATCTTTAATGAATTGATTCCATCTTAAACCAGACATGGAATCTAAAAAAGAAACTGCTGTAGAAGAAGATGGCTGTGTATTTATATGCAAATTGAAGTCACCAATAATAATAGTTTGAACCAAGTTTAATGATAGTGTAGAACTAATCTCTAGAAAAGTGGATATATTCGTTTGAAGGGTGTTTGGAGGACAAAAGACTAGAATAATATTCAGTGATTGTATAGAGATGACTAGAATTTCAAACGGAGAATTGGATTTGGATAACAGTTGTTTTTTTAACAGGGGAGCGGGATGATTTTATTATCGCTAACAAACCTCCCCCTCTACGATTAGGCCTGAGTTCAGAGATAGCAATGTATTCATTTGGACGTATGGTATTAATGGTGACACAATCCGAGTCAGTAAGCCAAGATTCTGTTATTAGTAAATAGCCAGGTTTTTTTGTTAATCAAATCATATAATATAAGTGTCTTTTTCCTGGTTGAATGTGCATTACAATAGAGTAGAAAAATGGAAGACAAAGTAATAACAACAGCTGTTAGAACAGGCACACATTGAAATCAGTGATTTCCTACAGATCGATTTGGAGGCATAGTGGATCTTCCTTTCTCTTTGATTGTAAATGGTTGTATGGTATTTTCCATTTCCCGAAATGGTTGGGATCTCTATATTGAAAATTTTGAGAAACAAAGAACTCAGTTAGCAAACGAAGAGGCAAACAAAGGGGTACGCCCCTTTATCACGCTCCTTCGACGGGCGGCACCTCCAGCTTTGCCACAGGTCCTTTTATCCGTCACCCCTGATGATGTCAACAGTTGGGGGCGTGGTCAGAGTGAATCGACCCGGCTCAGGGTGCAGGAGCACATTGAAAAGTGGATTTGAAATCCAGGGAAATAGCAGCACTAGCAGTAGAGGTCTCCAGATAGTAAAGGAGAGTGGCAGAAGCACAGGCGGTTAAGCCCCTCCAGCGTAGCCGCAGGTCCTTTTACCTGTCGCTCCCTGATGATGTCCGCAGTTGGGGGCAGGGTCGGGGGCGAACCGACCCAGCTCAGGGTGCGAGAACAAATTGAAAGGTGGATTTGAAGTCCAGGGAAATAGCAGCACTAGCAGTAGAGCTCTCCAGATGGTAAAGGAGAATGGTGGGGGCACAGGCTGTTAAGGCCCTCTGGAGTCACCGCAGGTCCTTTTATCCTTCACCCCTGATGATGTCAGCAGTTGGGGTTGTGGTCGGGACTATGTGACCTGGCTCAGGGTGCAGGAGCAAATTGAAAGGTGGATTTGAAATCCAAGTAAATAGCAACACTAGCAGTAGAGCTCTCCAGATGGTAAAGGACAGTGGCGGAGGCACAGGCTGTTAAGCCCCTGTGGCGTCGCCGCAGGTCCTTTTATCCATCGCCCCCTGATGATGACAGCAGTTGGGGACATGGTCGGGGTAAACCGACCCATCTCAGGGTGCAGGAGCAAATTGAAAATTGGATTTGAAGTCCAGGGAAATAGCAGCACTAGCAGTAGAGCTCTCCAGGTGGTAAAGGAGAGTGGCAGAGGCACAGACTGTTAAGCCCCTCCAGTGTCACTGCAGGTCCTTTTAACAGTCGCCCCCTGAAGATGTCTGCAGCTGGCGGCATGGTTGGGGCGAACCGACCCGGCTCAGGGTACGGGAGCAAATTGAAAAGTGAATTTGAAGTCCAGGGAAATAGCAGCATTAGCAGTAGAGCTCTCCAGACTGTAAAGGACAGTGGCAGAGGCACAGGCTGTTAAGCCCCTCTGACTTCGCCACAGATCCTTTTACTCATCGCCCCCTGATGATGACAGCAGTTGGGGGCATGTTCGGGGCGAACCGACTCCATCTCAGGGTGCAGGAGCAAATTGAAAAGTGGATTTGAAGTCCAGGGAAATAGCAGCCCTAGCTATGAGATCTTCAGATGATAAAGGAGAGTCGCGGAGGCACAGGCTGTTAAGCCCCTCCAGTGTCATCGCAAGTCCTTTTAACAGTCGCCCCCTCATGATCTCAGCAGTTGGGGTATGATTGGGGCGAACCGACCTGGCTCAGGGTCCGGGAGCAAATTGAAAAGTAGATTTGAAGTCTGGGAAAATAGCAGCATTAGCAGTAGAGCTCTCCAGATTGTAAAGGACAGTGGCGGAGGCACAGGCTGTTAAGCCGCTCTGGCGTCACCACAGATCCTTTTAATCATCACCCCCTGATGATGACAGCAGTTGGGGGCATGTTCGGGGCGAACCGACTTCAGCTCAGGGTGCAGGAGCAAATTGAAAAGTGGATTTGAAGTCCAGGGAAATAGCAGCATTAGCAGTAGAGCTCTCCAGATGGTAAAGGAGAGTGGCGGAGGCACAGGCTGTTAAGCCCCTCCGGCGTTGCTGCAGGTCCTTTTAGCCATCGCCCCCTGATTATGTCAGCAGTTGGGGGGTGTGGTCAGGGGAACAGACCCAGCTCAGGGTAAGGGAGAAAATTGAAAAGTGGATTTGAAATCCAGGGAAATAGCAGCATTAGCAGTAGAGCTCTCCAGTTGGTAAAGGAGAATGGCGGAGACAAGGGCTGTTAAGCCCCTCCGGCATCACCACAGGTCCTTTTAGCCATCGCCCCCTGATTATGTTAGCAGTTGGGGGCGTGGTCGGGGCGAACCGACACGGCTCAGGGTGCGGGAGCAAATTGCAAGTCCAGGGAAATAGCAGCACTAGCAGAAGAGCTTAGCTGTAGAGCTTTGCTCATTCTCCATCTGCTGGATCCACCTATCTGAATGCTAAGAAAATAAATGCTAAATAAAATTGAGCCTAAGATTGACCCTCCAGACTATAATTCCCAAGGAGAGGGTTAAGTTCTCTACCATTACTGACAGAGTTCTTTTATTAAGTCATTTGCACAAGAAGTGTTGGGCTATAAAATAAACAAAAGTATATGTAATGCTATTTTATTTATTCATACCCATCAATCTGCAACTATGGGAAAAGTACACCTTACATTATTAAATGTATAGTTAAAAAGATTCAATTTTGTATGTATCCCAAAAATTGTCTCCAGACAGTTCATGCCCAGATAGCTCAGCACATTGTATTTCTGATCCTCTTGTGATCTTTTAAATATTTTTTCTGAGTTTGTTTCACAGATACAGAGTGCAGACAGTTAACAACTTCCGTATTTCCAGGCAAACCTGAAGATAGAACTCTATAAATTGAGTTACCTGTGAATGCCTGTGGATTGGCCATAGAAAGCTAAATATTTTAACTGATGTACATATATATAGTATTTTATGTTAGTAGAAGCCAGTGTAGTGAAATGAGAGTTGGAGTAATGTGATCGTATTTTTTCGTTCCTGTGAGTATTCTGGCGACTGTATTTTGAAGGATTTGGAGAGGTCGGATGGTGGTCAGAGGTAAGTTGATTAGCAGGGGGTTGCAGTGATCCAGGTTGGATAAGATTTTATTTATTTGATGAGTAGTTGGAGGACAGATCTGAAGTCGTTGGGGGAAAGGAAAGATTTTAGGTGTCATAGGATTAGGAGTTTATCATATCCATCTTTGATTTTTACGGAGATGTGGTTCTTGAAGGATAATTCCTTGTCAATTATGACTCCTAGTTTGCGGGCATGAGTGACAGCGGTGATTGCTGTCTTTTGATTCATTATGTTGAGTGGTGGTACGTGCGTAGAGTTGTTCTTTCTATCCAGCATGATTATTTCTCTCTTATCAATGTTTAGGATAAGTCTCATGTTGGTTAGTAGTTGCTTTATTTTGGTGAGGTAGTTGGTAGGGATGTGAATCGTTTTTTGACGATTTAAAATATCGTCCGATATATTTTAAATCGTCAAAAATCGTTAGAGGCGATATTTAATAGGAATTCCCCCGATTTATCGTCAAAAATTGTAAGTCGGGGGAAGGGGGAAGGCGGGAAAACCGGCACACTAAAACATCCCTAAAATCCACCCCGACCCTTTAAAATAAATCCCCCACCCTCCCGAACCCCCCCAAAATGTCTTAAATTACCTGGAGTCCAGTGGGGGGGTCCCGTTGTGATCTTCCACTCTCGGGTGTCGGGCGCGTTGATAGAAAATGGCGCCGGCGCTACCTTTGCCGACGCCATTGTCATATGACAGGGCAAAGGTAGCGCCGGCGCCATTTTGGTTCCTGTTCCCCCGACGTCACGAGCATAGGAGATCGCTCCCGGACCCCCGCTGGACCCCCAGGGACTTTTGGCCAGCTTGGGGGGGCCTCCTGACCCCCACAAGACTTGCCAAAAGTCCAGCGAGGGTCCGGGAACGACCTCCTGCACTCGAATCGTGTTGCCGTACGGCCGGCGCCATTTTGCTGTACGGCAATATGGCCGGCGCCATTTTTGGCCATTTTTGGTGCCGGCCATATTGCCGAACAGCAAAATGGCGCGGGCCTAACGGCAACACGATTCGAGTGCAGGAGGTCATTCCCGGACCCCCGCTGGACTTTTGGCAAGTCTTGTGGGAGTCAGGAGGCCCCCCAAGCTGGCCAAAAGTCCCTGGGGGTCCAGCAGGGGTCCGGGAGCGATCTCCTACGCGCGTGACGTCGGGGAACAGGAACCAAAATGGCGCCAGCGCTACCTTTGCCCTGTCATATGACAGGGCAAAGGTAGCGCCGGCGCCATTTTCTATCAATGCGCCCGACGCCCGAGAGTGGAAGATCACAACGGGACCCCCCCACTGGACCCCAGGTAATTTAAGACATTTGGGGGGGGTTCGGGAGGGTGGGGGATTTATTTTAAAGGGTCGGGGTGGGTTTTAGGGATGTTTTAGTGTGCCGGTTTTCCTGCCCTCCCCCGATTTACGATTTACACGATATTTAAAAACACAAAACCGCGACGATCCGATTCCCCCCCCCCCCCCCCCAGCCGAAATTGATCGTTAAGACGATCAATCACACGATACACATCTCTAGTAGTTGGCTGTTTTTTTGTAGGTGTCTTCCAGAGATGATGTCAACAAGATGCTATACTTAAACCAACTGGCCCTCTGCTAATACAAGTTAGCAAGGCGTTTTCCTCGTTGCTGAATCCACTCTACTTTTGGACTTCAGTTCCTGTCTTCCCTCTGGGTTTGGACGCTCTGGGTACCCGCTCCTTGGGGGCCCTTCCGTGTTCCTGGCTATCCGCTCTTCGGAGGGCCTTTCTGCCTGGAGAATCTTCATGACCCACGCCTTGGGACTTTATTTGGGAACATCCTTTTGTGAGTACCTTACTTCTGACTCCAACGACTCAAGCTTGGCTGAAGCTTCCCCATGGTGTACCCCGTTACTCGGGCCACCACGCACTTCCTTCAGTAAAGCCATTTCCAGTACACCCTGAGCTGCAGGGTGCAGCCACTGCTTCTACAAGCTTCTCTTCCCGGTATCTGTTCCTCAGTCTTTCCATCTACAGGACAGACTCCTCGGCGTATCCCGCTCTGCGGGCTAAGAGAGAATTTGAAAAGAAGCTGGCTGTAGAGGCAAAAACTCACAGTAAAAACTTTTTTAAATATATCCGAAGCAGAAAGCCTGTGAGGGATTCAGTTGGACCGTTAGATGATCGCGGGGTTAAAGGGGCACTTAGAGAAGATAAGGCCATCGTGGAAAGATTAAATGATTTCTTTGCTTCTGTGTTTACTGAAGAGGATGTTGGGGAGGTACCCGTAATGGAGAAGGTTTTCATGGGTAATGATTCAGATGGACTGAATCAAATCACGGTGAACCTAGAAGATGTGGTAGGCCTGATTGACAAACTGAAGAGTAGTAAATCATCTGGACTGGATGGTATACACCCCAGAGTTCTGAAGGAACTAAAAAATGAAATTTCAGACCTATTAGTAAAAATTTGTAACCTATCATTAAAATCATCCATTGTACCTGAAGACTGGAGGATAGCAAATGTAATCCCAATATTTAAAAAGGGCTCCAGGGGCGATCTGGGAAACTACAGACCGGTTAGCCTGACTTCAGTGCCAGGAAAAATAGTGGAAAGTGTTCTAAACATCAAAATCACAGAACATATAGAAAGACATGGTTTAATGGAACAAAGTCAGCATGGCTTTACCCAGGGCAAGTCTTGCCTCACAAATCTGCTTCACTTTTTTGAAGGAGTTAATAAACATGTGGATAAAGGTGAACCGGTAGATGTAGTATACTTGGATTTTCAGAAGGCGTTTGACAAAGTCCCTCATGAGAGGCTTCTAGGAAAAGTAAAAAGTCATGGGATAGGTGGTGAGGTCCTTTCGTGGATTGCAAACTGGCTAAAATCAGGAAACAGAGAGTAGGATTAAATGGACAATTTTCTCAGTGGAAGGGAGTGGGCAGTAGAGTGCCTCAGGGATCTGTATTGGGACCCTTACTTTTCAATATATTTATAAATGATCTGGAAAGAAATACGAGTGAGATAATCAAATTTGCAGATGACACAAAATTGTTCAGAGTAGTTAAATCACAAGCAGATTGTGATAAATTGCAAGAAGACCTTGTGAGACTGGAAAATTGGGCATCCAAATGGCAGATGAAATTTAATGTGGATAAGTACAAGGTGATGCATATAGGGAAAAATAGCCCATGCTATAATTACACAATGTTGGGTTCCATATCAGGTGCTACAACCCAAGAAAGAGATCTAGGCGTCATAGTGGATAACACGTTGAAATTGTCGGTTCAGTGTGCTGCGGCAGTCGAAAAAGCAAACAGAATGTTGGGAATTATTAGAAAGGGAATGATGAATAAAACGGAAAATGTCATAATGCCTCTGTATTGCTCCATGGTGAGACCGCACCTTGAATCCTGTGTACAATTCTGGTCGCTGCATCTAAAAAAAGATATAATTGTGATGGAGAAGGTAAAGAGAAGGACTACCAAAATGATAAGGGGAATAGAACAGCTCCCCTATGAGGAAAGACTAAAGAGGTTAGGACTGTTCAGCTTGCAGAAGTGACGAGTGAGGGGGGATATGATAGAGATGTTTAAAATTATGAGAGGTCTAGAACGGATAGATGTGAATCGGTTATTTACTCTTTCGGATAATAGGAAGACTAGGGGTACTCCATGAAGTTAGCATGGGGCACGTTTAAAACTAATCGGAGAAAGTTCTTTTTTACTCAACGCACAATTAAACTCTGGAATTTGTTGCCAGAGGATATGGTTAGTGCAGTTAGTATAGCTGTGTTTAAAAAAGGATTGGATAAGTTCTTGGAGGAGAAGTCCATTAATTACCTGCTATTAAGTTCACTTAGAGAATAGCCACTGCCATTAACAATGGTAACATGGAATAGACTTAGTTTTTGGGTACTTGCCAGGTTCTTATAGCCTGGATTGGCCACTGTTGGAAACAGGATGCTGGGCTTGATGGACCCTTGGTCTGACCCAGTATGGCATTTTCTTATGTTCTTACTACCGGATCTGCACCACTGAGGCTATCTACACCCGTCTGAAGGAACTTACTGGCGTACCCCACTCTGCGGGCCACTACCGGATCATTTCAGCTGTGGTATCACCTGGTTTACTTCTCTACTCAGAACTGTACTTAATTACAGCTCCCGCTCTTTGGGCTCTGTCTTTTTCTTCCTGCATAATAAAGTCTCTATAGATAGCTGTGTCCTTCACTGCTGAGACCCCACCTATCGACGGTTAGGCCCACAGAGCTCCTCCCTGTGGACGGACACATCTCTCATCTTGACCAAGGGTTCACATCTATACAAAAACATAACAGATTGCTAACTCCATGGACCCAGCTCAGGTCTCAGCCATTCAGGCCATCCCTGGGTTGGCCCAACGTCTGGCCGAGCAACAAAGGACTCTAGAGACTTTGGCTAACACCTTCAATCACTCAGCTCTCAGCTGAACTCTACATCAATGCCTGACAAGGCCACTTCCTCTTCTCACATGTTGCCTACATGAGACTCTGTGCCCCTGCCACCTCCTACTCATTTTACAGGTGATCCCCTGTTATGTAGGGGCTTTCTGAATCAGTGCTTATTGCATTTTTCACTGCAACCTACCTACTCCCCAGACATAGAGTCCAAAACTATGTACATACTGTCTCTTTTAGACGGAAAAGCCCTGGCCTGGGCTTCACCAATCTGGGAGCGTAATATACCAATTTTCAATGACTTGACAGGCTTCCTTGCCCTCTTTTGTTTTGTGTTTGATGACCCTGCTTGCAAGACTGTCGCTGGATCTGCACTCCTGCATCTACAACAAGGTACTAAACCTTTGACTGATTATGTTATTGAGTTCAAGACCTTGTCCTTGAAACTATGTTGGGACATGGGTTGCCTGCGGACTATTTTCCTGGAAGGTCTTAACTCTAGTATCAAAGACGAATTAGCAGCACATGGACTCTCTCATCGACCTTGCAGGGCGAATTGACTGTTTTCTGCGTGAACGGTCACAAGAGGTAAAGAGTCCCAAAAGATCATCACCAGGGGTTCCACGCTCCCGTCCAGTGCCTGTTACTCAGACCACTCTCGCACCCAGTATCAAGGAGGAAGAACCCATGCAACTAGGCCACAATCACTTATCAGCTAAGGAGAGGCATCACCGAAAGAGATTAGGTATCTGTATGTACTGCGGACAACCTGGCCATGCTATACCCTCCTGTCCTATCTGTCCGGGAAACTTGCAGACCTAGGATCCGCCAGAGGACTCCTCCTAGGTCTAACTTCTCCATCTCCTCCACTGAAACTTCCAGTCTCTATCTCGGAAACTCTCGAATTCCACACATTAGCACTTGTGTACTCTGGTGCCGGTGGGAACTTCATACTCCGATAACTCATCGAGCACCTACAAATCCCCACTGTTCGGACACCTACACCACTAATGTTATCACTTATACTTGGCGAGCCACTACTTGGTGAAGTCTCTTATTCTACCCAACTTATCCATCTCTGCACGGGATCCCTTCACTCAGAAACCATCTCTTTCCTAGTCCTGGATAAAGCAATACGTTTATTTATTTATTTATTTATTTGTTTATTTAATAGCTTTTATATACCAGCATTAGTGTGAAACATCATGCCAGTTCACATTTTAACAACATGAGTGGAAAATACATTGAAACAGGGAGAGGGGGAGGGGAGTCAATGCCAATAGGGCAACGATAGTACAGGCTTGAAAAGAAAGAATAAAATACAATCAAATAGCAAATTCAAAACTGAAATTTATACATCGGGTGGTACCACCGGATGAAATACATCCGGTGGTACTCGGACTACAATGGTTACAGATGGTACTCCGGTGGTACTTGGACTACACTGGTTACAGATGCACTCACTCCAATTAAATTGGAGTACCCTTGAACTGTCTCAATGAGGAACCCCCTGCCATGGAAAGTGCTTGGAAGAAGTAACTCCTGTGCCTTGCCTGACCACCATCCCTTCTCTTCCAGGACTACCTCAACAATACTCGTCTTATCAAGACATATTCACTGGCTATCCACTCCTCGGAGGGCCTTCTTGCATGGAGAATCTTCATGACGCATGCCTTGGACTTTATTTGGGAACATCCATTTGTGAGTACCTTACTTCTGACTCCAACGACTCAAGCTTGGCTGAAGCTTCCCCGCAGTGTACCCTGTTCCTCGGGCCACTACCGCTCCTCCTTTAGCAAGCCATTTCAGTACACCCTGAGCTGCAGGGTGCTGCCACTGCTTCTACAAGCTTCCGGGTACCTGTTCCTCAGTCCTTCCATCTACAGTACAGACTCCTTGACGTACCCTGCTCCGCAGGCTACTACTGGATCTGCACCACTGAGGCTATCTACACCCGTCTGAAGGAACTTACTGGCATACCCCGCTCTGTGGGCCACTACCGGATCATCTCAGCTGTGGTATCACCTGGTATACTTCTCTACTTACAACTGTAATTAATTACAGCTCCCACTCTGCAGGCTCTGTCTTTTTCTTCCTGCATAATAAAGTATATATAGCTATGTCCTACGCTGCTGAGATCCCGCCTATCAATGGTGAGGCCCACAGGGCGGAGACATTTCTCATCTCGACCCAGGGTTCACATTTATTTATTTATTTAACACTTTTCTATACCGACCTTCATGGTTGGAAGACCATATCAGATCGGTTTACATCGAACAGGGGAACTGTAACAAAAAACAGAAAAAGTAGTAAATAGAGCAGGAAGAATAAAGTTACATTAACAAGTCCTGAATTCCCCGTTCCCTTCTCTTCCAGGACTACCTCAACAATACTCGTCTTATCAAGACATATTCTCTAAGAAGGCGACAGACACTCTACCACCTCAACGGTCTTTTGACTGTGCCATTAACTTGGTACCTAATTCCGAGCCTCCTAGAGGAAGGGTTTACCCACTATCTCTGTCAGAGACCAAGGCCATGTTGGCCTATATTCAAGAGAATTTGGCGAGGGGATTCATTTGATCTTCCAAGTCTCCTGCTGGAGCCGGATTCTTTTTTGTGGGTAAAAAGACGGATCCCTTCGCCCATGTATAGACTACTGTGGATTAAATGAGATCACCATGAAGGACCACTACCTGTTACCATTGAAATCTGAACTTTTTGATAGGCTCCAAGGAGCCAAAATATTTCCAAAACTGGTCCTCAGAGGGGCATATAACTTGGTCTGAATATGCCAGGGCAATGAATGGAAGGTGGCGTTTAACACCCGCGACGACCATTTTGAATATTTAGTCATGCCCTTTGGCCTTTGCAACGACCCGGCCGTATTTCAAAACATGCTGAATTAAATCTTCAGGGACATGTTATACAGTTGTGTAGTAGTATATCTAGACGACATACTAGTTTTTTCCCAAACCCTATGGAGCCATCAAGTAGACGTTGCTAATGTTCTACAAAGACTATGAGATAATCATCTGTATGCTAAGTTAGAGAAATGTTCATTTCACCAGGAATTCGTTCCTTTTCTAAGCTACGTAGTATCTAGCCAGGGATTCCAAATGGATCCACAAAATACCAAGAGAATTCGAGACTGGCCTCACCCTACTGGTCTTAAGGCTCTGCGACGCTTCCTCGGATTCACTAACTACTACAGATCATTCATTCAGCACTACTCTACCTTGACCGTGCCTCTTACCACCATGACACGAAAGGGAGCCAACCCATTTCAGTGGTCCTCAGAAGCCATAAACGCCTTCCAGGAACTCAAAAAAGTGTTTCTTCAAGAGCCATGCCTTCGCCATCCAGACCCCCGATGACCTTTCATCGTCGAGGTAGATGCTTCAGACGTCGGAGTTGGTGCCATCCTTAGTCAACATAGTGACACCCACAGGTTACATCCCTGCTCCTTTTTCTCTTGGCACTTCTCCCCTGTCGAGCGAAACTACGGGATAGGAGACAAGGAGTTACTAGCAATCAAGTTGGCGTTTTGAGGAATGGCGCTCATGGCTCGAAGGTGCACAACATCAGATAACAGTTTACAGACCACAAAAACCTAGAATAGTTACATCAAGCAAAACGTTTGAACCAGAGACAAGCCAGATGATCCTTATTTTTCAACTGACTTGATTTTCTCTTGAAGTATCGCCCAGCGGACAAGAACACCCGAGCATACGCTCTCTCACGTTCCCTTTCTATGGAGGATGTCCCTGATATTCTGCGTCATATCATTGACCCTACTAGGGTACTTCTCTCAACTATTCACACGGTTCCAACCAGCAAAATGGTGGTTTCCCGGACGCTCAGAAAGAAGATCCTCAGATGGGCCCATTATTCTCTACTTGCGGGTCATCCTGGACAATCCAGAACAGTGACTACTCTGCAAAGATATTACTGGTGGCCTTCTAAGAAAGAAGATGTACGGGCCTACGTGGAATCTTGTCCTACCTGTGCAAGACAGAAACCACCGGCCAGTCATCCTTGGGGAATTCTTCAGCCTCTTCCCCTCTTGGATCTGGAATCACCTAGGCTGCACACGCGCACACAAGGGCCTCCTTTGTACACATCATGGCGGGAACCTAGGGGGCGTCCCCTCCGGAAGATGTCAACGAGATGCTGTAATTAAACCGACCGGCCCTCTGCTACTATGAGTTAGCAAGGAGTTTTCCTCATTGCTGAATCCGCTCTACTTTTGGACTTCAGTTCCTGTCCTCCCTCTGGGTTTGGACGCTCTGGGTACCCGCTCCTCAGGGGCCCTACTGAGTTCCTGGCTATCCACTCCTCGGAGGGCCTTCTTGCATGGAGAATCTTCATGACGCATGCCTTGGACTTTATTTGGGAACATCCATTTGTGAGTACCTTACTTCTGACTCCAACGACTCAAGCTTGGCTGAAGCTTCCCCGCAGTGTACCCTGTTCCTCGGGCCACTACCGCTCCTCCTTTAGCAAGCCATTTCAGTACACCCTGAGCTGCAGGGTGCTGCCACTGCTTCTACAAGCTTCCGGGTACCTGTTCCTCAGTCCTTCCATCTACAGTACAGACTCCTTGGCGTACCCTGCTCCGCAGGCCACTACCGGATCTGCACCACTGAGGCTATCTACACCCGTCTGAAGGAACTTACTGGCATACCCCGCTCTGTGGGCCACTACCGGATCATCTCAGCTGTGGTATACTTCTCTACTTACAACTGTACTTAATTACAGCTCCCACTCCTCAGGCTCTGTCTTTTTCTTCCTGCATAATAAAGTATATATAGCTGTGTCCTACGCTGCTGAGATCCCGCCTATCAACGGTGAGGCCCACAGGGCGGAGACATTTCTCATCTCGACCCAGGGTTCACATCTATACAAAAACATAACAGAAACAATTACTCAATATGTACATATGAAAAAGACAGATCTTGATACACAATATTGAGCATTGTAGCAAACAAACTTGGCCACGATTAAAGATATAAACATTTTAAATTGTAGGTCAAATATTTCAAAAATTACTCAGATTAAATATTTGTTTCTTGAATTTTCCAAAATGTTCTTTGATGTCTCAATCTAATAAAAAGTGGAGACGATGAGTGGTATATGATTAGGTGTAAACCATAAAGAATGGTATAGCGCTATGTAAGTTCATGGAACCTTATCATAGATTTTTCAAAGATTTAAACTTGATCTAATTAATTCTCAAATTTCAATCATTGAAAAATCTAAGTTAAGGTTCCATGAACTTACATAGCGCTTTGCTGTCTCCATTACATTTGTTAAAAATATTTTAAACAGATCTATTGAAAATTCCAACTGAATCCATACCCCCAATCCTTTTTTTTTTTTTTTGTTATATTATATTTATTGAAGTTTTTACATGAACATTTAACATATAACAGCATCGAGCAATTGTATAATGCGCCCACCTTTGAACCATAACAAATATCGTACATCATATTTTTGACTTAGAGACCCAACAATAAGGCAACCATGCAGTAAAAACAGTCAGAACACGGAGTATATAGCCCAAAGGGTTTGGATATATGTCCTGAATTCCCCGTTCCCACCCCGTTCCCACCCGTTTCCCTTTCTTCCCCCTCCCCAAGTCATGCTTGGCAGCCGTCAAACAAGCACTACTTAGAGTGAGTGTACAGAAATACGCTAAGATTACAACTTGAAGGTGAAACATACCAATGCTAAAGCAAGTGTGAGCTAGGAAGCTTAACCTTGATAGAAACATATCCGTGGTAGTGGGTGGAACCCAGGGTGGAGGCATATTAACAATAAGGGAACTCAAAGTAGGCCGTGAGTAGTTCCTCAATGTTCCTGCAATCGTTGACTGTGGGTCTAACGCCTTCTAGCCAACGAATCGCCTTTAGATGGTATCTTAAGATGTAAGGGAAGTCGAGGGTCGCAGATAGGTCAAAAACGGGGCCCAAATTGCCGCATCCCTCTTACCGGCATTGATACTCTGATGTTTTAAAAAATACATTTCATGTGTACAGAGGGTCAGCATCTATTGAAACCATTGTCTATAGTTGGCACAGCTTTATCTAGCCATTTGGTTAAAATGACTTTCTTTCCAATCACCGCTGCTTTCATAAGAAACAGCATCAAGCACGGTTCCTTTTTTGGCAACATCAGCGGGAGAGTGGATCCAAACAGCCACAGGCATGGGTCTAAGGGTAAGGAACACTTCCAGAGAGTTGCACAGAACTGTAGCACCTCTCTCCAGAAATCTTGAATGTTGGGACATTCCCAAAAAACATGATAATAAGAACCTGGGGATTGTCCACATTTTTTTACAAAGTGGGGATTCAGCAAGGCCAAATCGGAATGCTTGGTCCGGGGTGACATACCCTTGCCATAAAAACTTAAATTGGGTTTCACGTAAATTTTCATTGACTGTTAGTAGTGGTATCTCGGAAGAAACCTGTAAAAAATCTTGATAGGGAAGAGTAAACAGCGGCCATAAACACCATTTTGCAAATAAAGCTTGCTTTAGTTTAGTATTATAGCCCTTAGACCATATCTCCCTATAATAGGTGGACACCGATGGGTTTTTTTTAATAGGTCCTGCAAATAGGTCTAGCAGAGATTTAGTTCTTTCAGCGTCTCGCCAGTGTGGATTGTGACATTGCATAAAGTGCCTAACCTGCAAATAGGCGTAAAAGTCTGCATGAGGGATAGCATATTGGAGGTGGATGTCAGAGAATGCATATAACACTCCTTGGATTGGGTGGATTAACTGATGGAGGTACTCGAGACCCCCTCTACGCCATCGCAAAAAGGGAGATATGCCAGCTCCAGGTGGAAACCACGGGTTATCAACCAGCTGAGACAAGGGGGTGATCCCTGGAGGCTGTTGGAATAGACGGCACACACGGGACCATGTAGCTCTACAGGTTCCCACTAAAAGATGACTTTTTAAAGGGGGTGGGAGTTGTGCCGCCGGCATGTGGAGGAGGCCGTTCAGACACAACGACCCCATACCACGCTAGAAAGGTGGAGGATGGTACATAAACTGAAGTGTGAAAAATCCAGTCCCTAATCAGGCGTAGATTACAAGTCACATTATAAGAGACTAAGTCCAGGCAGCCCAACCCCCCTGTAGCCAGCGGCTGTTGTAACATCTGTAAAGGAATCCGGGCTTTGCGGCCTCCCCATAGAAAGTTCCGAAGCGCTTTGGAAATAAGCCGAGCGTCTAACGTTGAAATGCAGATGGGCAGCATTTGTAGGGTATATAGCCACTTTGGCAGGATTACCATTTGATAAAGGTGGATTTTGCCCGACAACGAGAGTGGTAGGTTGTGCCAGTGTTTTAGGGTTTCTTGAGTGTATAAAAGCTTAGGTGTAATATTTAAACGATAAATATCATCCAAGCATGCAGGAATATGGACTCCTAAGTATTTGAACTCTTTGTTAGCCCACCTAAGGGGAAAGGCTCCCTGCCAGCAATTTTGGGCCGTACCCGTAACGTCTAGCGCTTCAGATTTGTCTCTATTTATTTTTAACCTGGCGAATACGCCAAAGCTCTCCTGTAAGGACAGTAATGGCAGCAGGGAGTTGACTGGGCTTGTCAGAAAGACCAAAACATCATCGGCAAAAGCCGCTATCTTGAATGAATGCCCAGCGATCTCGAACCCTTGAATATTGTCGTTCGCTTGGATTTTCCGAAGAAGTGGGTCAATCGTGAGTATGTAAAGAAGTGGAGACAGGGGACAGCCCTGGCGCACCCCCCTCTGAATAAACACATTCTCAGAGCAGGTATTATTGACAATGACCCTGGAAGTAGGCATATCATACAGAAGTCGAATGTAGTTTATGAATGCCCCATCAAAACCATATCTAGACAGTACCGAAAACATATATGACCATGCCACCCTGTTGAAGGCTTTCTCAGAATCAAAGCCCACGGCCATCGCCGGCCTGTCATGTTGTTGACAAAAAGCCATAGCCGTGAGCAACTTCAAGATATGACCCGTGGCCTTGCGGCCCTTGACGAATCCTACCTGTGATGGGGAGATCAAATGGGGGAGGATTAAATTCAGTTTCTCCGCCAGTATCTTGGCGAGAATCTTTAAATAGCTGTTTAGCAGGGAGATAGGTCTATAGGATTCTGGTTTTTCCACATCTTTTCCAGCTTTCGGGAGAACTATTATGTGGGCGCTATTAAAATCATTGGGAAAAGAATTCGTAGCCAGGCCCATAGTGTAAAAATTAGTCAATGGGACAGCTACTTGGACTCCCAACAGCTTGTAAAAGTCATACGAGAATCCATCCAGCCCCGGAGATTTGCCAGAGGGCATTGAATTGATGATTTGAGTGACCTCGTATGTTTGTATGGGGCGGTTCAAAAAATCTCGGTGAATCACAGAAAGGCCAGGCATAGAGATGTCAGAGAAAAAATCCTGCTCTATGCCAAAAGGCGGGTCCGGGTCAGCCTTGTATAAGGTAGCATAGAACGTGCGAAACACTTCACAGATGTCAGAGACATTAGACACCAGTTTTCCATGACAAGTACAAATATTGGCCACAACAGCGCGAGGTTTCTGCGCTTGAATTAGATTCGCTAAGGGCCTTCCGATTTTATTCCCAAATTTAAAATAATTATGCTGAGACACCTGTAAGGCCTTACTTGCTCAAACATGCAGAGCTGTATTCAATTGGTTAAGTACATTGAAATACTCTTTTTTTGTCGTCGTCCCCTGGGTTTTGCAGCCACTGCTTTCAGGTCTGTTTAGAGAGAGCATCTAGCCGTAAAATTTCCTGACTAAGACGTTTAGAACGGGACGCTGTATAACTAATAATTTTCCCCCGTAACACTGCCTTAGCGGCCTCCCAATACAAGATAGAATCTTCCGTATGCTGACTGTTATTCGCTTTATACTCTAACCACTTATCCTGCAGGTATTTCTGAAAATCCTGGTCACCTTTAAGGTCATAAGGGAAACGCCAGAGGGCAGATCCAGGCCTTCGAAGCCCCAGGTTGAGAGAGATAGAAATAGGGGAATGATCGGATATCACTGGAGACTCTATATTGGATTTTTGAATCCTCGAGAATCCTTCCTCTGCCAGCAATATATAATCTATCCTTGAAAAGGAGTCATGAGGGTTTGAATAAAAAGTATAATCTCGCTCTGTGGGATGAAGTGTCCGCCATACATCTAATACTTTCAGATAGTCAGAGAAGACTCCAACTCCTTCTCCTCGGGACTTCCCTCCAGTTCCCCGGATGGCTGATCTATCCAAAGTGCTATCAGCAATGCAGTTAAAATCCCCCGCCACCAGTAGTAATCCCGTTCTATGAGTCACCACCACATTTTGAAATTGGGTGAGATATATTTGGGGATGTGTTGTAGGGGTATATAAACTGCAAATCGTAACTGGCATTCCCTGCCATGACCCAATCACAATAGCATACCTGCCATCCTCATCTACAATAGATTTATTTAAGACAAAGTCAGCATGTTTGCTGAGTATTGCCACTCCCGCTTTCCTATTTTTAGCCTCTGCATATAGGCAGTTGTCTACCCAATCTCTCTTAAGCTTGAGGCTTTCCTTCACACTCAGGTGGGTTTCCTGCAGGCAATGTCACCTTTTAGTCTCTTTAAGTGGGTCAGGACCTTCTTACGTTTAATTGGCGAACCCAGCCCGTGAACATTCCAAGACACTAGCTTAGCCAGGACTTAAAAGAGTTGACAGGAGAAATAACCGGTATGAAAAAGTATGTCTCAGAGGGTGGGGTCCCAGCTGCCCCACCCTGCTGAACCTGTCTGGGCACACCCGTTTATTGTCCACCCATTCCGTCGAGATCAGATTCAGGTCACCTACATCACCACACAACCATAAGCTCACAGCCACACTGAACACTGTTATCCCACAACCATGCATTCCCCCTCTATCCCCCCTCCCACCCCCCTTTAATTCCACCTTCCCTCCCACCCCAACCCGTTTACCCAGCAGTCACTTAAGATATATATATATATGGCCCGGCTCTCCCTGACGGAAGAGTCGAGTCGAGAGGTCACGTTAGTAGGGTGCTTGGGTGCCCTGCTCCCTTAACATTTCTGAGACCTCAATTTAAAGGGAGAAGCAGCCACACGACACACTGTCCTGTAGATATATCCATGTGAAGACACGAGAGTTTGTCGTGAATCCAGGTATTCAGGAACTCTTCGTAAACTTGCAGGTCAGTCAACCGTAAGAAATTCCATGATGTCTGACCATAAACGGCCTCCATATAGTTACAGCCCAGTGCGGTTAGGCCAGCTGTTTCCTAAAGGACCAGGAGACTATTGTTGACAAGCCTGCATAATAACCATATGTTAGCCATGTAACATGGCAGCATGCAGGAATCGAGGAGCTCGGGGTTCACCAAGCTTCAAAAGGTTGACAAAAAGTGTGTTGCTGCCTCGGGGTCTGAGAAGCTGTGTTGCTTGCCATCTCGCCAGATTTTTAGTGTAGCGGGATATTGAAGGGCAAACTTGATCTTTTTTTCAAACAGCTGAGAGCATACAGGGGAAAATTTACGCCGTTGCTGCGACACCAAGGCAGAATAGTCCTGGGTGATACATATTTTCTGTCCCTGATACAGAAGCTCCGGGATTTTCCTGTACGCCAGCCAGATGTGTTGTTTAACTGCAGAGTTCAAAATTTTTGCGATGGCGATCTGGGGACGGGTGTCAGAAGGTCTGCGAGTTCCCAATCTGTGCGCTCTCTCGACCCGCAGCTCTCCCTTCAGGGCGGGCAATCCCACCGCTTCCGGGAGCCAATCCTCCAGAAAGGCGCCCAGGCCTTTTTCATCAATAGCATCAGGCAGGCCCAGGAAGCGCAAATTATCCCGACGATGTCTATTTTCAAGCTCGTCGAGCTTATCACAACAGTCCTTTAAGGCTGTTTCCTGAGCGCCATTTTTTTGTAGTGAGTGCTGCCTCCCGATCCTCCAACCCCGACACCCGTTCTTCCAAAAGATCGATCCGAGGACCCAAGACCTCCAACACCGCTTTTACCTCTGTTTTGAGCAATTCTGGCAAGCTTGTCATCTAATGCCGCATCCAGGGTTACTTTAAGGACATCTATGGTCAGAGGCGTACCCGTTAGCTGCCCAGGTTCGCCGCCTCCTGCCGCCATCTTGGGCTCCGCGGCCTTACCCTTCTCTTTCTCTCGCTCCTTTTTTCCACCTCTAGCAGCCATCGAAGGTGAAGCTTTGCTCATGTAGTGGACAATCGACATGAGATGATTCGATCTATAAGGTTGGATCAGCGCTTAAGAGCCGATAGTAGATGATGCCGGTAGATATTGGGGCAAGGCACCCAGAGCTGAGGGAAATGCGTCTACCTCAGCGCATCGCCCCACGTGACCCCCCCAATCTCTAAAGTGTTACACCTTAAGACTGTCAGAAGAGTGGATTTGTCAGCTATTACAACAAGCAGTAATAATTAAAACGTGGCTATTCACGAAAGCCTTTCCTGAACTAAACTAAACCTATTCCATTATTACCTATTCGCTCAGACTTTGCCTTAATCATAGTAATTAATATCCCTACCTCATAAGGGCAATTCTTCAACGCTATAAGCACATTGACTGGCATATATGTTATATATATTTAAACCCCTGCTTCTTTTCTCTGATCCAAGTTATATTACTCCCTTGTTTTATTGTAACTGCATTCCTTAGCCTTCTCTTGTTTAACGTTTTTTACTACTATTACTATTATTTTATTATTATTATTACTTAGATTAATGTTATTTATTGCCTTTTGTTCCCTATCTACTTGTTAATTGTAAACCGACATGATGCGATATTTATCGCGAATGCCGGTATAGAAAAAACTTAAAATAAATAAATAAATCCGATAATATAGGTGATTTGATGGCCTTTTAGTGAATTCTCTAATGGATGGTCAATCAAGGGCCACTTTTAATGTCCTACATTTTAGAACTTGATACAATGTAGACTTTAAAGATGTTTTTCCATCTTAAAGATAAAATATTTCTTGCTCATAAGATTTTCCTATTTCTGGATGTCTCTAGGGATACCCAACTGAGGCCTGGCTGATGCTAATCCTTTATTTATGGATCCAGATCACGTTTGGCAATTTAGTGTAGTCAAATTGGGCAATTTACTATATTCTGGAAAGCGATTCAGAAATAATTTTAAATAATTAAATTAGAAGATTTCTTGAAAATTAGGGTTTTTACTGTGGCAAGCATTTCCCAGATAACATTCAGTGGTTAGTGTAGGATGAAATATGTAAAAACAATTAAGCAGTGACCAATGCATTTTTGTACTAATTTTTTTGAGATTCCCCCCCCCCATATTGAGGTTTAACAAAATGTAATATATTTTTTTCTTTTTGTATTATTTGCTTTCATGCACTGTATCTTAATATAAAGCTTTTTTCTTGATGTGATTTTAATTAAATTAATAAAGAGAATTAAAAAAAGATTTCTCAAAATACTAGTTTCCAGTTTGACTGTTGATTTCTTTGAGTCATATTTCTAGATATCATTCACAAAAATATTTTCTCTCTCATAATTTGTAATTTTTGTATCAATGGCCACATCCAGTTTTAAAAAATCATATTCCTTACATAAATTCTTCAGTTGTTTGTGTTGTATTCCTGTTTTCCATGTATCAGAGTATTGACTCTATGGGACTGCAATAAGCATCAACAAAGCAGAAACTTTATTATAAGGCTGATGTACCAAGCTGCACAATTTAACAAAATCCACTTCACACATAAAACTGTGAAGTTATACACATAAATTGCACTTAAGAATAACATTTACTCTATTTACAGTACGTAAGCAGACTGACTTTTTTGAGCTTAGTAGAAACGATAATTTCCTACACACAAAACTATATTTAAATTCATCATTAATAGCCGCTGCAATGCAAAATCATGGAATGCTACTTAATATTGAATTCTGTAAAAATGTACACGAAAACAGCTTTGTAAGAAGGTTTTCATTAAAAAAAAGATAACACTTCATTAAGGTACAGTTATCTTTTTTTGTGAACTTGCCTATAAGAAAATTACACCCATAATTTTTCTATCAGACCATTTTCATAAGAGTCCCAAAAGGAAAGTTACACTCAGAAAATCATGATTTCTTCATAAAAAATTACAGTTTAGTATACTAGCCTCTAAATTAGATTCCTAACAGGGGATGTGCTATGGAGAAGGATCCGTTTAAAGCTTTTAAATTACTAATATCTCAGAAAATAAATATAAATTAGATCTGAAAAAAAAAGGAATCACATTTAGCTGCCAACTGAATTATCTAAAATTCTCTCTTAGCCGCGCTTTTCACCAAACCAAGAGGATCATTCTCTAACGCTATCGCACGCAAAAGGGGACGTTTTCGCGTGTGATAGCTAGCTCGGGGAGGAGTCGAGGCGGAGTCAGCCCCAGAAGAGGAGAAGTTGGGGTGGCATTGGAGCCAACGCTGCGGACACATTGCTGGCAGCAAAAGGTAAGATTCCTTATGGTGTAGATATTCGGCGCAAAAGCCAGCAGCGATCGCACTGTGGACATGCGATCGCTGCCGGCTATCACAGGACCGCCCCCCCGCTTTGCCCCCCCCACCCCCCGTTACTGCTGGATTTTCTAAGGTCTGAAACCTTAGAGAATCCAGGCCCAAATTACCTCCTCCTTTGAACTGTAGTTTAAGTACTTAAAATTAAAGCCAGAAAAAGTATATTCTAAAGCAATAGCATAGCTAATAGAATACATCCACAAGGGTCAATACATAAGCTCAGCTTACCCTAATATAAGCATGTTCTACAGTTAATTTCTCTTCATCAATGTAAGTATATACAGTGGTGTTTGATGAAAAACTCTCTCTGCAAATTAACATTTAAGACAATTAGAAATAAACATCTTTTTTAGTAGGCTTAAGAATATGCTATAATAAAAGTACATTTTAAACATTTCAATTAAACTATAAATGAAGGTTTTGCCTCAAGAATTAAGTTGTTTTGGAGGAAAGATTTGGTCATTGTGATTTTTCTTACCTTTACATTACTGAAATACATCAATACTAGATCTTAATAGGAATTCAGTACTGTATTTTGGCCTAAACAAATTGGAAATTATCTAATATTCGATATTTCTTCAAAAAGTGATTGAAATATTTTTTTTTAATTCTTTATTTATAATTTTTCAAATAATACAGTTACATATTATTTACAGAAATTGCATGGTGAGGTTAAAGACCCAACATCTTAAAATACTTATGTCTCTTAACTCAGTAATACATTTTCTCAGACCCCTATCCATTTTTAATAATCAACGTGGAGGGGGTTTTATAATTACATGATTAGGGAGATAAACAAGATAAGTAAAAAGCAAATGTTGCTTACCTGATGTAACAGGTGTTCTCACAGGACAGCAGGATGTTAGTCCTCACAAATGGGTGACATCGAGGATGGAGCCCAACCACGGAAAACTTGTCAAAGTTTCTGGAACTTTGACTGGCCCCTACTGGGCATGCCCAGAACGGCACTAACCCTGCAGCCAGCAGGGGTCTCCCTTCAGTCTTGTTTTCAAAGCTACAGGCAGTGCCGAAAAATAAAATAAACGAACCCAACACCGCGGGGTGGCGGGCGGGTTTCGTGAGGACTAACATCCTGCTGTCCTGTGAGAACACCTGTTACATCAGGTAAGCAACATTTGCTTTCTCACAGGACAAGCAGGATGGTTGTCCTCACAAATGGGTGAGTACCAAGCTGAGGATGTCCTGACTTGCACCAAATGTACCCAACGGCGTGCAACAGGCACAACAACTGGGGTGGAATTTGGTAAAGGGCATCCGCACCCTACCGGGAGGTGGAAGGGTGTTGGTACATCAAGATGGAAAAAGGTTACGCAAGACAGATTGGCCGAAGATGGAATCCTGTCTTCCAGCTTTATCCAAACAATAGTGGGCTGCAAAGGTATGGAGGGAACTACAGGTTGCAGCTTTGCAGATGTCAGGAAGCGGCACCGATCGAAGGTGTGCTACTGAAGTCGCCATGGCCCTCACAGAGTGTGCTTTGACACGGTCTTGGAAAGGAATGCCAGCTTGCTGATAGCAAAAAGAAATGCAGTCCGCCAACCAGGAGGAGAGAGCCTGCTTACCCACAGGTTGTCCTAACTTGTTAGGATGGAAAGAGACGAATAATTAAGTGCTCTTCCTGTGAGAAACTGTACAGTCTAGATAAAAAGCTAGAGCTCGTTTACAGTCTAGGGTATGCAGAGTCTGTTCCCCGGAGTTGGAGTGGGGCCTGGGAAAGAAGATAGGTAGTATGATGGATTGATTAATGTGAAACTCCGAAACTACCTTAGGTAAAAATTTAGGGTGAGTGCGGAGTACCGCCCGGTCCTGCAGGAGTTTAGTGTAAGGCGGATAGGTAACTAGGGCCTGTAATTCACTAACCCTGCGAGCTGAAGTGATGGCCAAAAGGAATAACACTTTCCATGTGAGATATTTTAGGTCACAGGAGTGCAGAGGTTTGAAAGGTGGTTTCATAAGGCGACCAAGAACCAGATTAAGGTCCCAAGGTGGCTTCAAATGGAGCAATCCTTTAAGAAAGCGTGTTACCAGGGGTTGTACTGAGATAGGGACACCCCCGGTACCTTTATGGAAGGCGGCTACCGCACTGACATGCATTCTAATGGAAGAGGTCTTTAGACCTGATTCTGATAGATGCCATAAATAGTCCAAGAATTTAGAGATTGGACAGGAAAGGGGATCAAGGGACTGAGAAGTGCAACATGATGTGTACCTTTTCCTTTTGTATGAGTAAGATTTTCTTGTGGAAGGCTTTCGTGAAGCTATCAGGACACGAGAAACTGAATCTGAAAGGTTGAATGGCTGAAGGACTAACCTTTCAACATCCATGCCGTGAGGGACAAGGCTTGGAGGTTGGGATGGAGGAGGCATCCGTCGTTTTGAGTGAGCAGATGCGGGTCCTGTCCCAGAGGAATGTGGCTGCGGATGGAGAGATCCTGGAGAATGGGAAACCACACTTGGCATGGCCAGTGCGGTGCTATCAGGATCATAGTTCCCCTGTCCTGACGCAGCTTCACGAGAGTCCTCGACAGAAGAGGAAGTGGAGGGAATGCATAGAGCAGACCGGTTGTCCACGTGAGGGAGAACGCATCCCTCGGCCGAGAGTGCTGGCTCCGAATGAGAGAGCAGTAATTGTCCACTTTGTGGTTCTGAGGGGACGCAAAGAGGTCTATGTGGGGATAACCCCACTTGTGAAATAGAGAGGTCACTACCAAAGGATTGAGTGACCACTCGTGTGGTTGGAAGACACGGTTCAGCTGGTCTGCCAATACATTGTCTACTCCCGGGAGGTAGGTGGCTCTGAGGTACATGGATCGGGAGAGGGCTTCCGCCCAAATCTGCGCAGCTTCCTTACACAGAAGGAAGGAGCCTGTGCCTCACTGCTTGTTTATGTACCACATGGCCACCTGGTTGTCTGTTTGAATTAAGATTGCGTGGTTCGATAGGCAATCTTGAAAGGTCCTGAGAGCATAGCGGATTGCTCGCAGCTCCAGGAAATTTATCTGGTGTTTGGCTTCCTCTAGTGACCAGTATCCTTGAGTTTGTAGATTGTGTAGATGGGCTCCCCACCCGATGTTGGAAGCGTCGGTGGTGAGGATTACCTGGGGATCTGGTGGAAGAAAGGACAAGCCCTGTAGGAGGTTGAATTGATTTGTCCACCAGGCAAGAGACAGACGGAGTGCGTCGGTGATTGTAACAATGGAGGACAGAGGCTGAAGAGCTTGAGTCCATTGTAGTCTTAGAGTCCATTGTGTGACTCTCATGGCCAGACGGGCCATGGGAGTTACTTGAACTGAGGAGGCCATGTGTCCCAGGAGAATGAGGAATTGGCGAGCTGTGGCTGTGTGTTGAGACTGCAGCTGGCGAGCTAGGGACACCAGGGTTTTGGCCCGTTGTTGAGGGAGGAAGGCTTTTGTTTGTAAGGTGTCCAAGTCTGCCCCAATGAAGGATAAGGTCTGAGATGGGACTAAGTAGGATTTCTCATAATTGACAAGAAATCCTAGAGAAAGCAAGGTTTGAATTGTTAGGGTCAGGGAGGACCGAGCCATTTGCTGGGTTGGGGCCCTGATTAACCAATCGTCCAGGTAGGGGTAGACGTGGACACTTTCCTTCCTGAGGAATGCTGCCACCACCACGAGGCATTTGGTAAAGACTCGTGGTGCGGATGCCAGGCCGAAAGGTAGTACTCGGTATTGGTAGTGGTTTCGGCCTACTAGAAAACGCAGGTATTTGCGATGAGATTGTGTGATCGCAATGTGGGTATATGCGTCTTTCAGGTCTAGAGAGCATAGCCAATCCCCTCTTTGCAGCAGAGGGAGCAGCGAGCCCAGGGTTATCATCTTGAATTTCTCCTAGGAAAGGTACTTGTTGAGAGCCCGTAGGTCTAGGATTGGACGAAGTCCCCCTGCATTTTTTGGGATCAGGAAGTACCTGGAGTAGAACCCTAGTCCTTGTTGTAAGGGAGGAACGGGTTCTATAGCGTTTGATTGTAGGAGAAGAGAAACTTCCTGCTCTAAAAGAGCAGAGTGATTGGTAAGTCTCCACGCCTGCAGAGGTGGGGAGTCTGCAGGGAGGGATAGGAAGTTGAGGTGGTAACCCTGTGCAATGATTGCTATCACCCATTGATCTGTGGTGATTTGATGCCACCTTTCTAGAAAATGGCACAGCCGTCCCCCTACTGGTATAGCTGGAAGAGGGGTTTGGCAACTGCTCTCTAAGTGAAAGTCAAAAACCCGCCACAGGGCCAGGTTGTGGAGCTGCTGTAGGCTTTTGTTTACTAGTCTGGCGAGGCTGAGTCTTATGGTAAGACCGTGCAGGCCTAGGCTTGGTTGATGGGGGGGATAATACTTTCGTGGCCGAAAGAAAGACTTTTTGGAGTCCTTCCTAAACGGCTGTTTAGAAGGCAAGTCAGGAGGAATGGATGAGAGCTGTTTAAGTGTCTCATGATGATCCTTTAATTCAGCAACAATTTGTTGAATTTGCTCACCAAACAAATTATCCCCTAGGCAGGGTAAATCAGAGAGCCTGTCCTGAACTTCTGGACGAAGGTCAGATGATTTAAGCCAAGCCCAACGTCTGGCTGAGATGGCCGTGGCAGAAATTCTAGTGGAAGCATCATAGATGTCATAAGCTGTTCTTATTTCATGCTTCCCAGCTTCAAATCCTTTATTTAGGAGGGATTGAAGCTGTGGCTGGAACTGTTCAGGCAAGGCATCTGAGTATTCCTGCATCTGTTTCAGGATGACCCTATTATATTGAGTCATATAGAGCTGATAAGAAGCTATTCTGGAAATCAGCATAGCTCCTTGATATACCTTCCTACCTATACTATCTAGGAATTTGTTTTCCTTAGTAGGAGGTATGGAAGAGTGTGGCTTTAGTCGTTTAGCTTTCTTTTGAGCTGATTCTACGACTACAGAATGATGGCCTAATTGAGGTTTTAGAAAACCAGGTGCTGACTGTACAAGATATGTAGAGTCAGCTTTTTTGTTGACCGGTGAAACAGATCCAGGAGATTCCCAATTCTTTTTAAGAAGGTCTAGAAAAACCTGATGAATGGGAATAGAAGTGATGACTTTAGGGGCATCCAGGAATTGGAGCAATTCCATCATCTGGTGCCTGTCATCTTGTTCAGATTGAAGTTGGATGGGGACCAACTCTGACATTTCCTTCACAAAATTTATGAAAGAGAGGTCCTCAGGGGGAGAACGCTTTCTACTTTCCGCAGGAGAGGGTGGTGAAGGCAAATCATCGGTGTCAGTAGAGGTATCATCACCCCAAGTGTCATAATGATCTGGATGATGACCTGCAGGACCTCGAGGGGGCTGAATACCTGAAGGCCCCGGTTGAGGCTCCGAAAAATCGGGTGGAATCACCGGGAGCATCGAGAAAATCCTCGATGGAATCGGTGCCGGTGCCGGTGTGGGCATCGAGGGAACCGGTGTCGGTCTCGATGGAATCGGTGTCGGCATCGGAAACTTCGGTGGAGCAGAGGTGCGTATCGCCCCCGAAGAAGAAATCGGTGGCGAGGGACGACCTGGCATCGATGGAACAATTCCCGAAGGGGGAATTCGATACGGTGTTTCTCCACCTGATGAAAAACCTGTCGGTGACAGCGGTCTTGCCGGTGTCGGTGACACAGGTATCGCCGGTGGAAGGGCTGTCATGAGCGCTTCCATCCGGTTTAGCAGCGGTGCCAGTGCAGCTGCAATCGGCTTGATGACCGGTTCCACTCTCGGTGCCGGAGTCGGTGCCGGAGGAGTCTGGAACCGTAGCATCGCCTTGTCGATGGCCTCCTGGACCAGCCGGTCCAGTTCTGCCCGGAGACCAGGGGTAACGAGACCCGGCTCGACGGGAGAGGGAGGCTGAGGCTGAGCCGGAGGGACCACCGTCACCGGTGGAATCGCGGCTCCCAAACCCCGAGGGGGTGAGGGTTGCCTCGGTGCCTGCGAAACAGGAGTGGACGGTGCCACTTCTGATCAAGACTTTTTTGGCGGAGGCTCGGTCGGTACTGAGGTCGATGACGTCGATTCCTAGACAGGCCGAGATTTATGACGTCGATGGCGATGTTTCTCTTTCTGATCCCCTCTATCATCAGGGGAAGGAACGGGAGTCGATGGCCGTGAAGTCATCGATGGCGGACGGTCACCGAAGGGTTGTCGATGATGATGAGACCTCGACGGTGCCGGTTCCGATGATGTCAATGCAATCGATGGCATTGGGGTACGAGCTTGGAAGAGAAGCCCCATCTTCTCCATTCTGGCTTTGCGACCCTTTGGTGTCATTAAGGCACATTTGGTGCAAGTCAGAACATCATGCTCACTCCCTAAACACAAAACACAGACTGTGATTGACATAGTTCGGGTACAGTCCGGACATCGACGAAACCCCGACGCCATGGCGATAGGCCAAAAAATTTAGCCGCGGGACTGTCGACTGCCAACGGGCCTCGAGGGCCAAACTCGACGGTAGTCGACCAAACGACGGCAAAAACTTACCGAAGTTCCGCGGACCGAAAAATTTATCGAAGGGAGACACCCCTGAGGGGCAAATTTTTCTTCAGAATAAATAATTCTAAATTCCTGTCAGGAACGTGGTTAAGAGCTCTTCTACCGCGTGGCTACTGCTGCGCGGAAAAAAGAAGACTGAAGGGAGACCCCTGCTGGCTGCAGGGTTAGTGCCGTGCTGGGCATGCCCAGTAGGGGCCAGTCAAAGTTCCAGAAACTTTGACAGAAGTTTTCCGTGGTTGGGCTCCATCCTCGATGTCACCCATTTGTGAGGACAACCATCCTGCTTGTCCTGTGAGAAAGAAAAATATACTAGTTGACTATGCCACTTTTAATTTTTATAAGGTTCTAGCTGTGAGAGACAAGCTTGTAGTCTTGCTCTATGTGAAACAGGCAACATGCCTCCTAAGAGGAAGGGAAGAGTGAGAATCTATCCCTCCCTCTCACTTCCATCGCCCATTCAACAAGAAATCACAAACTTTATGATCCCTCCTATGCCGGTAAATAAAGGAGCTGAGGAATCTGATGTGCCACGAGATCAGGGAGGATCTTGTGTGCCTGCGGAGGAAGCCTCCTTAAGTCCCAACACAGGACTTCCACCTTTTCAGAGAGGGATAGAAGGTTCCTCTGAGAGTATTTTGAATATCAATGAAGACCTTGCGCCTAATGCGGGAAGTTCTCAATCCTGCATTCAGAGCCATGATATTGAAATTGCTTTAGCTTCCTCCTTGGATGTTAAAGGAGGCACACAAGAAGCAATTCAAGTGGAAAAAGCTTCTCCACAACCCTCAGAGATGTTAGAAATCCCTACGCGACCTGTGTTAGTGACTATGGACACACTTTGGGATATGATGGCGGGCTTGACAGTAAATATAAAAACTCTTGAAAAGAAAGTAGATTTGATTTCGGGACAAAAACAACAGGAATTTATAATGACACAAAAACAAAATAAAGAAGTAAATGAGAAGATTAAGTATTTAGAAACACAAGAAAAGAAAAATTTGGACTTTAAAGTTGCAACAATTAAGGATAAAGAATGTATGTCTAGACGAATAGAAATGTTAGAGAATAATTCTAAACGGTGTAATCTAAGATTTCTAAATTTTCCAAGAATGCTTGGTGAGGATCCAATTATTACATTAAAAAAATTTCTTGTGGAAAAATTAGGGTTTGCTTTGGATCAGTCACCAACCATAAATACTTGTTTTTTTTCTTCCCCAACCTCGTAATACTGAAAGAGCGGAGATGTTTCAGGAAGATTCTTCGGCGAATGTTATTAGTTGGGGAACTTTATTAGTTTCTTTCTATTCTGTACTGGACATAAACTCAATTATGAAAAGATATTTGAATAAATATCCTGTTGTATTTCTTGAAAAAGCAGTAAAAATTTTCCCTGATCTGGCTATTTCAACTCAGTTAAGGAGGAAGGCCTTCTTGTCATATAGACAGGAGGTCATCTCACTTGGATACACATTCGCTCTTAAGTTTCCATGCAAATGTATAATAAAGAGACAGGATGACTTTTTCATATTTTTTGATCCAGATCAGTTAAAACATTTTCAAGAAGGTACTTTTAAATAATACTTTTAAATAATAAATCTTCCCCAGTGTCCATTTGAAATATTTTTAAGACAGCAGATGAATATAATCTGCTTTGAAGTGCTAAAAAGCGGAATATAAAAAAATAAAAAATAATATAAATAGTGTTTTCCGTAGATAGCAGGATTAATTAGCTTCCTGGGTGACGTCATCAAGCAGCACACAAAGCAAAACTGTCGTTAAAAACTTTACAGCATCTTGCCCTACCTAACATGTGCAGTGGTTCCCATGCAAAGGATAGGTCTAGACGGCTCCTCAGTTCTGATCCAAGAAGAGAATAGAGAAAATCAAGATGTATAAGAAATTTTCCAGTGAGAATGGGAACGCATGACTAATTCATCCTAGGTACAGAAAACACCGTTTACAGTAGGCAAAAATTACTTTTTTTCCGTTGATAAGCAGGCTGAAACATAGAAACATAGAAACATAGAAATGACGGCAGAAGACGACCAAATGGCCCATCAAGTCTGCCCAGCAAGCTACGCACTTTATCCATTTTTTTCCCCTTTTTCTCTCTCCCACCTGTTACTATTGGCTTCCAGTACCCTCCAGCCCTAATTCCCCTCCACCCAATTTAGAGAGCAGCTTTGAATCTGTATCCAAGTGACATCCAGCTCAATTGGGGGTAGCAACCGCTGTAACAAGCAGGCCACCCCCTTGCCCATACTCTTACCCACCCCTGTTTTTATTTTTTTTTGGAAATAGCAGCCCTCCATCCTTCCACTCCGTGAAGGTGGAACACCAACTACTGGCCACTGGCATCCCGCTCCGTGAATGCCTCTGTGGCTACTGCCGCTCCGTGCAGTGTTTGAATGCCGCTGTGGCTACTGCCGCTCCGTGCAGTGTTTGAATGCCTCCACTTTATTCACGCCCTCTAGACTTGATGGATCCACAGTGTTTATCCCATGCCCCTTTGAAGTCGTTCACAGTTTTAGACTTCACCACCTCCTCCGGAAGGGCATTCCAGGCATCCACCACCCTTTCCGTGAAGAAATATTTCCTGACATTGGTTCTTAGTCTTCCTCCCTGGAGCCTCAGCTCGTGACCTCTGGTTCTGCTGATTTTTTTCTGATGGAAAAGGTTTGTCGTTGTCTTTGGATCATTAAAGTTTTTCAAGTATCTGAAAGTCTGAATCATATCACCCCTGCTCCTCCTTTCCTCCAGGGAGTACATATTTAGATTCTTCAATCTCTCCTCGTATGTCATCCTATGAAGATCCTCCACCTTCCTGGTCGCCCTTCTCTGTACCGCTTCCATCTTGTCTTTGTCTTTTTGTAGATACGGTCTCCAGAACTGAACACAGTACTCCAGGTGAGGCCTCACCAAGGACCTGTACAAGGAAATAATCACTTCCCTTTTCTTACTCGATATTCCTCTCTCTATGCATCCCAGCATTCTTCTGGCTTTTGCTATCGCCTTGTCGCATTGTTTCGCAGACTTCATATCGTTAGACACTATCACCCCAAGGTCTCTCTCCTGCTCCGTGCACATCAGCCTTCCCCCCCCCCATCGAATACAGTTCATTTGGATTTCCACTCCCCATATGCATGACTTTGCACTTCTTGGCATTGATTCTCAGCTGCCATATCTTCGACCACTCTTCCAGTTTCCTTAAATCCCGTCTCATTCTCTCCACTCCTTCCGGCGTGTCCACTCTGTTGCAGATCTTAGTGTCATCCGCAAAAAGACAAACCTTACCTTCTATCCCGTCCGCAATGTCGCTCACAAAGATATTGAACAGGACCGGCCCCAACACCGATCCTTGTGGTACACCACTTAAAACCTCTCTCTCTTCAGAGAAAGTTCCATTTACCATCACGCATTGTCTTCTGTCCGTCAACCAGTTTTCAATCCAGGTCACCACTTCAGCACTCACTCCTAAGCTTCTCGTTTTATTCACCAGTCTCCTGTGCGGAACCGTATCAAAAGCTTTGCTGAAATCCAAGTAGATGACATCGAGCGCTCTTCCTCGATCCAATTCCTTGGTTACCCAGTCAAAAAAGTCAATCAGATTTGTCTGACAGGATCTTCCTCTGGTGAATCCATGCTGCCTCTGGTCCATCAATTCTCCGGACTGTAGATAATTCACTATTCTCTCTTTCAACAGTGACTCCATTACTTTTCCCACCACCGAAGTGAGGCTAACCGGTCTATAGTTACCAGCCTCCTCTCTGTTCCCACTCTTGTGAAGTAGGACCACCACCGCTCTTCTCCAATCACTCGGCACCACTCCCGTTTCTAGGGATCTATTGAACAGGTCGCACAGCGGTCCCGCCAGCACATCTCTGAGCTCCCTAAGTATCCTTGGATGAATCCCATCAGACCCCATGGCTTTGTCCACTTTCAGATTCTTTAGCTCTTCCCATACATTATCTACTGTAAATGGATTTTCATCTGTTCCACTTCCCTCCAGTTTCTTGTTGTGTAGAGATGGTCCTTCTCCAGTCTTCTTTAGTGGACACAGAGCTGAAGTATTCATTTAATATTTCTGCCATTTCTTCGTCTCTCTCCACACATTGATCATTTCCACCTTTCAATTTCACTATACCACTTTGGACTTTTCTCTTTTCGCTGATGTATCTGAAAAATGTTTTGTCACCATATTTTATCTCCTTGGCAATTCTCTCTTCCGCTTGACTTTTTGCCAACTTGATTAATTTCTTCGTCTCCCTCAGTTGAATCAGATATTCTTCTTTGTGCTCCTCCCTTTGGGATCTTTTATATTTCTTGTATGCTGTTCTTTTAGCTTTAATTTTGTCAGCCACCTCCTTTGAGAACCAGATAGGTTTCATTTTTCTTTTGCTTTTCTTTACATTTCTAACATATAGAGCAGTTGCCTTGGCGATTGCTCCTTTTAGATTGGTCAACTGCTGATCCAAGTCTCTCGCGTTTTCCCATCCATTTAGTTCTTCCTCCAGGTACTTCCCCTGAATTAGTCACACTTCATGGGGAGTCCCAAGCTGAGGGTTTTTAAAAACAAACTACAGGATAGTTGAGAAGTCAGTGTTTATATCTTCAATTTTTTTATTATTTATTTTATTTTTAACCCCCCAAACTCCTCTGTGAACTGCTTTTATCCGAATGAAAATTGATTCAGTATTGCTCTTCCCAGTGAACCATCCTCAGTCGCCATTTTAACTAGGCAATAATGGGAAATGAAGGTGGGAACAGAAGACTAGGTAGCTGCTTTACACATTTCTTCTACTGGTATATTGTATAAGTTCGCTAATGAAGCTAATGTAACCCATAACTGGTGTTCTCATATAGGTTCTGTAATGGTATACACTGGGAGTCATAGCAATATTGTATGCATGAGGTTATCAAATCCCAACCTATTGGGATACCATGACATGAAAAGATGAGACTGCCATCTATGATCTTGCGTTCTCCACTTATAATAGGCCAATGCCCACTTGTAGTTTAATGTGAGAAGCTGACGGTGTCTGTCCTATGTGTGAGGTTTTGGAAAGAAAGTAGGCAGCATGACACATTGGTTCAAGTGAAAAGCTGATACTACTTTTGTTAAGAACTTTGAGTGGATCCGTAGGATCACGTTCTCAAGGTAGAACTGCTGGTATGGAGAGTAGCGTATGAATGCTTGCTACTCACTCACTCCTCTGGCAGATGTAATTGATACTAGGAAGATTATGTTCCAAGTTAGATATTTTAGTTCAGCTGATTCTAGAGATTCTAAGGGTGGATTCATCAATGCAGTAAGATCTATGTTCAGCTCCCAAGGTATTGGGGATATTTGTACCAGAGGATGAACTCAAACTAGGAACTTCATGAACTTAGAGATAATGGGGTGCATTGATATTGCGTTTCTCTCTTGATGATAATAATAAGCTGCTATTGCGAACTCCTGATTGTTGTGCCTGTTGCACGTCTTTGGTATATTTGGTGCATGTTTGGACATCCTCAGCCCAGTAGGGGCCAGTTAAAGTTCTGGAAATTTTGACAAAAGTGTTCTGTGATTGGGCTCCATCGTGTGATGTCACTCATAGGTAGGACTAGCATCCTGCTCTCCTGTTTTGGTAAGTACATAGAGGTAGTCCAGTAGCTGTTGAGGTTGACAGATGAAAGGGTTGATGGAAAGTAAAATGTTGCTTACCTGTAAACAGGTGTTTTCACAGGAGAGCAGGATGCTAGTCCTACCTATGAGTGACATCACACGATGGAGCCCAATCACGGAACACTTTTGTCAAAATTTCCAGAACTTTAACTGGCCCCTACTGGGCATGCCCAGCAAGGCACTAAACCTGCAGCCAGCAGGGGTCCCCCTTCAATCTCGTTTAAAAGCTACAGGCAGTGCCGAAAAAGAAAATAAGAAAACGTTACGAACCCAACACTGCGGGGCGGCGGGCGGGTTTCGTGAGGACTAACATCCTGCTGTCCTGTGAGAACACCTATTACAGGTAAGCAACATTTGCTTTCTCAAAGGACAAGCACGATGGTAGTCCTCACATATGGGTGAGTACCGAGCTGAGGATGTCCAAACATGTACCAAATATACCAAAGACGTGCAACAGGCACAACAACTGGGGCAGAATTTGGTAGAGGGCATCCTGAACCCCACCGGGCAGGCGGAAGGGTATAGGTACGTTACATTGTAAACAGGTTACGAAGGAAAAACTGGCAGAAGATGGAATCTTCTCTTCCGGCTTTGTCCAAGCAATAGTTGGCTGCAAAGGTATGGAGAGAACTCCAGGTGGCAGTTCTACAAATGTCAGGAAGTGGCACCGATCATAGTTGTGCTACTGAAGTCGCCATGGCCCTCACAGAGTGTGCTTTAACACGGACTTGAAATGGAATGCCTGCTTGCTGATAGCAAAAAGATATGCAGTCCGCCAACCAGGAGGAGAGAGTCTGCTTACCCACAGGCTTTCCTAACTTGTTAGGATGGAAAGAGACAAACAACTGAGTGCTTTCCCTGTGGGCAGCTGTACGGTCTAGGTAGAACACTAGAGCTCGTTTACAGTCAAGGGTATGCAGAGCCTGTTCTCCTGGACTGGAATGGGGCCTGGGAAAAAAGGTAGTTAGTAGTATGGATTGATTTAGATGAAAATCCGAAACTACCATAGGTAAGAATGTAGGGTGAGTGCGGAGTACTGCCGATCCTGCAGAAGTTTAGTGTAAGGCGGATAGGTAACTAGGGCCTGTAATTCACTAACTGTGAGCTGAAGTGATTGCCAAAAGGAAAATCACTTTCCATGTGAGATATCGAAGGTCACAGGAGTGAAGAGGCTTGAATGGTGATTTCATGAGCTGACCCAAAACCAGATTAAGGTCCCAAGAAGGGGCCGGAGGACGCAGTGGAGGCTTGAGGTGAAGCAAGCCCTTCAGAAAACGTGTTACAAGGGGTTGTACTGATAAGGAAACATTCCCGACACCTTTGTGGAAGGCGGCTACCATACTGACATGCATTCTGATGGAAGAAGTTTTTAGACCTGACTCTGATATATGGCAGAGATAGTCCAAAAACTTCGTGATTGGACAGGAAAAGGGGTCAAGGGACTCAGAAGAGCACCATGACTTAAGCCTGTTCCATTTGTAAGAGTAAGATTTTCTCGTGAAAGGCTTGCACGAAGCAATCAGGAAACGGGAAACTGGGTCAGAAAGGTTAAGTGGTTGAAGGATTAACCTTTCAACATCCATGTCGTCAGGGACAAGGCTTGGAGATTGGGGTGGCGGAGGCACCCGTCATTTTGAGTGATCAGAAGCGGGTCTTTTCCCAGGGGAATGTGCCTGCGAATGGAGAGATCCTGAAGGATTGGAAACCACACTTGGCGTGGCCAGTAAGGTGCTATCAGGATCATGGTTTCCCTTGTCCTGACATAACTTCTCGAGAGTCTTCGAGAGAAGAGGAAGTGGAGGGAATACATAAAGCAGACCAGTTGCCCATGAGAGGGAGAATGCATACACCGTTCTCTGTAAAGGCTATGCCTATATACTTTCTGTTGTAAGTTACTTGTGAACCGGCACGATGTGCAAACGGTTGCTGGTATATAAAATTAAATAAATAAATAAATAAATAAAATAAATCTCTGTGCTGGGAGCCTTTGCTGCGAATGAGGGAGCAGTAATGGTCCACTTTGTGATTCTGAGGGGACGCAAAGAGGTCTGTCTGAGGATGACCCCATTGTCAGAAGATGGAGTTCGCTATCGAGAGGTTGAGAGACCACTCGTGTGGTTGGAAGACACGACTCAGCTTGTCTGCTAGAACATTGTCCACTCCCGGCAAGTAGGTGGCCCTGAGCAACATCGAGCGGGAGAGAGCTTCCGCCCAAATCTGCACAGCTTCCTGACACAGAAAGAAAGAGCCTGTGCCTCCTTGCTTGTTGATGTACCACATAGCCACCCGGTTGTCCGTCTGAATCAGGATGACTTGATTGGAAAGGCAATCCTGAAAAGCTTTGAGAGTATATCGCATTGCTCGAAGCTCCAAGAAATTTATCTGGTATTTGACTTCCTCTGGAAACCAAAATCCTTGTGTCTGCAGATTGTTCACATGGGCTCCCCACCCATGGTTGGAAGCATCGGTGGTGAGAATGACTTGAGTATCTGGCACGTAAAAGGGCAATACCTGGAGGAGATTGTTCTGATTCTTCCACCAAGCGAGAGACAGACGGAGTGAGACAGTGATGTGGACAATAGTCGACAGAGGCTGAACAGCTTGAATAGATTGTGACTTCAGAGTCCAATGCATGAGTCTCATGGCCAAGTGGGCCATTGGTGTGACATGGACTGAGGATGCCATGTGACCCAGGAGGATGAGAAATTGGCATACAGTTGCAGTATGCTGAGACACTAACTGGTGAGTGAGAGACACGAGAGTTAACGCTCATTGTTGAGGTAGAAAAGCTTTAGCCTGCAAGGTGTCTAGGTCTGCCCCAATGAACGACAAGGTATGAGATGGGACTAAATAGGATTTCCCGTAATTGACGAGAAATCCTAGTGAAATTAGAGTGTGTAGAGTCAAATTGAGGGACGACCGAGCCGCTTGCTGGGTTGGAGCCCTGATTAACCAGTCGTCCAGATAGGGGTAGACGTGAACACCTTCTTTTCTGAGGAAAGCTGAGACAACTATGAGACATTTGATAAAGACTCATGGTGCAGATGCCAGGCCGAACGGAAGCACTCGGTATTGACAGTGCTTGGGGCCTACTAAAAACCTCAGGTATTTGTGATGAGTTGGAGTTATCGCAATGTCGGGCGGATTTTAAAAGCCCTGCTCGCGTAAATCCGCCCGGATTTACGTGAGCAGGGCCCTCGCGCGCCAGTGCACCTATTTTGCATAGGCCGCCGGCGCGCACAGAGCCCCGGGACACACGTAAGTCCCGGGATTTTTTGAAGGGGGCGTGTTGGGGGCAGGGCCGAATGACGCAGCGTTTCGGGGGCAGGGCACGGCGTTTCGGGGACGGGACCAGGGGCGTGGCGCCGGCCCGAGGGCGTGGTCGAGGCCTCCGGACCAGCGCCCGGGTTGGATGACGGCGCGCCAGCCGTCCGCTGGTGCGCATAGATTTACGTCTGCTTCTAGCAGGCGTAAATCTAGGGACAAAGGTAAGGGAGGGGTTTAGATAGGGCCGGGGGGGTGGGTTAGGTAGGGGAAGGGAGGGGATGGTGAGGGGAGGGCGAAAGAAAGTTCCCTCCGAGGCTGCTCTGATTTCGGAGCTGCCTCGGAGGGAACGGAGGCAGGCTGCGCGGCTCGGCGCGCGCAGGCTGCCCAAAATCGGCAGCCTTGCGCGTGCCGATCCAGGATTTTATAAGATACGTGCGGCTATGCACGTATCTTATAAAATCCAGCATACTTTTGTTTGCACCTGCTGCGCAAACAAAAGTACGTGATCGCGCTTTTTTTAAAAAAATCTACCCCTGTGTGTGTATGCATCTTGGAGGTCCAGAGAGCAGAGCCAGTCTCCTCTTTGTAGAAGAGGTAGAAGCGATCCCAAGGTAACCATCTTGAACTTTTCTCACTGGAGGTACTTGTTGAGAGCACGTAGGTCCAGGATTGGACGAACACCCCACGATTTTTTAGGGATCAGAAAGTACCAGGTCTAGAACCCTAGGTCTTGCTGCGAGTACGGAACGGGTTCTATTGCTCTTGACTGGAGAAGGAGGGAGACCTCTTGTTCCAGAAGAATGGAGTGGTCGGACGTTCTCCACGTATGCAGAGGTGGGGAGTCCGGTGGCAGGGCGAGAAAGTTCAGATGGTAACCCTGAGCAATGATTGCCACTACCCATTGGTCGGTTGTGATTGTGCCACTTTCTCAACATGTGGCAGTCAATCGACCTCCCACTGGTATGTTTGGAAGAGGAATCTGGCTGCTGCTCTCCAAGCGGAAGTCAAAAACCTGAAGCAGGTCCTGGCTGGGGAGCTGCTTGCGGTTTCTGCTTTCAGACTTGGCGAGTTTGAGGCTTCTGATAAGGTCTCATAGTACGGGACCTTGCTGGTGGTGGGTAGGCCTTCCTTGGACGGTAGAAAGACTTTTTAGAGTCCTTCCTGAAGAACTGTCTTGAGGATAAGTCTGACGGCACAGACACAGCAGGTTGGACAACCGGTCTTGCACTTCTAGGCGAAGGTCAGAAGATTTGAGCCAGGCCCACCGTCTTGCTGAAATGGCAGCTGCAGACACTCTGGTAGAGGTGTCGAATATGTCATAAGATGTTCAAATTTCATGTTTTCCTGCCTCAAAACCTTTGTTAACAAGGGTTTGTAGCTGGTCTTGGAATTGTTCAGGTAGGGACTCAGATAGATCCTGTATCTGTTTAAAGATGACCCTATTATATTGGGTCATATAAAGCTGGTAGGCAGCAATTCTGGAGATGAGCATGGCTCCTTGGAACACTCGTCAACCAATGTTGTCTAGGAACTTTTGTTCCTTAGCAGGTGGGGTGGATGAGTGAGGTTTTGACCTTTTCGCCTTTTTCTGAGCTGACTCTACCACAACAGAGTGGTGGTTGAGCTGGGATTTTTGAAAATCTGGGGCTGACTGAACTAAGTAAGTAGTGTCAGCTTTCCTGTGAACTGAAGCAATTGATCCAGGATTTTCCCAGTTCTTTTTGAGAAGATCAAGAAGTACTTGATGAATGGGAATAGAGGTGATTACCTTGGGGGCATCCAGAAATTGGAGTAACTCCATCATTTGGTGCCTGTCACCCTGTTTCATCTGAAGTTGAAAAGGAACAAATTCAGACATTTCCTTCACAAAATTTATGAATGAGAGGTCCTCTGGAGGAGAATGCTTTCTACTTTCAGTAGGAGAAGGTGGTGAAGGTAAGTCATCAGTGTCTGTTGAAGTATCATCACCCCAAGTGTCATAAGGATCAGCAGATTGTCCTGTAGGACGAGAAGGGGGTTGGATACCTGAAGGCCCTGGGCGAGGCTCCGAAAAAATTGAAGGAATCGCCGGAGGCACTGATGATGGCATGGAAGGCATCGGTGCAGGCATCGACGGCATCAATGGCGCCGATGGACGAATCGGTGGCGAGGGATGTATTGGCATCGATGGCTGAGGTAAAACTCCCGATGGAGGAATGTGAACCGGTGTTTCTCCTCCCGATGAAGCCGTCCTCGGGGAGGGCATCGGAACCATCGGAAACCCAGGATCCATCGGTGGAATGGCAGCTATCAGAGCCTCCATCCTGGACAGCAGTGGTGCCAGCGCTGCTGGAATTGGGTCGGTGAAAGGTTCCACAATCGGTGCCGGTGTCGGTGCCAGAGGAACCTGGAGACATTGCATCGCCTTGTCGATGGTCTCCTGAACCAGCCGGTCCAGTTCTTCTTGGAGACCTGGAGCAAGCAGCCCTGACTCTGGAACAGAAGAGGGAGGCAGAGGCACAGCCGTAGGGACCACCTCTACAGGTGGAATTGCGGCTCCCAAACCCCGATTGGGTGAGGGTGGCCTCGATGACCCGGTCGCAGGAATGGTCGGTGCCTTTCCTGGACGGGGCTTCTTCAACGGTGGCTCGGACGGTGGCTCGGTTGATCACTTCGCTCCCTCGATGGTCCGAGTCTTGCAATGTTGATGATGATGTCTGTCCCTGTGATCCCCTCGATCCTGAGGGGGAGTAGTGGGTTTCGATGGCCGTGCAGACGTCGATGGTGGTCGGACACCGGTCGGTGGCCGATGCTGGCGCGAAGTTGACGGTGCCGGTTCCGATGACATCGATGCAATGGATGGAGTCAGGGTCTGAGCATGGAAGAGGAGTTCCATCTTCTCCATTCTGGCTTTGTGAACTTTTGGTGTCATGAGGGCACATTTGGTGCAAGTCAGGACATCATGGTCACGGCCTAAACACATTACACAGACTCCATGCGGGTCTGTGAAAGACATGGTGCAAGTACAGTCCGGGCACCAACGGAATCCCGACGCCAAGGCTATTGAAAAAAATCAAGCCGCAGTACAGTCGACGGCCAGTAGGCCGCAAGGGCCAAACTTGACGGTAATCGACGGAAAATGGAGAAAAACTTACCGGAGTACCGTGGTCAAAGAAAAGTTAGAGGAGGGACCCCTGTGGGGCAATTTAACTTTGAATAATTCCGTGAGGAAAATTCCTGTCAGGAATCACTTCAGAGCTCCTAAACCGCGAGGCTACTGCTGCACGGAAAAAAAAAGACTGAAGGGGGACCCCTGCTGGCTACAGGGTTAGTGCCATGCTGGGCATGCCCAGTAGGGGCCAGTCAAAGTTCCGGAAACTTTGACAGAAGTTTTCCGTGATTAGGCTCCATCCTGATGATGTCACCCATATGTGAGGACTACCATCCTGCTTGTCCTGTGAGAAGGAATGATCAGATGTTCTCCACTTTTGGAGAGGTGGGGAATCCGGTGACACGGAGAGAAAGTTCAGATGGTAACCCTGAGCAATGATCGCCAGTACCCATTGGTCTGTGGTGACTGAGTGCCATATGTTGTTGAAGTGGCACAGTCGACTTCCCACTGGTATGTGAGGTAATGGAAGCTGACTGCTGCTCTCTAGGTAAAAGTAAAAAATCTGAAGCAGGACCTGGTTGAGGAGCTGCTTGCGGTTTTTGTTTCTGTGTCTGACGAGACTGGGCTTTTTGAAAAGGTCTCGTAGAATGGGATCTGGCTGCTGATGGGTAGGACTTCTTCAGGCGGAAGAATGACTTTTTAGAATCCTTTCAGAAGGGCTGTTTTGAAAAGTAGTCAGAAGGTATCAGAGAGAGCTGTCTGAGAGTCTCATGATGGTCCTTAAGTTCCGCCACTGTCTGTAGAATCTGTTCTCCAAACAGATTATCTCCTACACAGGGTAGGTCAGATAAAGCAAATGTTGCTTACCTGTAACAGGTGTTCTCACGGGACAGCAGGATGTAGTCCTCACATATGGGTGACATCACAGGATGGAGCCCAATCACGGAAAACTTCTGTCAAAGTTTCCAGAACTTTGACTTGCCCCTAGTGGGCATGCCCAGCATGGCACTAACCTGCAGCCAGCAGGGGTCCCCCTTCAGTCTTATTTGAAAGCTACAGGCAGTGCCAAAAAATAAAATAATAAAACGTTACGAACCCAACACCACGGGGCGGCGCACGGGTTTCTGAGGACTAACATCCTGCTGTCCTGTGAGAACACCTGTTACAGGTAAGCAACTTTTGCTTTCTCACAGGACAAGCAGGATGGTAGTCCTCACATATGGGTGAGTACCGAGCTGAGGATGTCCAAACATGCACCAAATGTACCAAAGGCGTGCAACAGGCACAACAACTGGGGCGGGATTTGGTAGAGGGCATCCTGAACCCCACCGGGCAGGCGGAAGGGTGTAGGTACGTTACATTGTAAACAGGTTACGAAGGACAGACTGGCCGAAGATGGAATCTTGTCTTCTGGCTTTGTCCAAGCAATAGTGGGCTGCAAACTTGTGGAGAGAATTCCAGGTGGCAGCCCTGCAAATGTCAGGAAGCGGCACCGATCGTAGGTGTGCTACTGAAGTCGCCATTGCCCTCATAGAGTGTGCTTTAACATGGACTTGAAATGGAATGCCCGCTTGTTGATAGCAGAAGGATATGTAGTCCGCCAACCATGAGAGGAGAGTCTGCTTACCCACAGGCTTCCCTAACTTGTTAGGGTGGAAAGAGACAAATAATTGAGTGCTTTCCCTGTGGGCAGCTGTACGGTCTAGGTAAAACGCTAGAGCCCTTTACAGTCAAGGGTATGCAGAGCCTGTTCTCCTGGTTGGCATGGGGCCTGGGAAAAAAGGTAGGTAGTATGATGGATTGATTAAGATGAAAATCTGAAACTACCTTAGGTAAGAATTTCGGGTGAGTGCGGAGTACCGCTCGGTCCTGCAGAGGTTTAGTGTAAGGCGGATAGGTAACTAGAGCCTGCAATTCACTAACTCTGCGAGCTGAAGTGATAGCCAAAATGAAAATAATTTTCCATGTGAGATATCTAAGGTCACAGGAGTGAAGAGGCTCGAATGTTGGTTTCATGAGCCGACCCAAAACTAGATTGAGGTCCCAAGATGGGGCCAGAGGACATAGTGGAGGCTTGATATAAGGCAAGCCCTTCAAAACGCATGTGACAAGGGGTTGTACTGATATAGGGATATCCCCGACACTTTATGGAAGGCGGCTACCGCACTGATATGCATCTTGATGGAAGATGTCTTTAGACCTGACTCAGATAGATGCCAGAGATAGTCCATAAACTTCGGGATTGGACAGGAAAAGGGGTCAAGGGACTGAGAAGAGCACCATGATGTAAACCTTTTCCATATGTAAGAGTAAGATTTTCTCATGGAAGGCTTCCGTGAAGCAATCAAGACATGGGAAACTGGTTCAGAAAGGTTAAGTGGCTGAAGGATTAACCTTTCAACAGGGACAGGCTTGAAGATTGGGATGGCGGAGGTACCCGTCGTTTTGAGTGATCAGAAGCGGGTCCTTTCCTAAGGGAATGTGCCTGCGAATGGAGAGATCATGAAATATTGGAAAACAAAATTGGCGTGGCTAGTGAGGTGCCATCAGGATCATGGTTCCCTTGTCCTGACGTAACTTCACGAGAGTCTTCGTGAAGTTACGTCAGGACAAGACGAGAGAGAAGAGGAAGTGGAGGGAATGCGTGGAGCAGACCGGTTGCCCAAGAGAGGGAGAATGTTTCTCTGGGCTGAGAGAGTATGCTGCGAATGAGAGAGTAGTAGTTCTCCACTCTGAGGTTTTGTGGGGACACAAAGAGGTCTATCCAAGGATATATCCAGTGTCGGAAGATGGAGTTCACTACCGAGGGGTTGAGAGACCACTCGTGCGGTTGAAAGACGCAACTCAGTTTGTCTGCCAGCACATTGACTACTCCCAGTAACCAGGTGACCCTGAGGTACATCGAATGGGATAGAGCTTCCGCCCATATCTGTGCAGCTTCTTGACACAGAAGGAAGGAGCCCGTGCCTCCCTGCTTGTTGATGTACCACATGGCCACCTGGTTGTCCGTCTGAATCAGGATGACCTGATTTGATAGGTGATCCTGAGATGCCCTGAGAGCATATTTTATTGCTCAAAGTTCCAGGAAATGTATTTGGTGTCTGGCTTCCTCTGGAGACCAAGAGCCTTGTGCCTGCAGATCGGCTACATGGGCTCCCCACCAGAGGTTGGAAGCATTTGTGGTGAGAATGATTTGAGGATTTGAAACCTGGAAGGGCAATCCCTGGAGGAGATTGGTCTGATTTTTCCACCAGGTGAGTGACAGACGGAGTGAGTCCGTGATCTGAATAATGGCTGACAGAGGCTGAATAGCTTGAGTCCATTGAGATCTCAGAGTTCAGTGCATGAGTCTCATGGCCAAGTGAGCCATTGGTGTGACGTGGACTGAGGACGCCATGTGTCCCAGGAGTACAAGAAATTGGCGTGCAGTCGCAGAGTGTTGGGACTGCAGCTGATGGGCAAGAGATACAAGAGTCAGGGCTCGTTGTCGAGGCAGGAAAGCCTTTGCCTGTAAGGTGTCCAAGTCTGACCCAATGAACGACAAGGTTTGAGATGGGACTAAGTAAGATTTGTCGTAATTGACGAGAAATCCTAACGAAATTAGAGTGTGTAAGGTTAGATTGAGGGATGACAGAGCAGTTTGCTGAGTGGGATTAACCAGTCGTCCAGATAGGGGTAGACGTGAACACCTTGTGTCCTTAGGAAAACTGCAACGACTACGAGGCATTTTGTAAAGACTCATGGCGCAGATGCTAGGCCGAATGGAAGCACTCGATAATGATAGTGCTTGGGGCCTACTAGGAACCTGAGGTACTTGCGGTGAGCTGGATTTATCGCAATGTGGGTATATGCGTTCTGGAGGTCCAGAGAGCAGAGCCAGTCTCCTCTTTGAAGAAGAGGTAGAAGCGATCCCAAGGTGACCCTCTTGAACTTTTCTCGCTGGAGGTACTTGTTGAGGGCCCATAGGTCCAGAATAGGACGGACGCCTCCCAATTTTGGGGGGATTAGGAAGTACCGGGAATAGAATCCTAGGCCTTGTTGAGAGTATGGAACGGGTTCTATTGCTCTTGACTAGAGAAGGAGGGAAACCTCTTGATCCAGAAGAATGGAGTGTTAGGATGTTCTCCACATCTGTAGAGGTGGGAAGTCTGGTGGCAGGGCGAGAAAGTTCAGATGGTAACCCCAAACAATGATTGCCAATACCCATTGTGTGGATGTGATTGAATGCCACATGTTGTGGAAGTGGCACAATCGACCTCTCACTGGTATGGGTGGCAGTGGAATCTGGCTGCTGCTCTCTAGGTGGAAGTCAAAACCTGAAGCAGGACCTGGTTGAGGAGCTGCTTGTGGTTTTTGTTTATGTGTTTGACAAGACTGAGTTTTTTGATAAGGTCTCGTGGCACAGGATCTGGTAGGTGGCGGGTAAGACGTCTTCGGGCGGAAGAATGACTTCTTAGAGTCTTTTCTGAAGGGCTATTTTGAGGAGAAGTCAGAAGGCATCAAAGAGAGCTGTCTTAGGGTCTCATGAGGATCCTTTAATTCTGCCACCGTCTGCTGAATCTGTTCGCCAAACAGATTATCTCCGATACAAGGCAAGTCAGATAACCGGTCTTGCACTTCTGGGCGGAGGTCAGAAGACTTGAGCCAGGCCCATCATCTTGTCAAAATAGCAGGTGCAGACACTCTAGTAGATGTGTCAAAAATGTCATAAAATGTTTTAATCTCATGCTTGCCTGCCTAAAATCCTTATTGACTAGGGTTTGTAATTGTTTTGAAATTGCTGAGGCAAAGATTCTGAGAAGTCCTGTATCTGCTTAAAAATGACCCTGTTATATTGGGTCATATATTTATTTATTTATTTATTTATTTAAAAGTTTTTATATACCACACCCTTGGACATTTACATGTCCGTCTAGGCAGTTTACAAATATACATACATAATAAAACAAACTTAACAATCTTATCAGAATATTAAATCAAAGAGTTTGGATTACATTAAATAGCAGTACAGAAAAGGTATCAGTTATTGAATTGGTAGGCATCATTAAACAGATAAGTTTTTAACATTTTTTTAAATTCTTTGCGGTTAGAAGTCGTTCGGATAAAATCAGGAATGGAGTTCCACAGAGTCGAACCTATAACCGAGAAGGCCCTTTTCTTTGTTAAAGCTAAACTGGTTGTTCTGACCGAGGGAATCTCAAGTAGACATTTGTCTATAGATCGTAACTGTCTTGTAGGTTTGTATATGTGTAACATAGTGCAGATCCATATAGAACTGGGGTTGTAGAGTAGATTATGAATGGTATTCAAGATTTTATATCTGATACGATGAGTTATAGGAAGCCAGTGTAAGTGTTGTAATATGGGGGTGATGTGTTCTTTTCTTGGTAAATTGAAAATCATTCTTGTAGTTGCATTTTGGATTAACTGCAACGGATGTAATGTGGATAAAGGTAGTCCTATGTATAGCGCATTGCAGTAATCTAGGTTTGATAATATTAGAGCTTGTGTGACAGTTCGAAAATCAGATGGTAGTAATAGTGGTTTAAGTTTTTTGAGCATATGTATTTTGAAAAATGATTTTTTGACAGTTTCTGAAATATGTTTGGTTAGTGATAATTTAGAATCAACAGTTATACCTAAGTTTCTTGCGTGTTTTTTTATGGTTATAGATTGTCCATCAAAAGTAAACATATTTGGAGGACGTTGAGCAGAATCAGGAACAGATGATAAATAAATTAATTCAGTTTTTGCTGTGTTTAGTTTCAATCTATTTTGGAATAGCCAAGTTTTTATTGTTTCAAGGTAAATTTGGAGTAATGAGAATGTATTTTTCCAGGAATCAGTAAAAGGTAAGATGAATTGTATGTCATCCGCAAACAGTTTGAAATTTAGATTTAGACCATTAAGAAGGCGACATAGTGGTAAAAGATATATGTTAAACAGTATAAAGCTGATAGGCGGCAATTCGGGAGATGAGCATGGCCCCTTGGAATACTTGGCGACCAATGTTATCTAGGAACTTCTGTTCCTTTCCAGGAGGAACAGAAGAGTGAGGTTTTGACCTCTTTGCACTTTTTTGTGCAGACTCTACCACGACCGAGTGGTGATCAAGCTGTGATTTTTGAAAACCTGGGGCTGACTGCACCAAATAGGTAGTGTCAGCTTTTTTGTGTACTGGAGCAATTGATCCAGGATGTTCCCAGTTCTTCTTGAGGAGATCCAGAAGAACCTGATGGATAGGGATGGAGGTTATTTCCTTGGGAACATCCAAGAATTGGAGCAACTCCATCATCTGATGTCTGTAATCCTGTTCAGTCTGCAATTGGAAGGGAACCAATTCAGACATTTACTTCACAAAATTTATAAAGGAAAGGTCCTTTGGAGGAGAACGCTTTCTACTTTCAGTGGGTGAAGGTGGTGAAAGCAAATCATCGGTGTCTGGGGAGGAATCATCAGTCCAGGTATCATAGGAATCAGCACCTGCCGCTCTAGGAGCTAGAGGGGCACGGGGTGATGGGATACCCGAGAGTCCTGGTCTAGGCTCCGAAGGAATCGAAGGAATAATGGGAGGCACCGATGAAGGCATCGAGGGCATCGATTGATGGCTCGGTGGCTCCAACGGGCATATCGGCACTGATGGTTGGATCAGTGGTGAGGGACGTATAGGCATCGATAGCTGAGGCAGACCTCCCGATGGAGGGATGTGGAACGATATTTCTCCTCCCGATGACAGTGTAAGCGGGTCCATCGGTGGAAAAGCGGCAATGAACGCTTCCATTCTGGAGAGCAGCGGTGCCAACGCTGCCGGAATCAGGTCGGTGGACAGTTCCGCAATCGGTACCGGTGTCTGTGCCGGAGGAACCTGGAGTCATTGCATCACCTTGTTGATGGCCTCCTGAACCATCCGGTCCAGTTATTCTTGGAGACCTGGAGCAAGCAGCCCCGGCTCCAGAATAGAAGAAGGAAGCAGAGGCATAGCCAGAGGGACCACCGTTAAAGGTGGAGTCGCAGCTCCCGATCCCCTGTGGGGTGAGGGTTGCCTCAGTGACCCGGTCGCTGAAAAGGTCGGTGCCTTTTCTGGACAAGGTTTCTTCGATGGCGGCTTGGACAATGGCGAGGTCGATGATTTCGCTCCCTCGATGGTCTGAGACTTACGATGTCAATGGTGATGTTTGTCTCTAAGATCCCCTCGGTCCTGAGGGGGAGTAAAGGGTGTCAAAGGCCGAGATGTCATCGATGCCAGACGGTCACTGGCCAGTGGTCGATGCTGGCACAAAGTCAACGGAGCTGGTTCTGATGATGTCGATGCAATGGACGGAGTCGGGGTTTGAGAACCTTTTGGTGTCATTAGGGCACATTTGGTGCAGGTCAGGACATCGTGCTCTCGTCCAAGACAAATAACACAGACTTTATGGGGGTCTGTGATGGACATGGTGCGATTATAGTCCGGCCACTGACGGAACCCCGATGCCATGGCCATGGAAAAAATCAAGCCACGGTACGGTCGACGGCCAGTAGACCGCGAGGGCCAAACTCTACGGTAATCAATGGAAAACGGGTACAAACTTACCAGAGTACCACAGCCTGAAAAAGTTAAAGGAGGGACCTCTGGGGAGCAAATTAACTTTTAGTAATTCCGTGAGTTCCTGTCAGGAAACTCTGCAGAGCTCCTTTACCGCGAGGCTACTGCTGCGCGGAAAAAAGAAGACTGAAGGGGGACCCCTGCTGGCTGCAGGGTTAGTGCCATACTGGGTATGCCCAGTAGGGGCCAGTCAAAGTTCTGAAAACTTTGACAATAGTGTTCCGTGATCGGGCTCCATCCTGTGATGTCATCCATATGTGAGGACTACCATCCTGCTTGTCCTGTGAGAATGGTCTTTACACCAGCTGGGATAACGAATCCATTTAGAAACATAGTTACTGTGTGTAGAAGGCTTCCTAGCAGATAGTAAAATGTTTTCAATGTCTTTAGCCAAATGTAAGTGCGCTATCGTCGAGCATTGAACACTAGAGATGTGAATCGTGTGGTCGATCGTCTTAACGATCGATTTCGGCTGGGAGGGGGAGGGAATCGGATCGTCGCAGTTTGGGTTTTTAAAATATCGTTTAAATCGTGTAAATCGAAAACCGGCACACTAAAACATCCCTAAAACCCACCCCGACCCTTTAAAATAAATCCCCCACCCTCCCGAACCCCCCCAAAATGCCTTAAATTACCTGGGGTCCAGTGGGGGGGGGGGAGGGCGGGAAAACCGGCACACTAAAACAAGCCTAAAACCCACCCCGACCCTTTACAATAAATCCCCCACCCTCCCGAACCCCCCCCCAAATGCCTTAAATTACCTGGTGTCCAGAGGAAGGGTCCCGGTGTGATCTCTCTCTCTCAGACCTCCATGCGTTGTAGAAATGGCGCCGGCGCTACCTTTGCCCTGTCATGACAGGGCAAAGGTAGCGCCGGCGCCATTTTGTTTTTTTGTCCCCCGACGGCAGGAGATCGCTCCCGGACCCCCGCTGGACCCCCAGGGACTTTTGGCCAGCTTGGGGGGGCCTCCTGACCCCCACAAGACTTGCCAAAAGTCCAGTGGGGGTCCGGAAACGACTTCCTGCACGCAAATCGTTTTTCCGTACGGAAAATGGCGCCAGCCATACGGCAACACGATTCGACTGCAGGAGGTCGTTCCGGACCCCCGCTGGACTTTTGGCAAGTCTTGTGGGGGTCAGGAGGCCCCCCCAAGCTGGCCAAAAGTCCCTGGGGGTCCAGCGGGGGTCCGGGAGCGATCTCCTACCGCGAATCGTTTTTCCATACGGAAAAACGATTCGCGTGCAGGAAGTTGTTCCCAGACCCCCGCTGGACTTTTGGCAAGTCTTGTGGGGGTCAGGAGGCCCCCCCAAGCTGGCCAAAAGTCCCTGGGGGTCCAGCTGGGGTCCGGGAGGTCAAACGTAGCGCCAGCGCCATTTCTACAATGCACGGAGGTCCGAGAGAAAGAGATCACACCGGGACCCTTCCTCTGGACCCCAGGTAATTTAAGGCATTTGGGGGGGGGGGGTTCGGGAGGGTGGGGGATTTATTGTAAAGGGTCGGGGTGGGTTTTAGGCTTGTTTTAGTGTGCCGGTTTTCCCGCCCTCCCCCTTCCCCCGATTTACGATTTTTTGACAATAAATCGGGGGAATTGTTATTGTATCGCGGCTCTAACGATTTTTGATGATTTAAAATATATCGGACGATATTTTAAATCGTCAAAAAATGATTCACATCCCTATTGAACACCCATGCTGTCAGACTGAGTGAAGATTGAAGGCAATGAAGGAGCAACCCCTTCTCCTGGGCGAGCAATGATGGACAGTTCCCCAGACTTTGAGGGAGGAGTTCTGATAGAACCATGGATGTTTTAACTACAAGTGGGATTGGGGGAAAGGCATAAAGGCACCCCCAAGACCAAGACATCAGAAAGGCATCTTAAGCTTTCCTGTATAGGCTAGGATGAATGGAACAAAAATTGTTCATTTTTTTTGTTTTCCTCTATTACAAATAGGTCTAAGGTCGTCCCCATTTTTGGAAAATGTCATTAGCTATAGTCTGTGACAGAGACCACTTGTGTGGATGCAATACTCTGCTAAGTTTGTCTGCTTCAGTATTTACAATTCCTGGAAGGCAGACTGCCTGTAGAGTTGCTTGGCCCAATCTCAGATCTTTAGAGTTCTTGGCAGAGGGCCCAATAACCTGTTCCTTCCTGCTTGTTCATGTAAAACATTGCTACTTGGTTGCCTATGTGAATCATTATATTCTTGTTTCTGAGCAAGTGCTGGAAGACCTGGAGCGCAAGTCTAACTACTCTGAGTTCTTATTTAGTATAAGGATTTCTGAGATAACCAGAGTCCTTGTGATTTCAACTGAAGGAGGTAGGCTTCCCAGCCCTGAGTGGAAGGATCCGTGATGAGTATGATGTGATGAGGTTGCAGCTGGAGTGTAACTCCAATTTCCAGTACTCTCTGAGTTAGTCACCATTTGATGTCCATTTTCATTAAGTTGGTAATTTTTATTTTGCATGACAGAGATTGTAGAAACTGATTCTATTGTGTTCATAGGCCCCACTGGAGGCATCACATGTGCAGCCTGGTTAAAGGGACCACATGTATACTACAGCTATGAGACCCAACAGCATTAACATATGATGCACCAATCTATAAAGGCGATGCAAATGCAGTTCGCCAGATGTTGTAGCTTGTTTGCTTTGTCCTCTGTCAGGAATGCTCTGCACTGTTGGGAGTTTATTCAGGCTCCTATAAATTGGATCAACTGGGTAGGGAGAAATTTTAACTTTTTGTAATTTGTAATGAAGCTTAGAGACTCTAGGCAAGGTATGGTGGACGCTGCAAGAGACTGCAGACAGGTTTTCATTGGGGCTGTTATTAGCCACTCATCCAGATAAGGAAAAATTCTTATCCCTGTACAACAAAAACTGAACTATCGCCACAGCTAGGCATTTCATGAAGACTCTTGGGGCCATTGACAGTCCAAAAGGAAGTACCTTGTACTGTGGTTGTTCTTTCCCACTGTGAAGCAAAGGAAATGCCAAGAAGATCGGTGGATAGGTATATATGCCATATGCTTCCCTAAGGTCAAGGAAACACATTCAGTCATGCGATTGGATAAATGGCAAGATGGTTCCAGAGATGACTTTTTGAGTTTCTCTCGATGTGTGAATTTGTTGAGACCTGAGATCAAAAATGGGTAGACCACCAAATATTTGGCTATGATTGTACTCTGAGTGGGCTAATTTCCTGACAATGTTCTGCTGAAGAATGATTGCACTTCTATCTGTAACAATGGGATTTGTAAATAATTTGGTGGAAGTGATACCAGATGAGGTGACTGTAACTGGCTTTTGAAACTGGGACGGTATCCATTTTGTACTATGGCAAGAACCCATTTATCTGTCATTATTTTGAACCAGCGGTCTTTGAAGTGGTGGATTCTTTCCCCAATTGGTGTGTAATAATATGGCGGTAATATTTTTAAAAGCTCTGTTGCAATTCTGATAGCAGCAACTGTTTTTGCTGGCATCTATCCCTCTGCCTTTCACAAAGTTCAGCTATTGATTGCAAAGGGCGTGGAGGTTGGCATGGTGTTTGACGGTAACTTTTGTATGGCCTGTATGATCTTTAGGATCTCTTATACTGTGAGAAGAAACTTTGTACTCTAGTAGAGTGGTAACCGCCTAAAGAAAGGGACTGTACAGCAACATTCTGTTCTTTCAGTTTAGTTACCATTTCTTTTAGTTTCCTCCAAAAAATTATTCTAGACAGAGAAGATCAGACAACCTGTCATGGACATCTCCTCTGATGCTGCTAGATCGAAGCCACACCATATGTCGTGCAGCAATTGAAGATGCTGAAGTTCAAGCTGCCAAGTCGAAGCCCTTATACACTACCCTTAGAAAGTATCTGAGACCTTCCTCCATGTCATATAGCGGTTGTGTTGAGGAAAGTAGGCCATCTTATCTTATATACAGTTTCAGTGTCTGTAGTGTTTCATGCAAATAGTGCACGATATAAAACTCGTATTGTTGTAAACCAGTAGTAGGCATGGAGCTTTGGAACCCCTATCTGAAATCATCTAATAGTTTATGGTCTTTTTCCAGGGGTGAATTAGAATGGAGGCATGCTTTTTTTGCCTTCTTCATGGAAGATTTTAAACTACCAAGATGTGGGATAGTTGTACAATTCCATAGCATGGTGTTTATCTATAACCTGAATTTAAGATTCAATTTACATGCAACAATGACTCTGAAGGAGGGAGATTCTTATGCTTTCATTAAAGCTTTTCCTAGTACTGGGTGAGATGAAAGAGTGGTGGACTCAAATGGGAGTTCTAGAATTTTAAGGATCCTCATGACTTCTGAATGTGGTTCTGGTTCCTTCTTTACATCTACTTTCAATGTGATGCCATACCTTTCTGGCAAACCTTGAGGTCAAATCCTCTGGCGGTAAGAAGTGTTCTACAGGTTCCTCTTTAGGTTTTGAAGGAAGGCCCATAGGGCTCAGCATGGATTCCCCTGGAGATTGTTCCAATGGGCTTTCTGATCTCGGAGAATGTAGCGGAGGTTTCTTTGAATGTGTGAGAAAAAGTGGGGGTTCCTCTTCATTACTCTCTGACTCTGATGCAGTCAACAGAGGTGCCCCCAGCAGAACCAGTTCAGTAACTATAGAAGGATGGGATATACAGGTGGAAAAATCAGGGATTGAACCTGTGGGGATAAGGATGAAAAATTTCAAACAATGTCCATAATTTGATCCATTGCTTGTTGGGACTTATGGTGGGAAGACTGAGGGGGATGTCCCAATTCTTCCAGTATATTTTCATGTTATAGCATTGTTAGAGGCAGCATGGGCAAGATGGAACATATTGATTGAGGAGGGGTCTGGAAATTCAGAACTTGTTGCCATAGATTAGGTGGTAGGAAATGTGTTGATGGCATGCTGATATTTCTCAGTATTCTTGGAGGCAGAACAGCGGTGGTCAGAATATCATGTGGTTTTCTTCTAGTGGATGTGAGGTCCATAAACTGTGGATGGTTCTCTGCATCTGAATATCCCAAGTGTTATGTTTTTGAATAGATGTGAACCCTAGGTCGAGATGAGAGATGTCTCCGTCCACAGGGAGGAGCGCTGTGGGCCTCACCGTCGATAGGCGGAGTCTCAGCAGCATAGGACAGCTATAGACACTTTATTATGTAGAAAGGAAAAGACAGAGCCTGCAGAGCAGGAGTATAATTAAGTACAGTTCTGAGTATAGAAGTAAACCAGGTGATACCACAGCTGAGATGATCCAGTAGTGGCCCGGAGAGCGGGGTACGCCAGTAATTTCCAGCAGATGGGTGTAGATAGCCTCAGTGGTGCAGATCTGTTAGTGGCCTGTGGAGCGGGGTACGCCGAGGAGTCTGTACTGTAGATGGAAGGACTAAGGAACAGATACCCGGAAGAGAAGCTTGTAGAAGCAACGGCAGAACCCTGCAGCTCAGGGTGTACTGGAAATGGCTTACTGTAGGAGGAGAAGTAGTGGCCCGAGGAATGGGGTACACCGTGGGAAGGCTTCAGCCAAGCTTGAGTCGTTGGAGTCAGAAGTAAGGTACTCACAAATGGATATTCCCAGATAAAGTCCCAAGGCGTGGATCATGAAAATTCTCCAGGCAGGAAGGCCCTCCAAGGAGCGGATAGCCAAGAACGTGGAAGGGCCCCCGAGGAGCAGGTACCCAGAGTGTCCAAACCCAGAGGGAAACAGAAACTGAAGTCCAAAGTAGAGCAGATTCAGCAACGAGGAAAACTTCTTGCTAACTTGTAGTAGCAGAGAGCCAGTCGATTTAAAAACAGTATCTCGTTGATGTCATCCAGAGGGGACGCCCCCGAGGTTCCCGCCATGACGTGTACAAAGGAGGCCCTTGAGCGCGCACCCTAAGTGATTCCGGATCCAAGATGGCAGTCGGCAGCACCCACTCCGTCCCAGGGACGCCGATGAGGTCGGCGCTGCCACTCTTCCAATGATTGACTGTGCAGGGAAAAAACAGGTGAGCATGAGAGGTCAGAGCCATAAGAACATAAGAAAATGCCATACTGGGTCAGACCAAGGGTCCATCAAGCCCAGCATCCTGTTTCCAACAGCGGCCAATCCAGGCCATAAGAACCTGGCAAGTACCCAAAAACTAAGTCTATTCCATGTTACCATTGCTAATGGCAGTGGCTATTCTCTAAGTGAAATTAATAGCAGGTAATGGACTTCTCCTCCAAGAACTTATCCAATCCTTTTTTAAACACAGCTATACTAACTGCACTAACCACATCCTCTGGCAACAAATTCCAGAGTTTAATTGTGTGTTGAGTAAAAAAGAACTTTCTCCGATTAGTTTTAAATGTGCCCCATGCTAACTTCATGGAGTGCCCCCTAGTCTTTCTACTATTCGAAAGAGTAAATAACCGATTCACATCTACCCGTTCTAGATCTCTCATGATTTTAAACATCTCTATCATATCCCCCCCTCAGCCGTCTCTTCTCCAAGCTGAAAAGTCCTAACCTCTTTAGTCTTTCCTCATAGGGGAGCTGTTCCATTCCCCTTATCATTTTGGTAGCCCTTCTCTGTACCTTCTCTGTACCTTCTCTGTACCTTCTCCATCAGATACTTGAAAGGTTTTAATGATCCAAAGACAACGACAAACCTTTTCCGTAGGAAAAAAATCAGCAGAACCAGGGGTCACGATTTGAAGCTCCAGGGAGGAAGATTCAGAACCAATGTTAGGAAGTATTTCTTCACGGAGAGGGTGGTGGATGCCTGGAATGCCCTTCCGGAGGATGTGGTGAAGACCAGAACTGTGAAGGACTTCAAAGGGGCGTGGGATAAACACTGTGGATCCATAAAGTCAAGAGGCCGCCAATGAAGAGTGGGTGACTCACCAGAATGATGGCTACTGCCTGGAGACAATACCCTTATTCAATAAACGTACACATGCTTACTGTGACTCCAACATCGTTCTAGCTTCAACAGCAAGAGGAAATGTGGAATAAAGGATCTGCACTCACAAAGGGGGGAGTAGCTGGCTTGTTACGGCGGTTACTACCCCAAACCAAATAAGCCTGTTACTTCTATTTCTATGCATATACAGCATAGTTCTCTGCTTCAACGGCAGGGGAGAAGAAAAAACTGATACTTCACGCATATCCAGCATAGCTCCCTGCTTCAACGGCAGGGGAGAAGAAAAAAGGGTTCACACTCACAAAGCGGGGAGTAGCTGGCTTGTTACGGCGGTTACTACCCCAAACCAAATGTGCCTGATACTTCACTTTCGATGCATATCCAGCATGGCTCTCTGCTTCAACAGCATGGGAGAAGAATAAACTGATACCTCAAGCATATCCAGCATGGCTCCCTGCTTCAACGGCAGGGGAGAAGAAAAAAGGGTTCACACTCACAAAGCGGGGAGTAGCTGGCTTGTTACGGCGGTTACTACCCCAAACCAAATGTGCCTGATGCTTCACTTTCGATGCATATCCAGCATGGCTCTCTGCTTCAACAGCATGGGAGAAGAATAAACTGATACCTCAAGCATATCCAGCATAGCTCCCTGCTTCAACGGCAGGGGAGAAGATAAACAACCAATAAGGGCTGTATAACATAGTCTGAGTAAAACAAATAAGCATGGGTGTAGCTTCCTTATTGCGGCGGTTGCTACCCCTACTACCCCTAACTTATCAGCTGGATATTCACTTGGATGCAGCTCCATCACTGCTTTCTACATTAATGGTGGGGGTGGAAAGGAAATAGAACCAAGAGCTAAGAGAAACAGATAAGTATGAGAGAAAAAAGTGTGTGAAGCTTGCTGGGCAGACTGGATGGGCCATTTGGTCTTCTTCTGCCGTCATTTCTATGTTTCTATGTAATTATATCTTTTTTGAGATGCGGCGACCAGAATTGTACACAGTATTCAAGGTGCGATCTCACCATGGAGCGATACACAGGCATTATGACATTTTCTGTTTTATTCACCATTCCTTTTCTAATAATTCCCAACATTCTGTTTGCTTTTTTGACTGCCACAGCACACTGAACCGACGATTTCAATGTGTTATCCACTATGAAACCTTGATCTCTTTCTTGGGTTATAGCACCTAATATGGAACCCAACATTGTGTAATTATAGCATGGGTTATTTTTCCCTATAATCATCAGCTTGTACTTATCCACATTAAATTTCATCTGCCATTTGGATGCCCAATTTTCCAGTCTCACAAGGTCTTCCTGCAATTTATCATAATCTGCTTGTGATTTAACTACTCTGAACAATTTTGTGTCATCTGCAAATTTGATTATCTCACTTGTCGTATTTCTTTCCAGATCATTTATAAATATATTGAAAAGTAAGGGTCCCAATACAGATCCCTGAGGCACTCCACTGTCCACTCACTTCCACTGAGAAAATTGTCCATTTAATCCTACTCCCTGTTTCCTGTCTTTTAGCCAGTTTGCAATCCACGAAAGGACATTGCCACCTATCCCATGACTTTTTACTTTTCCTAGAAGCCTCTCATGAGGAACTTTGTCAAACGCCTTCTGAAAATCCAAGTATACTATATCTACCGGTTCACCTTTATCCACATGTTTATTAACTCCTTCAAAAAAGTGAAGCAGATTTGTGAGGCAAGACTTGCCCTGGGTAAAGCCATGCTGACTTTGTTCCATTAAACCATGTCTTTCTATATGTTCTGTGATTTTGATGTTTAGAACACTTTCCACTATTTTTCCTGGCACTGAAGTCAGGCTAACTGGTCTGTAGTTTCCCGGATCGCCCCTGGAGCCCTTTTTAAATATTGGGGTTACATTTGCTATCCTCCAGTCTTCAGGTACAATGAATGATTTTAATGATAAGTTACAAATTTTTACTAATAGGTCTGAGATTTCATTTTTTAGTTCCTTCAGAACTTTGGGGTGTATACCATCCAGTCTGGGTGATTTACTACTCTTCAGTTTATCAATCAGGCCTACCACATCTAGGTTCACCGTGATTTGATTCAGTCCATCTGAATCATTACCCATGAAAACCTTCTCCATTACGGGTACCTCCCCAACATCTTCTTCAATAAACACCGAAGCAAAGAAATCATTTAATCTTTCCGCAATGGCCTTATCTTCTCTAAATGCCCCTTTAACCCCCTCGATCATCTAACGGTCCAACTGACTCCCTCACAGGCTTTCTGCTTCGGATATATTTTAAAAAGCTTTTACTGTGAGTTTTTGCCTCTACAGCCAACTTCTTTTCAAATTCTCTCTTAGCCTGTCTTATCAGGCCCTTTAAACTCCGAACCCCTGTGCATTAGAATCAGGAAGTTGGCGGCATCTCCCTTGTGGAGACGCCGCTGCAGAGAGGCCATGTTGGGGATTGGTGGGGGCCGGGGAGCGCTGCGACTCAGCCGGTGCCAGCAGCTGAGCGGTTAAGGGACATTCGCGGTCCAAGTTTATAACACTCAATTTGCAGCACTTGGAATAAAGATGCCATTTCCCTTTGTAGTTGAGCCTGGTGGAATGTTTCCTGGAGGCAAGGAGGTTGTCCTCTATGTGAGAAGGAAGATTGAGAAGGAAGATTGCGGGATCGATGCAGTGGGTGGAGGAGTGTCCCTCCTTCCTGAATCAGGAGTGTTCAATCTGTCCCTAATGGTATGGGCGGGGCCACAGAAAGACGTGTGAGATAGCCGTACCATGGTTGTCTCGGCCAAGCTGGTGCTATGAGAATCAGGTCTGCTACGTCCTGAATGCATTTTTGAATGGTTCTGGATATGAGGGAAATGGGAGGATCCGTCCATGGGATGAGGAAGGCATCCGGAGGAAAGTGTTTGTTGCTGGGGTACATGGAGCAGAAGATAGGAGCCTGATGGTTGTGTTCCATAGCAAAGAGATCCATCCTCGGGAAGCCCCACTGTCGAAAAATATTGAAGGCTACCTCCTGGTTCAGGATCCATTTGTGTGGGGGGAAACCCTGCTCAGGCAGTCTGCTGTGATGTTATCTAGACCTGGTAGGTATGTAGCCTGGAGCGATATGTTGGCAGATTCTTCCCAATGGAGGATTCGAATGGCCTCCCGACAGAGTGTCCAGAATCCGGACTTTCCTTCCTTGTTTATGTAAAACATTATACCATAAGGCAATTCCCTTTTAACTCAGTGAAGAAGGCTTGCAAGGCGTTCCATATCGCTCAGAGCTCTAGTAGGTTTATTTGATAGTGGGATTTTTCGAGGGACCACAGGTCTTGTGTCTTGAGATCAGCTAGGTGGGCTCCCCAACCCTTTCTGGAAGCATCCGTCATATGAGTTGGTGTGGTGGAGATCGAAAGAGAGTCCCTCTAGAGAGGTTCGTGTGGGGGGGGGGGGGGGGGGGGACACAGCCACCACTGGATGTCTTCTGTCATGGATTTCGTCAGTGAAATTCTGGTGATTAGTGTTGCAGAAATTGAGACCATTGACACTTGAGCCACACTGCAAGCAGCGCATATGGAGTCTCGTGTAAGGCACGATGTGGATGGCTGCTGCCATATGGCCTAAGAGTTTGAGTACTTGACATGCAGAGGGGCAAGGATCGTTGCGCAAGTGTTGTGCCAGGCAGGAGATAGTGTGGAGTCTGTCTTGGGGAAGGTTAGCCCTGCCTGCAATGGTGTTGATTTGGGCTCCGATGAACTCTAGTAGTTGAGTTGGCTGCAGGTGGGATTTCTCGTAATTGATGAGGAACACCAGACTCTTTAAACAACTGATCATACGCAGTGTGCATCTTCAAGGTGTCTGCATCCGAGGCTAGCAAAAGCCAGTAGTCCAGATAGGGGAAGATCTGAATGCAGAGTCGTTGAAGATGAGCAACTGCCACCACTAGACATTTTGTGAACACTCTCAGGGCTGAGGAGAGGCCAAAGGGTATAACCTTGTATTGGCAGTGTTCCCACTGGACCCGAAAAAAAAGGCAGCGCCAGTAAGATCGGTGCATTGGTATATGAGAGTTTGCATCCTGCAGGTTGAGGGAGCACATCCAGTCGTTGGTTGGGGTGTGCATTCATTTGTAACGTATTGGCAATCCGCAACGTATAGGGCCATATTTGTTGAATTCATGGGGAAGCGAAACGTATCGCGATTCCAACGAATCTTCACCGAATTATTCGGCTATCTAAAGGTGTGAATTTAAACAAAACCCCCACCCTCCTGACCCCCCCCCCCAAGACTTTTAAAAACTCCCTGGTGGTCCAGCGGGGGTCTGGGAACCACCTACTGCTCTCACGCCGTCGGCTGCCGGTATTCAAAATGGCGCCGATAGCCTTTGATCTTACTATGTCACAGGGGCTATCGGCACCATTTTGGTTACCGGCAGCCAACGGCGTGAGTGCAGTAGATGGCTCCCGGAACCCTGCTGGACCACCAGGGAGTTTTAGCAAGTCTTGGGGGGGGGGGGGGGGTCAGGAGGGTGAGGGGTTGTAGTTAATTAAATTTTGGCCAGGAAACATAAGAATGAAATGCATGGATGGATCGGGGCCCCCCCTTGCCAAATACAATGTATCTGCACCCCCCCAAATACGAATACCGAATGTAACGTATGTGGTCCCTCTGCACATCCCTAGTCGCTGGGTTGCAATAGAGGGAGAATGGATTTGAGTGACGTTATCTTGAATTTTTCCTTTTGAATGTATTTGTTGACGTTCCGTAAATCCAGGATTGGAATACTTCCTCATTCTTTGGGATGAGGAAGTATTGGGAATAGAAACCCTGCCCCTATTCCTGTTGTGGTATCTCCTGGATGGACCTCTGATGTAATAGAGCTGAAACCTCCGCTTGTAAAGATGGCACTTGGGTCATCGTCACTCGAAGAGGGGCTACATGAGGGAGTGGTAAAGAGCTCGTGAAGTTTAAGCAACAACCCTTTCAAATTATATCTAGAACCCAACAGTCTGTCTTGATTAACGCCCAGGCAGTGAAAAAATGTGTTAGACGACCCCTGTGTAGTGCAGTAGAGGTGGCTCGGCAATTTTAAAAAATTCGGGACTGGTTTCTGAGAAACAGCCGAGCTTTGCCTGGGCTCTCTTTGTTGTCGTGGTCTTTGGCATGACAGATGCGACTAGGATGAAGGTCTCAGTTGTGTATACAGTTGTGACTGGTAAGGAACATTTGGTCAATACTGTCATCTCCTTGAGGCAGTGAGCTGATCTGAGGGTGACGTTAGGGATAGCACAGCAACGTTCTGTTCCTTAAGGTGGGACACAGTTTCTCCGAATTTGTCACCGAAAAGTTTATCCACTTTGCATGATAGGTCCGCAAGTTTTTCGTGAACATCTTCATGAATGGCACTTGCCCTCAAGCAAGCCAATCATCATGCAGCACTGCCGCCACCGACATATGAGCAGATGCTTCGAAGGCCTCGTAGATTGTTCTTAGCAAATGGCATAGGCCTTCATCCATATCCAGGAAGATTTGGTATAAGAATCCCTTTGTGAAGGTCAAGGTGCAGGCGGGTTTTAAAGCCTGTAGGCATTCGTAGAGGTATTGCGTTATGTAAAATTGATGGTGGTAAATCTTTGAAGACAGCATTGCAGCATGATAGGTGTTCCGGCCGAAGTCAACCAAATATCTGTGGTCCTTAACCAGAGGCACACTGGAGTGCAATCTAGTTTTTTTCTTTTTTCATAGCCGATTCTACGACGATGGAATTGTGCAGCAGTTGGACAGACGCATAGATTGTCGAATTTCACATACGAAATTTTAACTCTGTCTTTTGTGAAGCTGAGGGGGTGGGAAAAAGGGGACTCCCACATTTTGTTGAGTACCGAGTCTAGGACTGGTTGAGGTGGAAGGGCTATTGGCTCAGGGGGAATTTTAAAAAATGTTAATATGCCTAAGACCTCCGAACATGGGTCGGAGACCTTACCTATCTCCACCTTGAGTAGATTTCCCATATTCTCTATTAACTTTGCATAGGAGAGATCTTCTGGCGGAGGAGTCCGAGGGCATGCCAGTAGAGGAACCCAGTGAAGATGGAGGAGAGACCGAGGAGCCAGGGCTCTGCGGATGTATGGAGGCCGGGGAAGGCCGTTCGACAGGTTCCCTGGGCCGAGATGGTGATTTGGCCAGAGGAGAAGCAGGAGCCTTTTCTAACAGGAGGCAGATGGAGGCTCTGTTCCGGACACCCTGGATTCCAGAAACTTAAAAAAGGAGTTAAGGGCCTGGGACATCTGCAGCATTACCTTGGAGGCAAGGCTGCCATCATGCAGAGTTCATTGTCCCCGATTAGAGGAATGCCTTGGTCTTGTAGGTAGTACTGCAAGCAAAATATCTTCTGCAGCCATTCTTTGAAGAGTAGCAAATCACCTGGACTGGACGGTATGCATCCAAGGGTACTGAAGGAACTAAAAAATGAAATTTCTGATCTATTAGTTAAAATGTGTAACCTGTCATTAAAATCATCTATTGTACCTGAAGACTGGAGAGTTGCCAATGTAACCCCAATATTTAAAAAGGGCTCCAGGGGTGATCCTGGAAACTATAGACCAGTGAGCCTGACTTCAGTGCCAGGAAAAATAGTGGAAACTATTCTAAAGATCAAAATCGTAGAGCATATAGAAAGACATGGTTTAATGAAACACAGTCAACATGGATTTACTCATGGGAAGTCTTGCCTAACAAATCTGCTTCATTTTTTTGAAGGGGTTAATAAACATGTGCATAAAGGTGAACCAGTAGATGTAGTGTATTTGGATTTTCAGAAGGAGTTTGACAAAATCCCTCATGAGAGGCTTCTAAGAAAACTAAAAAGTCATGGGATAGGAGGCGATGTCCTTTTGTGGATTACAAACTGGCTAAAAGACAAGAAACAGAGAGTAGGGTTAAATGGACAATTTTCTTAGTGGAAGGAAGTGGGCAGTGGAGTGCCTCAGGGATCTGTTTTGGGACCCATACTTTTCAATATATTTATAAATGATCTGGAAAGAAATACAACAAGTGAGGTGATCAAATTTGCAGATGACACAAAATTGTTCAGAGTAGTTAAATCACAAGCAGATTGTGATAAATTGCAGGAAGACCTTCTGAGACTGGAAAATTGGGCATCTAAATGGCATATGAAATTTAATGTGGATAAGTGCAAGGTGATGCATATAGGGAAAAAATAGTTACAAAATATTAGGTTCCATATTAGGAGCTACCACCCAAGAAAGAGATCTAGGCGTCATAGTGGATAACACATTGAAACCATCGGTTCAGTGTGCTGCAGCAGTCAAAAAAGCAAACAGTATGTTGGGAATTATTAGAAAGGGAATGGTGAATAAAACGGGAAATGTCATAATGCTCTGTATTGCTCCATGGTGAGACCGCATCTTGAATACTGTGTACAATTCTGATCGCTGCATCTCAAAAAGATATAGTTGCGATGGAGAAGGTACAGAGAAGGGCGACCAAAATGATAAAGGGAATGGAAAACCTTCCCTAGGAGGAAAGACTAAAGAGGTTAGGACTTTTCAGCTTGGAGAAGAGATGGCTGAGGGGGGATATGTTAAAGCAAAATTGCTTACCTTGTAATAGGTGTTATCCCAGGACAGCAGGATGTAGTCCTCACATATGGGTGACATCAGTAATGGAGCCCTATGTACGGAAAACTTCTGTAAAAGTTTCTATGAAACTTTTGACTGGCACCAGAGTGCTTACTGAGCATGCCCAACACGCCATGATATTCCCTGCCACAGGGGTCTCCCTTCAGTCTTGTTTTGTAGCAATTAGCGTTAGCCAAAAAATAAAATAATAAAACGTATCGGACCCAACTCCGCGGGGTGGCGGATGGGTTTCGTGAGGACTACATCCTGCTGTCCTGGGATAACACCTATTACAAGGTAAGCAATTTTGCTTTATCCCAGGACAAGCAGGATGCTAGTCCTCACATATGGGTGATTAGCAAGCTAGAGGCTGAGTCATTGTATAGTGTAGCAACATTGAAGTATTGTTGTTGAAATGAATCAGCCGAAGATTACAGCAGGTTGGATGTAGAAGGAGTTGGGATTATACTGGAAACAAATTCTTTAAGACGGATTGTCCATAGGCTGAATCTTGTCTTCCTTGTCTAAACAGTAGTGAGCTGCAAAGGTGTGAAGAGAACTCCATGTTGCTGCTTTACAAATGTCCAGAAAAGGTACAGAGCGAAGGTGTGCTACTGAAGTTGACATCGCTCTGACTGAGTGTGCTTTTACTCGCCCTTGAAGAGTAAGGCCTGCTTTTTCATAACAAAATTGTATGCAATCTGCTAGCCAGTTTGACAGAGTATGCTTACCCACTGCTTTACCTGGTTTGTTTGGATCATAGGATACAAACAGTTGACTGGAATTTCTTTGGGCTGTTGTGCGGTTTAAATAGAAGGATAACGCACGCTTACAGTCCAAAATGTGTAAGGCTCTTTCACCCTGGTGGGAATGAGGCCTAGGAAAGAATGTTGGTAGAACTATAGATTGGTTCAAGTGAAATTCCGTGACAACCTTAGGAAGGAATTTTGGATGTGTCCGGAGGACTACCCTGTCATGTAGGAACTTTGTAAAAGGTTCGTATGTGACTAGTGCTTGCAATTCACTGACCCTTCTAGCTGATGTAATACCTATGAGAAATACCGTCTTCCAAGTAAGGTATTTAAGGTCACAGGTATTTATGGGTTCAAATGGAGAACGCATAAGCCTAGTCAATACCACGTTCAGGTCCCATTTTATGCTTGGGGAATGAACTGGGGGTTTAATGTGAGTTAGGCCTCTCATGAATCTACTCACGAGAGGCTGTGTAGAAATGGGTGCATCTCCCAGTTTATTATGTTAAGCTGAGATTGCACTTAAGTGTACTCTTACCGATGATGTCTTAAGACCAGAGTCTGAGAGATGGTAAAGGTAATCTAGTAGCGAGGTAGCGGGGCAAGTGAAAGGATCTAAATCTTTGTTAGTGCACCACAATGTAAACCTTTTCCATTTGTAGGAATAATTCTTTCTAGTGGAAGGTTTACGTGCAGCTATAAGTACTTGAGATATAGTGGTTGGAAGGTTGAGAGGTTGTAAGATTAAGCTTTCAACATCCATGCTGTCAGGGACAGGGATTGAAGGTTGGGATGGCGCAACTGACCCTGTTCCTGAGTTATGAGATTGGGAGCTACTCCCAGGCGAATTGGATCCCTGACTGAGAGATCTAGCAGTGTGGGGAACCATACGTGTCGAGGCCAATATGGGGCTATGAGTATCATTGTCCCCTTGTCCTGTTGTAGCTTCACTAATGTTTTGGTTATGAGTGGTATCGGGGGATACGCGTATAACAGGCCTGAATTCCAATGGCGAGCAAAGGCGTCCCTTGGTAGGCTGTTGGACTGCCAGAGGAGAGAGCAGTAATTGTTCACTTTGTAGTTCAGGTGGGATGCAAAGAGATCCATTGTTGGTTGACCCCAACGCTGAAATATCTTGGTTGCTAGCGATGGGTTTAGAGACCACTCGTGTGGTTGGAAGTGACGGCTGAGGCGATCCGCTACTGTGTTGTGGATGCCTGCTAGGTAGGTGGCCCGTAGCAGAATTGAGTGTGCTAGGGCCCAGTCCCAAATTTGAGCTGCTTCCTGACAAAGGAGGTACGACCCTGTCCCTCCCTGTTTGTTGATGTACCACATGGCTACTGTGTTGTCAGTTTGGATCAGAACAGTCTTGTGTGAAAGGCAGTCCTTGAACGCATGTAGAGCATAGCGTATACTTCGAAGTTCCAGAAAATTTATTTGAAAGGAGGCTTCTTGCTTTGTCCATGTGCCCTGTGTCTTTAGGTGAGCAATGTGCGCTCCCCATCCTAAGGTGGACGCATCTGTAGATAAAGTCACTTGTGGCACTGGTTGCTGGAAAGGTAGACCTTTTAGCAAATTGATCGTTGATGTCCACCACAGAAGAGAAGATCTTAGATCTTGTGTGATATGAATGGGAGTGGACAATGGTTGAATGGCTTGAATCCATTGAGATTTGAGTGTCCATTGCGTTAGTCGCATGGTGAGCCTGGCCATGGGAGTGACATGAACCGTTGAGGCCATGTGTCTGAGTAGGGTGAGGCACTGATGAGCTGTAACTCGAGACTGATTGCGAACAGAGCGCGCTAGGACAACGAGTGCTTGAGCACGGTCTCTTGGAAGAAAAGCTTTCGCTGTGATGGTGTTGAGATCTGCACCTATGAACTGCAACTGGTGAGATGGTATGAGATGGGATTTCTTGTAGTTGATGAGAAACCCCAAAGGAGTGAAGCAACTTTATTGTGAGCTGGAGAGAAGTGAGAGCTCCGCTTTGTGTTTGACTCCTGATGAGCCAGTCGTCCAAGTAAGAAAAAACATGCACTCTTTGTTTGTGGAGATGCGCCACCGCTACTGCAAGACACTTTGTGAACACTCGAGGTGCTGAGGCTAGGCCGAAAGGCAGTACTCTGTATTGGTAGTGTTGACCATCCACCAGAAATCGCAGGTACTGACGATGAGGAGGAAAAATGGGAATGTGAGCGTAAGCGTCTTGAAGATCCAGAGAGCAGAGCCAATCCCCTTGATGAAGAAGAGGTAGCATGGTGCCTAAGGAAACCATCCTGAATTTTTCTTTCTTTAAAAATTTGTTGAGATTTCTGAGATCCAGGATAGGACGTAGGCCCCCGGTTTTCTTTGGAATGAGGAAATATCGGGAGTAGAATCCTCTGCCCCACTGAGGCCTGGGAACTCTTTCTATGGCCCTGGCAGTCAGAAGGGTGGATAATTCTGCTTGTAGAATTGTGGAGTGATGAGACACTGTCCAAGATGGAATAGGAGGATTTTCGTTTGATACAGTGAGGAAATCCAAGCGGTACCCTTGAGTTGTAATTGAAAGTACCCATTGGTCTGTCGTGATGGAGGTCCAAGTTTGATGGTAATGAGATATTCAACCTCCTACAGGTAATTGTGGACAAGGATTGTGGGAATGGCTCCTGCTCTCTGGCTGGATTTCAAAACCCAGAAGTGGACGCCGTAGGCGCAGGCTGCTGAGGCCTAGCAGGTCTCTGGCGAGGTTGTGACCGTTGAGTAGGCCGTTGTTGTCTGGGTCTGGTCGTCGGAGGATAATATCGCCTAGGGCGATAGTAAGGTTTCCTTGGTTCCCTTCTTGGAGGCCTCCTAGAAGGTTGGTGTAACTCTTGCGGTAGCTGAGATAGCTGTTTAAGGGATTCCGTGTGGTCCTTGATGGTTGCCACTGCCTCTTTGACCTTGTCACCAAAGAGGTTTTTCACCTAGGCAAGGCAGGTCTGCTAAGCGTTCCTGAACCTCTGGTCTCAGTTCCGATGATTTTAACCAGGCCCATCTCCTAGCTGTGATTCCTGACGCTGATAACCGGGAGGCTGTCTCAAAGGAATCATATGTGGCCCTTACCTCGTGTTTGCCTGCTTCTAGGCCTTTGTGCACGAGTCTTAGGAACCCATCCTGAAGTTGGTCAGGCAATTGGTGTGACAGTGTTTCAACCTGTTTCCCCAGGTCTCGCTGGTACTGATTCATAAATAGCTGGTAAGAATTTATTCTGGATACCAGCATCGCACCTTGGAAGATTTTTCTTCCCAAATTGTCCAGGAACCGATTATCTTTCCCAGGAGGTGTGGAGGCATGTTGTTTTAACCTTTTGGCCTTCTTCTGGGACGACTCGACCACTACAGATTGATGTGGTAATTGAGTTTTTTGAAAACCTGGTATGGGCTGAACCAGATAAGTGGCATCAGCACGTTTATTGACTGCCGCCACAGAACCAGGGTGCTCCCACATCCTGTACATTAATTCTTCTAAGACCTCGTGTACTGGAATGGCAAGTATTTCCTTAGGAGGGTCTACGAATTGAAGTACCTCCAAGGTCTTTTGTCTGCTGTCTATCTCTGAGAGGAGGGAGAATGGAATTGTTTCAGACATTTCCTTTATAAAATTAGAAAATGAAAGATCCTCCGGTGGTGATTTTCTCCTGTCCTCTGGTGGTGAGGGCTCAGAGAGGATATCTTCTTCAGATGAGAATTCTGAGTCACTAGCGGGGTCAAGAGGATGCCCTGTTGGCCTAGGAGGCTTAAATGGGATCTCAGAAACTGGTGTATGCGGTCTGATGGGTGGTATGACACCTGACGGACCAGGTAATGGTTCCTGGTGTTGATCAGAACCGAGATCTTGTGGTGAAGAGAAGACTTGGATGAGGGAATCCACGGTTCCTTCCACCGGAGTCGGCGAGGATCGCCTTGTCGATGGCTCGGAAGCCTTACCCTGGAGCCGGGGTTTCTTAATCGGTGTGCCGTCTTCCGTCGATGGCTCGCCGGGTATCGATGCAGTGGATTCCGTATGCGGCCTACGATGCCGATGGCGATGCTTGTCTTTTTCGCGGGCTCACTGCCCGATGTTGACGCCCTGGACGATGGCGAGGGGGAGGAAAATGGAGCGTCTCCCGACTCACCTAATTGTCGTTTTTTGAAGACAACTTTTCTAATCGACCCAGCCGGAGACGATTGAGTTGAAGTGGATGGAGCCGAAACTAGTTGTATTTTGAAAAACTGCTCCATTTTGTCCAGTCGCAGACGTCGGCCCTTCGAGGTCATCGTAGCACATAAGGGACAAGTCTTAACATCATGCCCTTCACCAAGGCAGAGGACACAGTCCTGGTGAGGGTCTGTGATGGACATTGTCCTTGTGCATTTTGGGCATTTTTTGAAGCCTGAGGTCATTTGGGGGCCGGACAGCCGTCGACGGCCTATGACTCAGGGCAAAAATTTTGAAAAAAAAAGGCGGAACGGAACCGCGAAAATGGTAAAAACTTACCGCGATGGATATACTAAGGGAGACCCTTTGCGGTTTGAAGTTTATTAAAGTTTTCCGTGAGGAAAAGTTGTGGAGAATTCCACAGGGCTCCTAATAACCGCGAGGCTAACTGCTTCGCGGAAAAAAGAAGACTGAAGGGAGACCCCTGTGGCAGGGAATATCATGGCATGCTGGGCATGCTCAGTAGGCACTCTGGTGCCAGTCAAAAGTTTCATAAAAACTTTTACAGAAGTTTTCCGTACATAGGGCTCCATTAGATGTCACCCATACGTGAGGACTAGCATCCTGCTTGTCCTGGGATAAAGGTGTTTAAAATCATGAGAGGACTAGAATGGGTTAATGTGAATCAGTTATTTCCTCTTTCGCATAATAGAAAGACTGAAGTTAGCATGTGGCACATTTAAAACTAATCAGAGAAAGCAAAATTGCTTACCTTGTAATAGGTGTTATCCCAGGACAGCAGGATGTAGTCCTCACATATAGGTGACTTCAGTAATGGAGCCCTAGTGCGGGAAAACTTCTGTCAAAGTTTCTGGAAACTTTTGACTGACCCTGTGAGGACACTGAGCATGCCCAGCATGCTATGATATTCTCTGCCACAGGTGTCTCACTTCAGTTTCGTATGTAGCAATAAGCTTTAGCAAAAATAAAATAAGAAAAGTATATGACCCAACTCCGCGGGGTGGCGGGTAGGTTTCGTGAGGACTACATCCTGCTGTCCTGGGATAACACCTATTACAAGGTAAGCAATTTTGCTTTATCCCAGGACAAGCAGGATGCTAGTCCTCACATATGGGTGATTAGCAAGCTAAAGGCTGAGTCATTTAGTATTAAGGCAATAGTTATGTATTGTAGTTGAAATGAATCAGCCGAAGATCACAGCAGGTTGGTTGTAGAAGGAGTTGGGTTTAAACTGGAAACAAGTTCTTTAAGACAGAGTGTCCATAGGTTGAATCTTGTCGTCCTTCTTTGTCCAAACAGTAATGAGCTGCAAAGGTGTGGAGAGAACTCCATGTTGCTGCTTTACAAATGTCCAGAATTGGTACTGAACGATAGTGTGCAACTGAGGTTGACATTGCTCTTACTGAATAAGCTTTTACTCGCCGTTGGAGAGGAAGGCCTGCTTTTTCATAACAAAATTGTATGCAATCTGCTAGCCAATTTGATAGAGTATGTTTACCCACTGCTTTACCCGGTTTGTTTGGATCATAAGAAACAAATAGCTGATTGGACTTCCTGTGTACTGCAGTGCGGTGTAGATAGAAAGATAGCGCACGTTTACAGTCCAAGGTATGTAGAGCTGCTTCTCCTGGATGGGAGTGAGGTCTTGGAAAGAATGTGGGTAAAACTATGGATTGGTTCAAGTGGAATTCCGTAACTACCTTAGGAAGGAATTTTGGATGAGTACGGAGAACTGCTTTGTCATGGAGAAGCTTTGTATAAGGTGGATACGTGACTAGTGCTTGCAATTCACACACTCTTCTAGCTGAAGTAATGGCTATGAGGAAAATGGTTTTCCATGTGAGGAATTTGAGATCACAGGAGTCTATGGGTTTGAAAGGAGAACGCGTAAGTCTTGTTAATACCAGATTCAAGTCCCATTCTGTAGTTGGAGGACGAATGGGTGGTTTAAATTGAGTTAAACCTCTCATAAACTTGCTGACGAGAGGTTGTGTGGCAATTGGTGCATCACCCATTTTGTTATGGTAAGCAGAAATTGCAATTAAATGTACTCTTACGGACGAAGTCTGGAGACCAGAGTCTGAAAGATGGTATAAGTAATCTAGGAGAGAAGTAGTAGTGCAAGTGAAAGGATCAAGTTTATTTTGGTTGCACCACAAGGCGAATCTCTTCCATTTAGATGCGTAGTTCTTTCGTGTGGAAGGTTTACGTGAAGCTATGAGTATTTGAGATATATGGGTGGAAAGATTGAGTGGTTGTAAGATTAAGCTTTCAACATCCATGCTGTCAGGGAGAGGGATTGAAGGTTGGGATGGTGCAACCGACCCTGATCCTGAATTATGAGAGTAGGAGCTACTCCGAGACTAATTGGATCCCTGACAGAGGTCTAGAAGTGTGGGAAACCATACTTGTCGAGGCCAATATGGGGCTATGAGTATCATGGACCCCTTGTCCTGATGTAGCTTCATTAGAGTTTTGGTTATGAGCGTTATTGGAGGATATGTGTATAGTAGGCCTGAGTTCCAAGGGCGAGCAAAGGCGTCCTTGGCTGGTTTGTTGTTCTGTTTGTGCAAGGAGCAGAACTTGTCCACTTTTTGATTCAGATAGGATGCAAAGAGGTCTATTATTGGTTGTCCCCAACGTTGGAATATCCTGGTCGCTACTGCAGGATCCAGGGACCATTCGTGCGGTTGGAATTGACGACTGAGTCGATCCGCCACTACATTGTGTATGCCTGCTAGATAAGTGGCTCGTAAGAACATTGAGTGATTCAGGGCCCAGTCCTAAATCTGTGCTGCTTCTTGGCACAGGAGGTATGAGCCCGTACCTCCTTGCTTGTTGATGTACCACATGGCTACTGTGTTGTCCGTCTGGATAAGGATAGTCTTGTGTGAAAGGCAGTCCTTGAACGCATTCAGTGCATAACGTATAGCTCGAAGTTCCAGAAAATTGATTTGATATGTTGCTTCGAGTCGTGTCCAAGTACCTTGAGTTTGGAGATTGTCTATGTGAGCTCCCCAACCCAAGGTGGATGCATCTGTAGTTAACGTTATCTGTGGGACTGGTTATTGGAAGGGTAGGCCTTTGCATAAATTGTCCTTGTTTATCCACCAAAGAAGTGAGGAACGTAGTTGGTGGGTTACTTGAATTGAAGAATGGAGTGGCTGAATGGCTTGGATCCATTGTGAGCGTAATGTCCATTGGGTTATTCTCATGGCAAGCCTTGCCATTGGAGTGACATGTACTGTGGAGGCCATGTGGCCTAGTAAGGTGAGAAACTGATGAGCTGTTGTTGTGTCCTTGAGTGGATTGAGTATGCCACCAAGGATAGTGTTTCTGCTCGATCTTCGGGTAGAAAGGCTTTTGCAAGTGTGGTGTCTAGATCTGCTCCTATGAATTGGAGCAGAGGAGATGGTGTGAGATGTGATTTTTGATAATTGATGAGAAATCCCGTGGAGTGAAGCAGAGCAATTGTTTGATTGAGAGAAGTTAATGCTTCTTGTTGAGTTTGGCTTCTGATGAGCCAGTCTAGATATGGAAAGACATGGACACCTTGCTGTGTAAGTGTGCTGATATTACTGCTAGGCATTTTGTGAATATTCTGGGAGCAGAGGCGAGTCCGAATGGTAGCACTCTGTATTGGAAGTGTTGATGACCCACCGTGAAATGCAGATATTTTCTGTGAGGAGGAAATATTGGAATGTGAGCATAAGCGTCTTGAAGATCCAGAGAACAAAGCCAATCTTGTTTTTGGAGAAGTGGAAGCATGGTGCCTAGAGAGACCATCCTGAACTTTTCTTTTTTGAGAAATTTGTTGAGATTTCTGAGGTCCAGGATGGGACGTAAGCCTCCTGTTTTCTTTGGAATGAGAAAATAATGGGGGTAGAACCCTCTGCCCTTCTGAGGCCTGGGCACAGGTTCTATGGCCCTGGATTTCAGAAGGGTGGATAATTCTATTTGAAGTTGAGAAATGTGATTTCTGTTGGGATGAATTTGACTTGGTGGAAAGTCTTCTGGAATTGAATGTTACGACTGGGCTCCTGTCAGGAGTCGTGAACACCACCCAGAAGGGTGGCTCCAGGTTGAGAGAGGCAAGAATGGCTAGAACAGAGTCTGGGTCCAGGCTGGGTCAGGGCAGGCGGCAAGAGCAGTGTCTGGGTCCAGGCTGGGTCAGGGCAGGCGGCAGATAGCAGTGTCTAGGTTCAAGCTGGGTTAGGGCAGGCGGCAAGTAGCAGTGTCTGGGTCCAGGCTGGGTCAGGGCAGGCGGCAAGTAGCAGGGTCTGGGTCCAGGCTGGGTCAGAGCAGGCGGCAGATAGCAGTGTCTAGGTTCAGGCTGGGTCAGGGCACAGTAAGCAGGACAAGGCAGGTCAGAAGGCCCGTAGGCCACACACACACACAGAGGGCCCGTAGGCCACACACCGTAAGCAGAGCAAGGCAGGTCAGAAGGCCCGTAGGCCACACATACACAGAAGGCCCGTAGGCCACACACCGTAAGCAGAGCAAGGCAGGTCAGAAGGCCCGTAGGCCAGGTATGAAAAGCAAGGAAGAAGGCCCGAAGGCCGCGCAGGGCGAGGAAAGGAAAGGCCCGAAGGCCGCGCAAGGCAAGGCCCGAAGGCCACGCAAGGCAGGCTAGAGCAGGGAGCCCAGGTGAGATCGATGCCGAAGCACCGAGGCAACTGTCAGGCAGGGTTATAAGGGCACACCCAGAGCATAGAGTGGACATAGGAGATGGACTGGGCCTGTCAGGAGAGCCAGCACTAGAGGGACCCCTGGTGGTGAGGCGGTTGCACTGCAGCCAAGGTTGTAACAGTACCCCCTCCTCAAGGCCTCCCCTTCCTCCTGGGTCCCATCTTAGCAGGGGGTACTCAAAAACGAAATCAGACCCCTCCGAGGGCGATGCGGCAAGTTCAACTCATTCCTGAGGCAGTAAAGCAGTCCAGAACCCCTCCTGGGGTAAGGCGTCAGGCTCGGACCCCTCCTGGGACGTTGTAGCAGGCTCGAACACCTCTCCGGGCGATGTAGCAGGCTCGGTCCCCTCTTGGGGCGTTGTAGCAGGCTCGGACCCCACTCGGGGCGTTGTAGCAGGCTCGGACCCCACTCGGGGCGATGAAGCAGGCTCGGACCCCACTCGAGGCGATGAAGCAGGCTCGGACCCCACTCGGGGTAAAACAACAGGCTCGGACCCCTCACGGGGTGAAACAGCAGGCTCGGACCCCTCTCGGGGCGTTGTAGCAGGCTCGGACCCCACTCGGGGTAAAACAACAGGCTCGGACCCCTCACGGGGTGAAACAGCAGGCTCGGACCCCTCTCGGGGCGTTGTAGCAGGCTCGGACCCCTCTCGGGGCGTTGTAGCAGGCTCGGGCCCCTCTCGAGGCGATGAAGCAGGCTCGGACCCCTCTCGGGGTAAAACAACAGGCTTGGACTCCTCACGGGGTGAAACAGCAGGCTTGGGCCTCTCTCGGGGTGATGTAGCAGACTCAAATGGCAGAGCAGCAAGGTTAGAAGTAGTGTACATGGAAGACACAGATTGTACTGCCAAGGGCTTGATACCTCGAGCCAAAGTCTGAAGCTCCTGATTTTGTTTCTGGAGGAGCATTTTAAAGAAGGACAGGCAGTTCTAGGACGTCTAGGGAAGGTGCTCATTACAGGCTGTTCAGCAGCTGTGGGAAGCAGAGCCCTGCTCGAGTTAATTAGTTCCATCTGTTTTTGTGTTTGAGATTCTAGAACGGAAGTCCTAGAAGTTCTCTTGGCCAGGTAAGTTTTTGGTTTTCCTGAAGTATAAGTTGCTTTTTGGTGAGAAGTTTTGTGAAAAGTTATGCTACAATCTTCTGTTAGTAAACTGTCCAGGGTGAAAACATTCCTAGCTGAGCCAGAAGCAGGGCAGAGTGTAATAGCACTGGCTGAATCTTTTTGAAGAGAAGGTGGCCCGTTAGCTGTGCAGCGGGGGCAGGGTTTGCCTAGAGGCAAAAGACAAGGAAGACAGAGACACTTCCACCAGCCTGGTTTGGGAGAATTACAATTAAGGCATTCTTGGTATACAGACACATTCCTTTTGTGACAGTTGCTGCATATCCAGTGCTCCCGGTCCGAGAGCTAACAAGCTAAACAGTTCAGGTAAGTAGGATAATTCAGAGTTTGACAAATGGTACAGATAATAAACCGTGAAGACTCACCGTCTGAATACTGAGTCCTTTCTGTCTCTCCCAATGTGAATGGCTTCGGCATACTGTTACGACTGGGCTCCTGTCAGGAGTCGTGAACACCACCCAGAAGGGTGGCTCCAGGTTGAGAGAGGCAAGAATGGCTAGAACAGAGTCTGGGTCCAGGCTGGGTCAGGGCAGGCGGCAAGAGCAGTGTCTGGGTCCAGGCTGGGTCAGGGCAGGCGGCAAGTAGCAGGGTCTGGGTCCAGGCTGGGTCAGGGCAGGCGACAGATAGCAGTGTCTAGGTTCAGGCTGGGTCAGGGCAGGCAGCAAGTAGCAGTGTCTGGGTCCAGGCTGGGTCAGGGCAGGCGGCAAGTAGCAGGGTCTGGGTCCAGGCTGGGTCAGGGCAGGCGGCAGATAGCAGTGTCTAGGTTCAGGCTGGGTCAGGGCACAGTAAGCAGGACAAGGCAGGTCAGAAGGCCCATAGGCCATACACACACACAGAGGGCCCGTAGGCCACACACCGTAAGCAGAGCAAGGCAGGTCAGAAGGCCCGTAGGCCACACATACACAGAAGGCCCGTAGGCCACACACCGTAAGCAGAGCAAGGCAGGTCAGAAGGCCCGTAGGCCACACACCGTAAGCGGGGCAAGGCAGGTCAGAAGGCCCGTAGGCCACACACACACAGAAGGCCCGTAGGCCAGGTATGAAAAGCAAGGAAGAAGGCCCGAAGGCCGCGCAGGGCGAGGCAAGGAAAGGAAAGGCCCGAAGGCCGCGCAAGGCTAGAGCAGGGAGCCCAGGTGAGCTCGATGCCGAAGCCCCGAGGCAACTGTCAGGCAGGGTTATAAGGGCACACCCAGAACATAGAGTGGACAGGGGAGATGGACTGGGCCTGTCAGGAGAGCCAGCACTAGAGGGACCCCTGGTGGTGAGGCGGTTGCACTGCAGCCAAGGTTGTAACATTGAAAGGAAGTTGCGTTGATATCCTCGAGATATTATGGACAGAACCCACTGATCCGTTGTTAATGTTATCCAAGTGTTGTAAAATTTGGATAATCTTCCTCCTATAGGGAGTTCTGGTCGAGGATTTTGTGATTGGCTGAGTTCCCTGGAGATAATTTCAAAAGCCCGCTGCAGGACCTGTCTGAGTAGCTGTTTGGGGCCTGGGCGGTCTTTGTTGTCGAGGTTGAGGTCTGTGTTGAGACCTTGTTTGTCTAGGCCAAAGCAGGAGGATAGAATCGCTTTTGGCGGTAATAGGGTTTCTTATATCTCTTCGCTGGGTTGTACAAACCGCATGGGAAGTAGATTCATGAGGTAGGGAGGAGAGCTGTCTTAAGGTCTCATTATGTTCTTTCAGTTGGGAGACTACTTCTTGGACCTTTGTGCCAAACAAATTGTCTTCCGCGCATGGAAGGTCCACCAATTTCTCTTGGACCTCTGGTCGAAGATCTGATGCCTTAAGCCAGGCCCACCGTCTAGCACTGATTCCTGAAGCTGCAACTCTGGATGATGTCTCAAAAGAATCGTATGCAGCTCGCACCTCATGCTTCCCAGCTTCAAAAGCCTTGTGGATGAGGTTTTGTGCTGATTCTCTGTATTCTTGAGGAAGAGATGGGATGAACTCCTCCATCTGCTTCCAAAGATTTCGTTGGATTTGGGTTATATATAAAGCTGCAATTCTTGAATTCAGCATAGCACCCTGAAAAACCTTACGACCTAAACTGTCCAGAAACTTATTATCCTTTCCAGGAGGATTAGAGGAATGTACCCTTGTTTTCTTTGCTTTCTTCTGAGTGGATTCAACCACTACTGAGGTATGTGGTAATTGAGATTTCTGATATCCTGGTGCAGATTGGACTAAGTATGTTGAGTCCATTCTTTTATTGATGGGTGGAATTATACAAGGATGTTCCCACATTCGATGTTGAAGTTGAAGGAGGAAATCATGTATAGGTATTGCCATGATTTGTTTAGGAGGATCCACAAATTGTAACACCTCAAGTGTCTGATGATGTAGATCCTGTTCAGACTCTAGTTTAAAAGGAATAGAGTCTGCCATATCCTGGACAAATGCAGAAAAAGTAAGGTGCTCTGGTGGGGACTGTTTTCTTGGGTGTGGTGGAGAGGGGTCAGACAAAGGTTTCTGATGTATCTGACTGGGAATCACTCCAGGTATCATAATCTGGAGTGTGAGATCGTATTTTCTGGGGAGCAGAAGGAGGAACTACGCCAGATGGTCCTGGAATATGCTCTGGAGAAGAAGAGTCTTCTTCTACTGGATTCATCAGTAAAGAATCTAGTAGATCCTGATACCTCTTATGAATTGCTGAATATAAAGCTAATTCAGCCGATACTGCTTCTCCAGAAGGACCTGGCATCGACAATGTTGCATGCGGCACCAATGACATCGTTGAAGTTGGTTGAGTAATCGATGGCATCGAAGAAATTCCGGTACGCATCATCGAGAATGAAGTCTGAATTGAGGGTACCAAAGAAGCCATACTTGAAAAATGTTGAGGCTTCGATGTAGACATTGATGAGAAAGCTGTTGTACTTAGCATCGATATATCCCTCGGTATCAGAGAGGATCCAGGCTTCAGAAAAGAATCTGTCGAGGTAAAGTGTACGGTGGATGGCATCGGAAAGGAGATCGGCATCGAGACCTTGGATGGCATCGAGACTGTGGTCGGTCTTGGAACGGTATCCGTCGTCGATAATGTGACCAGCATCGGGACGGTGCCCAGCATCGGGAGATTTCCCGGAATCGATCTCGATGGTAACTCAGACATTGGTACTAGTTGTGCTGGCATTGGTGACATCTTAGGGCAGATGTCACCGGCATAGTTGCCGGCATCGGTGAAGGCACCGGTAAACTGTCCTTTATAGCCTGTAGGACTGTTTCCTTTATGAACGTGGTTAAGTCCTGCGGTATCGGTGTAGACAACGGTGTTGACGGAGACGATGCTGTCTGTGTGGTATCTATCTTAGCAGGCCTGTCAGGCATCGAAGTGTCGGTACGTTTAGGCCGCTTTTTGATCGGTTCCTCCCGGATAGGTGTCGAAGGCAAGGCCGAGGCATGTCGATGGCGATGTGTGTTTAGGCCTTACCTCTACCACTGAATGGATCGATGATGTCGGCGAGGATTTTCCTTCCGAAGTCTGTAGTCTGCACTTTTTTAACAAAACCTTTTGAGGAGCACCTGCTGGTGAGGATTTCATGGTAGTCGATGGCGAGGGGATTAACTGCAAGCTGAAGAGTTGTTGGATCTTCTCTTGTCGTAGTTTTTGTCCCTTCAGCGTCATTTCTTGACATTTTTCACACGATGAAATATCGTGTTGCTCGCCTAAACATCGAATGCACTCTAAGTGCGGATCGGTAACAGACATTGTTCAGTTGCACGTCGGGCATTTTTTAAACCCAGACGCCATGTTGTCATAGACAGCCGTCAATGACTAGAAATATAGATAGCATATATCAAAAAAATTTTCACAAGTTACTTCACCAGCCGGTGAAGTGAGAGGAAGTGAGATCCCATGAGGGAGAATTTATGGATTTTAGAAAAAAAACTGAGAGAACTCTCAGGGGGCTCTGGTCCGTGCTGCTAGCCAGCGGCGCGGAAAAACGAAGACTAAAGTGAGACACCTGTGGCAGAGAATATCATAGCATGCTGGGCATGCTCAGTGGCCTCACAGGGCCAGTCAAAAGTTTCTAGAAACTTTGACAGATGTTTTCCCGCACTAGGGCTCCGTTACTGACGTCACCCATATGTGAGGACTAGCATCCTGCTTGTCCTGGGATAAAGTTTTTTTCACTCAACACACAGTTAAACTCTGGAATTTCTTGCCAGAGGATGTGGTTAGTGCAGTTAGTGTAGCTGTGTTTAAAAAAGGATTGGATAGGGGAGCCTGAGTCGGAGGTGAGAGGGGCTACCAGGCCTGCTGTCACTTGTGGAGACCCAATAACAACGAGGGGTAAGCCCTGGTACAGCAGAGGAGACCCGGTTCCTGGGACCCAAAACGAGGCTGGAGTGACGTCAGTGGAGCGTCCGCTCCTTCAAATTGAGGAGTAGTCGGCGCGCGCTGCCTAAGCCGCGCGCTCCGTAAGGGGCACGCGGCTTGGTCCGGCTTAGGCCGGCGAAGGCTGGGAGGCTGCTACCAACTTTGACCGATGAACTGTGAACCCCCTCATCCTCCTACACCTCTATATATTGGCGACGGAAGAGTGAGTAAATCCTTTAAGGTGTTATATTACGTATTGATTAAACATTTATGCCTCATACTAAGAGAAAAGGCAAGGTCAGGCAGGATGCCTCTACCCCTGCTAGATCGGGCCCTTTAGAAACAACCTTAACTGGTTTTTACACACGCACAGAAAATTTAACCCCGAAGAGTCCCATTACAATAGGGGATTTTGAGCAGATATCCCCCTTGTTGGGAGAAGTGAGCCTTAGTCCCGTGGTTCCAACGATACCATTACCACCAATGACCACTGCAGGTATCAATGTTCAAGGCTCTCCAGTATTACGGACTGCGTATATAGGGGTGAGCCCGTTAGAGGAAGTCTATTGTAATAAACCAGCAGTGATGGAAAAGGAGAGGGGGGAATCCCCACCACTTCAGCGGATGGATCAAAGATCTGGAGAAGCCAGTCGGAGATCTATGGCAACTGGAGCAAGTACGCGTATTCCCTTCCCTGGAAATACTACAGAACAGGAACTGTTTAAGTCATTAAATAGGCCAACTGCCCCTAATGTTAATCTTGGTGACTCTAAACAAGTCTCATTGGAAATGTTATGGACAGCGATAATGTCTTTACAGAAGTATGTTGAAAATTTGAATGTTAATATTAAGGATGTACAGTCTACATTATTGAGTTTAAGCCCGATGGTAATAAGTAATGGGACAACTCTTAAGAAAGTTGAAGCAGATATAATTAAAATAAATGAGGTGCAGACATCCATAATAAAAGGGGAGAACATTCTATCTAGAAAACTTGAGAATTTAGAAAATGTGGTTCGATATACTAACCTAAGATTTGTTAACTTCCCCAAATGTAAGATGATCTCTCCAGTAGAACAGCTTAGAAACTATTTCACTTAAGTTTTGTCCCTTCCTTCTGATAATTTTCCATCCATAATCAATGCATATTTTTTGGGTGAAGGAAATCAAAATGTTAATTAACTGTATCCCCACAAGAAAATATGTTGAATATCACCGAATTGATAGAAACTTCTTATAGTGCCCAGATTGAGAAAAGAGGAACATTAATTGTTAAATTTGCCCTCTCTTTGGATAGGGATAAGATTCTTAAACTTTTTATGCAAAATAGATCCGTTCTCTATCTGGGCCAGAAGTTATGGGTTTACCCAGATGTAGCAAAGGACACCCAATTAAGGAGAAAGAAGTTCATTACTCTAGCTAATTTAGCTAGAACTTATGGAATACAGATTATTATAAGATTCCCATGTAAATGCATTATGAGGGTAGAAGGTATTAAATACATGTATTATGATCCTTTAGATTTGGAAAGGTTCCTGGAAGAACGTAGAACTCAGGGTCGGGTAGCGGAACCCTCCAATTAAAGTTAGTTGGAATTAAGAAAAATGTCTGTGCTCTTCTGTCTTTACCTATTTTAGGATCTTGTTTTCCTGATTATGATGTAATGGTCTGCTCTTTAGGTTCCCTAAATAGTTTGGTAACTGGAAAATTAGGAAAGTCAAAGTTATTATTATTGTATGTAAAAGTTTATGAACCTTTATTTTCCTAAAAAATTTTCAATGTATAATTGGAAAATAGAATATGTGAATTTTACTTTGTTTTGAAAATTCATAAATAAAGAAAAAAAAAAAAAGGATTGGATAAGTTCTTGGAGGAGAAGTCCATTACCTGCTATTAAGTTGACTTAGAAAATAGCCACTGCTATTACTAGCAATTCTAGCATGGAATAAACTTAGTTTTTGGGTACTTGCAGGTACTTATGGCCTGGATTGGCCACTGTTGGATACAGGATGCTGTGCTTGATGGACCCTTGGTCTGACCCAGTATAGGCATGTTCTTATGAAGTTCAGTTCATGGTGGAAGATCGGGAGGTCTATGCCGCTTTGCCAGGGGTTCCTGGAGTTGGGGCGATGGACTTTTCCTCTATTTCAAGACGAAAATGTCTGAGTAGATTATGTCTGAGCTCCCTGAATGGCTATCAGATGGAGAGGAGCTCAAGGGGTTGAGCTCCTCCACATCACTGTGCGCATCTCCTGAAGGTTCTTGAGGGAGCAAGTGAGGTGGTGTTTGTGTCATGCTGAGTGCGCAGAATGCTCCAAGTGGGTCAAAGCAGGTTTTGGGTGAACTGAGTGTTTAAAGTGCACATGATGTTTGGGATGTGGTGGACTCTTTTGGTACGTCATTTTCTTGGGATGCACTGACTGTGTCTTCTGTGTCAAGCACGTCATGTGCGCCATATGCATCGGGTGTGCCATATGCATCAAATTCACTGGACACTCTGTATGCGTCATGTGCTTCATGTGGCTGAGATCACGCTCCAGGCTCGGTTCCTTGCGCCGTTTTCTCCAGTGCCGTGGAATGGGAAGAGTCCGATACGGCTCTCTGTCTGTGCCCCAACCTTTCCAATGTTGCTGTGGAGTGAGGGGACGCAGTGTGGTGGTCTGTCGGGGTTTTCTTACAGGCCATGTTGCCTGACCCTTAAGCCATGGGCAGTTTTGAAGAAGGCCGCTCCTGGGTGTTGGATTTGGCCCATGGTGGGCCTCAAGGTCCCAGGGAGGACACTCTTTTTTTGGCCTTTGATCTCGACTTCTGTGGACCCGGTGACGAGTGGGTCGACCGGTCCGGTGTTGGGGCATAGGAGACCGACTCCATCCTCAGGTGCGGGATTTTTTCAACGCGCTGTCGTTCTGCTCGGGGGAACATCAGACCATAGTCCCGGAAATAGGACTGGTCGTGGTCTGGCCCCAAGCAAATGTAGAACTAGTTATGTCCATCAGTTAAGGACATAATTTTACCACACTGGCAATATTTGAAGCCAGACGATTTAGGTGCCATTTTGAAGGAAAAAAAAGAAGAAAAACATCTTTGAGGAGAGACTCCACGTGCAAATGGCCACGGAAAAAAAGAGACTGAGGAGAGGGCACCAAATCACGTAGGAAGATGACCGCGCAGCCGCACAGAGCATCAAAACTCTGTGATTCCTGAGGAAATTCCGCTGACACGACTCCCAGACAGCATGGCTAATTCAGCCTGCTATCGACAGGAAACCCCCTTTTTATAAAATTTAAAAACATATAACTTTGAACTTTATACAGAATAGTCTGTATTCCTTTTATTTCATAAGAACAGATTCCATTCGATTTTGCTATTTAACCCATTAGGTTCCATACTATTCAATTTGTAAATTCACCTCTGCTCTAAACGGCATAATTCTAAACTCAATTACCTCCTCTGGGATGAACAGCTACATGATCTAATATAATACACCTTAATTCTACAAATTTCATGCGCACTTTAAACACTCGGTTCACCCAAAACCTGCTTCGACCAAACAATGAGAAACCATAGGTGAAGTGATCTTCTTAAGCCTCAAACAACTGTGATGTTCAGGTATTCTGATTCTGATGGACCTCTTAGATTTTCCTATATAAACCTTTAGCCAGAGAGAGGTGCTGGAGTAAATAACAAAATTGCTGTTACAATTATAAAATCTTTGTATATTATATTTGTTATCAAATGGATTGATAAATGAATCTGTATTCTGCATAACTTTACAACAGAGGCAATGTCCACACTTAAAATTACCTTTGACTTTATTCAAATACAAATCTAACAGATCTCACATGGCCTCACATAACACAGCTGGACAACTTTTTTCTCTCAAATTGGAAGCCCCAGAATACGCAAATCTGATCATTTTGTTATTCATACAGGGACAATGGACAATAAATGGCAATTCTTTTTTATTTTAAACAATTTATGTGAAACAGTAGAATAACGTAAGACGCAAATAATCATATCACGCTCCCTTTCTTTCTTAGGCTTGTTGTTCAATAAAAGATCCCAATAGCTGAACAATCCTCTTTTATAGGCTTGCCTAATATACTTATGAGGGTAACCCCTTTCACTGAGTTTGGCACTCAGTATCCTAGATTCTCTCTTATAATCACCAATTGTGTCTTACTCTAAGGAATTATGATAAAGGTAGGCTGTCTTTCAACCTTTTTGGGTGAGCACTGTCATATCTCAATAAGCTGTTATGATCCAAAGTCTTTCTAAATAATCTCAGACCTTTTCCCTTATTTTTAAAACTGACATCTAAAAAATTAATGCTCAATAAATCAAACTGTGAAGTTGTTGCGGTTACGCAGGTGGACCCCTTGCCCGAGGTGGAGTGACACAACCTGTGGAGGGAGCCCCCATAGGTCCCCACAGTCAGAAGACAAGGCTGGGCTGGAGCAGAGACCCCACTGTGGCTTCACCACTACCAGCCCTCGTTCCCCTGAGGTTGAGCCCTTGGGTACTGGGACCGGCTGGAATTACATGGGGTCTCTGAAGGCTGCGGAATCTTCTTTCCAAAGCGGTCTTCCTTTTGTTTTCTTCACATCAGAAGCTGAACTGGCAGCAGTGCACGTTGAAGAAAGCCAGGTGTAGGTCGGGTCAGGCGGCAGATCTCGTGGTCATGATTCCAGGCATTAGTCAGGGCAGGCGGCAGATCTCGGTCAGGTTTCCAGGCGTAAGTCAGGGCAGGAGGCAAATCTCGTAGTCGGGTTTCCAGGCAAAGTCAGGACAGGCAGCAGATCTCGTAGTCAGGAGGCGAAACGAGGGTCGGAATCCTGAAGATCGAAGATCAGGAATTCTGGAACAGGAACGAGACCTTAAAAGCTAAAGCCAAGGCAAGGTCTGAGAGCCAGACCTTACCTTAAGTAGCAAAAAGGCTGGGTAGGACAAGAGGAGGGGCCGAGGCAAATTCCTGCCGAGACCCCTTTAAATCTTGAACGGGAACGCGCACGCAGGCCTGGGAAGGCCCAGGGAAGGCAGGGACGGTGCCAGGGATGGCAGCGCTTTGGAGAGGCCTGGGCAAACGGGCCTATCGACTTGCTCGGGAAGAGGAGCGAAAGGGAGCGCCCCGAGAGCGGCTGGCCGCCGCTGCCGGCAAACAAGAGCGGGTGGAAGCCACGCCGCAGCGGTAAGAGGGGGCGCCCGGCGACCCTAACAAAAGTAAATTGAATATGGTCATTACAACTATTTACTCATTTATGAAAAGATTAAAGTTCTTCAATGGTGTCATTCTACAACATAAATGTGTCATCTATGTATCTTTTCCAAACCTTGATATTAACAAGAAAATGAATACAATAAATCCAAGATTTCTCAAAATCAGCTATATAAAGTTTTGCAAGTGAAGGAGCCATAATGGCACCCATTGCAGTTCCAGATATCTGTTGATAAAATTTGCCCTCAAAGACAAAACAATTCTTTTTCAAAGCAATGGATACTAAACGTAAAATGAAATTAGTGGGTACCTCATTTGGTCTAGGTCTAAATTCGTGTCTGCTCTATAGTGATTAATGCCTCTTCTTGTCGAATACTTGTGTATAGAGAATTTATATCCATTGTTACTAAAAAATAATCCTCCAAATCACCATTCAAACCTATTTCATTAATGAAGTGGATGGTATCCTTTATATACGATGGAATCTGCTTTACAAATGGTTTCAAAAATTTGTCTACTTAAATAGACAGAGGTTTCAACACAGAATCATCGCCTGATATTATTGGCCTCCCCAGTGGGTTGGATAATGTTTTGTGAATCTTGGGAAGCATGTAAATAGTGGATATCCTTGGGTGATCTTTGTTCAGAAACTTAAACTCAGTCCACTTAAGAAACCCAAATTGTAACCCTTCTATAGTGATGACCTTAATCACTACCAAAGCCTGTGCCTCTTCTGGGCTCCTTGGTACGAAAGGACTGGCCTACTCAAAGGCTGATTCCTCTGGGAAGCTGTAGGATCAAAAGCATCTGAAGGATTGAAAACTCTGTAAGGTCAAAAGCATCTAAAATCTCTGGCACAAACTCTTGTGCCGAAGAAGTGAAGCAAGTGCTTTTTATCTTTTACTAACTGAGGAACCTCGGCCTCACCCCACTTATGGCCATTTGTTCCAGCTCACTCTCAAACAAGTGTAATCCCTTAAAGGGCAATTTTGTAAGATTAGACTTTGAAATTGTATCAGCCGATCAATTCCTGAGCCATAGCTGACAACTGGCTGCTATTACTGGAGCCACTCCTCTGGTAGAAGTGAAGACTAGGTTGCAGCCCGCATCCACCAAAAAGGCATCTGCTGGTTCCATCACTGCACTGGAATTCACACCATATATATCAACAAAGTAAAAAGTAGCAAATCACCTGGATCGGATGGTATGCACACCATGATTCCGAAAATGAAATTTCAGATCTACTAGTTAAAATTTGTAATTGATCATTAAAATCATCCATTGAACCTGAAGTTTGGAGGGTGGCCAATGTAACCCCAATATTTAAAAAAAGGACTCCAGGGGTGATCCAGGAAACTATAGATCAGTGAGCCTGACTTCAGTGCCAGGAAATATAGTGGAAAGTATTCTAAAGATCAAAATCAGAGAGTATATTGTGGTGATTTGAGCCAGAGTTGAGTCTCTGTGCTGTAAAACTTTGGGTGTTTTCCTTAAGGTGTGAAGGTCATGACTATTTCAGCCCAGACCAAAATGAATCGGGGAGGAAGGCGAATTAGCCGCCCCCCCCCCCACCCCCACAAAACAATGAGCACCAACTGATGCGACCCTGCATCCCGCAGGGTACGCAAAGGAGGACTGAAGCAAAGTCACAGGTGGTATGTGTGACTAGCTGCAAGGATGCCGGAGCTCATGAGCCTTGAGCAGGAGAAGTGGGAAAGGGGAGGGAAGTCGCCCACTGCTTAGATGTTCAGAGACACCTTCATAATGGACCAGGGAAGAAGGGGTGGGGAGGGGGTGGGATGCCGTAACCCAGGCAGGGGGGCTTTGGGGTTGCTCCCAGTTGCCCACATGGGACCCTAAGGCTCATGACTAGTAACTGGGGCGGGAGCGCCTCACTATTCCCATGCACACGCTCCCGAAGGAGGGCGTGCACCATTGCCCCGAAGGAACCCCTATACGGCCTACAGCTGAATTGTTAGGGAAGGCTGAGGTCCAGGGGTGACTGTACACAGTCCATCGTCGCACGCCCATTGCCAGACGAACTCCTGGACTCTGTCTGCTACCACAGCATGCTCAAATTCCATCATTAGCCTGGTCCGCACAACACCGCAGAAGATGGGCCAGCAGGCTGTCTGTGTACCGCCATCCATCGCCGCTATTCTGGAATAGTGAATAACCTGTTTGGCGGTGGCTAGAAGGAAATTGATGAGGCGGTCTCTCGCTCTCAGCCTGGGGTTGTTGGCGGTGATGTGACCAAAGACCAAGAGGTGCGGACTAAAATGGACCCAGAACCTGAGAAAGAGGGCTTTGAGGTCTGCGAGGAAGGTCGTCAGCCGTGGACACCGGAGAAAAATATGCTCCAGTGTATCCTCTTCCCCGCAGAACTCGCACCCTCCTCCCGAACCCCGGATACGCTCCAGCAGGCCCCCAGTAGCGATAGCCCCATGGGCGATGCACCACTGATATCCCCGGTGGGTTTGGGGCTCAATTCGGAGTAGAATTGTTCCCACCGAGGTTTCTGCGCACCGCCCAGCACCCTCCGCCATGGTGTATCAGGGCGGCTAAGGAGGGTACTCTGGTGCACCCGGTGGTGTAGCAGTAAGTTGACCGCCTCCTTCGGGGCTTCCTGAAGCGACAGCTGCTGGAGCATATCCAGCCGACTGAGGCTGGGGGGCGGGGGACAGGGAGGCCGAGGGGGTCCTTGAAGGTGTTGCGGTGGGCCGATTAACAGGTCCAGGAGAATATTTATTTTATTTATTTATTTAACTTCTTTTACTATACCGACACTCAAGACCAGGTCTTATCGTACCGGTTTACATTAGAACAAGGGGAAAAATCAATTAACGTATAAGTGGAAAAGAGAAGTTACATTAAAACAGGGAGAGTAAAAACATGGGGGAGGGACGGGCAGGGGTGGAGTCTCCTGGCCTGAAGGACCCCCTTGTACGGGCTGGAGGGGTCAGGGGGTAAAAAGGCCCCGTATCTCCCTGAGCAGATGACCGGCTACGTACGGGTGCCCCATGCACATGCGCTGGGCCAGCACTTCTGGGGTCACCCAACATTGCCGGTCTGTGCTCAGGAGATCACCGACCCGTGTGGTCCCGGAATCTATGAGCCATCGGCGCACCTGAGGGGAGCCCAGGGCATTCACAACCAGAGCGGGGTTGTGAATAAGGGGCTTCTCTGGAATCTCCAAACTCAGGGGCGCCGAGGGATCTCGTGTTCCGGAGACCACACTCCAGGCTTTGAAAATATCCTGGTAGAAGACTGGAAGCGCAGGGAAGTCGCGAGTGTACACTTCCCTGTCTATCACCAAGAGCTGCCAGTCGTACCGCAACCCGCCCACTTGCTGGAGAAAAAAGGCCCAAAGCGGGCGCCACTGTGGAGGCGGGTCTGCGTACAGGAATCTCCGCAAGGCCTGGAGCCGCAGGGTGTGGACTTTGCATTTTATGTCCACCACCACCTCCTGCCCTCCCTCCCCGAGGGGGAGCCCCAGGACACCTGTGGAGACCCAGTGCTTCCTCCCGGCCCAGAAGAAGTCCAGCAACTTACTCTAGGTGCGGGAGATGAACTCCGAGGGTGGCCTCAGGGCAGCCAGCCGGTGCCACAGCATGCTGGACACCAGCTGGTTCACCACCAAGGCCCTCCCTCGGAAGGACATGAGCTTTACGAGACCCTTCCACGTCCCCAGACGAACTGCGATCTTTTCCTCCAACTCCTTCCAGTTCGCCGGGGCCACAGACTTCGCAACGGAGAGGTGGACACCCAGATATTTCAGGGTCCCCCTGCCCCACGAAAAATTAGCAATCTGACTAGGGGGAGGGTCCACCTGTTGCGGCCCTACCCAAAGTCTGGAGCTTTTGGCCCAGTTGATTCGGGCTGAGGATGCGGATGAAAAAACCCGCTGGCAGGCTCGCACCCTCTCCAAATCAAGTGGGTCCTGGACCATGAGGAGTACGTCGTCGGCGTAGGCCGAGAGGGTGATCCGCATCTCCGGCACTCGCAGCTCCAAGCCAACGAGCCGCCTGTGCAGGAGACACAGGAACGGCTCGATGGCCAGGGCATAGAGCTGCCCGGAGAGCAGGCACCCCAGACGTACTCCTCGACCGAATGCCAGAGGTGCCATCAAGGACCAGTTGACCTTAACAAGGCACTCTGCAGAGGAATACAGGACACGGAGAAGACCCACGAAACGGGGGCCGAACCCGAATGCCTGGAGGGTGCCCATGAGGTAGGTGTGACCCACCCTGTCGAAGGCCTTCTTCTGATCAAGGAACAAAAAGCCTACCGACAGGCCGGTCCTACGGCAAAAATGAAGCAGGTCCCGGACCAAAAAGATGTTGTCAAAGATGGTCCGGCCCGGGACGGTGTAGGACTGGTCGGGGTGAATCACACACGCCAGCACAGACGCCAGCCGCTGCGACATCGCTTTGGCTATGATCTTATAGTCTGTGGAGAGCAGGGAAGACCGCACGCCAATTCCGAATGTCATGCGGGTCCCCATTCTTGGGTAAGAGGGTGAGCACCGCGCGACGGCTGGAGAGGGGAAGGGCGCTGGCCTCCCAGGCTTCCTCTAGGACCCGCAGGTCAGGTCCTAGGAGATCGAAAAAATGGGCAAAGAACTCAACACTCAGGCCGTCGATGCCCGGTGTCTTATTGTTGGGCATCTGACCCAGCGCGGCAGAGAGGTCTGCCAGAGTGAAGGGCTCCTCCAGCCTCTCTCTGTCATGCTGACTGAGCGCAGGAAGCCCATCTCATAAGTCCCTACAGGCATTCGGATCGACAGGGTCCAGAGAGAAGAGGGCAGAGTAAAAGTCCCGTGCCCTCGCCCTGATCCTTTCCAGCTCCGTGAAGGGGGTTCCGTTGGCGGAGAGTAAACACGTCATCCGCCCCTTCTTCCCCCTCCTCTTCTTAAGTGCGTAGAAGAAGCGCGAGCTGCAGTCCATTTCATGAAGGAACTGGACTCTTGAGCGCACAAAGGCCCCTCGGCCTCGCCGCTCAAGGGCCCGAAGGGTGCGCTTCTTCTCCTCATACTCTGCCTGCAACTGGTGCTGGGCGTCAGAGAGCCCCGCCTCGAGAGTGAGCAGCTCCCCCTTGAGCCTCTCTGTCTCGCGTCGCCGCTCCCCGTTAACGTTTCTAGCATATTGTCGATAGAGAAGCCCGAGGCGGATCTTCCCCACATCCCACCAATCGGCGAGTGAGGAGAAGTCCGCCTCGAGCTCGCGCCAGTCTCCCCAAAACTCTCGGACCACCAAGACGAGCAGTTTCTCCTCTAAAAGCGAGTTATTGAAGTGCCAATAGGCAGTGCGAGGCTCGACTGAGTCGAACCTCACCCTCACGGTCACCGCATGGTGATCCATGAAGGCTACCACCTCATTGGCACTAGAAAGGGCTCGTGACATCAACCCGAAGGAGAAATAAAAACGGTTGATCCGAGAGCGAGACACCTGTCCGAACCGCACCCGGATATAGGTGTGGCCGTCAGATGCCCCGGGGTGATGTGTTCGCCAGACGTCAGCCAGGGACAGGCGATGGACCACCTCCCTGAGGACAGCCGACGAGGCAAGGTGCTGTTCGCTCCCCGTACGGTCGCCGCGCTCGAGGGTGCAATTAAAATCACCCCCGAGCACGACCTCCTTGTCGGCATCCAGGGTGTCCAAGTAGGCAGACATCTGGCGAAAGAATGCTTCACGTTTGGGTCCGGCAATCGGGGCATACACGTTAACTAGGTTAATCGTGCAGCCCTCGATCCGGGCCCGGAGGTGAAGCATGCGACCGGGCACAACAGGTCTGACATCCAGCACTTCGTCCTGTAGGGATTTCGCCAGCAGGATGGCCACTCCGCCGGACCGCCCAACGGAGTGGTTGAGCTCCACCCTGCCGCGCCACCCCAGGAGCCAAGCTGCCTCGGTCTCCAGGGTGGATAGGGTCTCCAGAAGGAAAGACAGAGTACCCCCCGCCATGAGGAAGGAGAGCACCCAGTGCCTCCGGAGACCCCTCCTGCAGCCGCGGATGTTCAAAGTGCCGAATGTCAGAGCCATTCTCTGTCAACAATGCAACCGGTCACATGGGGTGGCAACTTACAAAGGGTCGCCTGCCCCATGTTGGTCCATATTCTCCAGCCCGACATGCTGGCCGAGCACCTCCTCAGGTGACAGGAGGAGGGTCGGCTCAGCGGAGGGAATGAGGGGTCCCGAGAGGCCAAGGGATCCGGCGGCAGCCGTAGGCCCTCCCTCAGGGGATTGACCCTCATTCCCTGCCTCCCTGGTAAGGGAATCAGACCTCCCCCTGGATGACGGGGGGAGAAATTGCGGTTCGACAGCTGGAGGAGCACACCGATGAAGTTCCTGCGTCTTCCCCACTAGGAGAGCCGCAGTTCCATCGGGAGCTGCAGAACAGTTAGGAGGGGATTCCGCACCACCATCCGTGCACACCTCGACCTGTCGAGCCACAGACGGAGCAACAGAGCACTGTGTGCCCTCGTTAGCCCCTGGCGCAGACTCAGGAGGCCTTCCCCTTCCCTCCTCTACAGCACTAACAGAGGGAGGAACCACTTGCAATGGGATGGGGGGGGGGGGGGCGGAAGGTTCCGTTCCTAAGTCATTCGTGTCTTCGCCAGGGAGTGGGCTAAACAGGGGGAGGTCCAAGGCAGTGATAAACGGGAAGGGAGAAACTAGAAGTCCTCCGGAGACCAGCTCTAAAAAGCTGGCCACATCCCAGCTCTGGGCCGGCAGGCTGGAGGCGTCCAGGACAGGAAGGCCGGGAATGGGCGGTGGGGCCTTCTTCTTTGGGCTGGGCGGGTGCGCCTCAGAAGTCAGGGACCACACCGACCCAGTTGTAGAAGCCCCCTGACCTGACTCACAACCCTGAAGTCTCCTCTTCCTAGAGATAACGGTGGGGGGAGGAGGCTCCAGCGTGGGTGTGACGCTATCGGTGGTAACCAGTGCTTGTCGGCCCTGAGTGTGCCCTTCACCTACTGCGTGGTCTGATGCTACCTCCCTTCCTGCCACTACCGAAGAATCCCCCGAGGGGGCAGGATGGAGGCCGGGCCATGTTGTTACCAGCTTGCGCTCCCTGTTCCGGAGTAGGAACTCCACTACCCTTCATAGGTAGAGGCTCAATCGCCTCCATGCCGATGCTGGAAGGGGGGGGGGGGAAGGATCCACTCCGCGGGCCGGGAGCAGCTCAGGCTTTCTTCCTTTTCTGGTGGCAGTCCTAGTGACTGCCACTTCTAGGCCCGATGGTAAGGACTGGACGCCCATGTTCTCCATCGGAGGATCGTGGTCCACCGAGGCTCGGCAGCTGCAGCAAGCTTCTTCTGTTTCTGCTTTTGAGGCTTGGCACATGGAGCTGGTGGAGTGGACGCCTCTCCCAGGGGTGGAGAGGGGGGGTCCTGGCGTCCGCGGTGCTGTTCACGAGCTCTGTGGCTCTCGGAGGACCAGCTTCGGGGGCGACCTCATGCCCTTTCGGTAGATGTCCTTTCTGCAAAGGACACTCCTTCCTTTCGTGGCCTACCTCTTTACATAGGTAGCACCGGTCCTCCATCGTACTGTAGAATATTCTGTACGAACGGCCCCCATCTCACACAGGGAACCACCCCTCGACGCTCTCCATGCCCCTGGGGAGTACAATCCATGCCTGGCGACGATGCGACTCCACGTGCTTCATCACCTTTTGTTTGAAGCCCAGGGGAAGGACGGAGACAGCGGTCTTTACCTCCCTAGGGAAGCAAGCTTGTGCAGTAGCCCCTCCTCGGTCAAAAATGGTGGCATGTTGGAAAGTATAATGCACACCCCCTGGGCGTCCAGCGGCTCTAGGATGTGAAAGACATCGTCCACCACAATCCCGGTAACTAAGGCTGCACGAGCTGCAGCCAGGGATCGAAGGTAGATCACTGCCTTTCCGCTTTCCCGGCTCGCGGAGTGCACATTTCTGCCCCCACTACCGCAGCCAGCGCTTAATCTCGAATGCTTTTCGTGGTCAGCATGCTACATCGGATGGCATGTCTGTGGCTCAGGCCGCACCTCCCCCCCACGATGACCGGTGAGGGGGCAGGAATTTGCCTATTCCTGGTGTACCCAGTGGAATGGGTGGCGCTGGTGCCGGCCACAGCGGCTGCGTATGAGAGGCCTATTGGAGGAGGCGTGGCTTGGGTGGGGGCTTCTCGCACAGTTTTGTCTTCCTTCTTTCTCCCTACCGGAGCACTGGTGACGGGACTTTGAATGCTCGGGTCACCCGGGCCCGGGGGAGGGGAGGGGAGGTGGGCGGGGCGGGCCTGCCCTTCGAAATGGTAGATGTCATTGCGGCGCTAGCTTCCGATGGGGCGGGAGGCTCCACAGTGGCCTGGGAGCTACCCACAGGGTCCTCATCAGCTCTGGCTCAAGGAGGAAGACTCGTGGGCTCAACCCTAGCGCTCTCACGCCGGATAGGCTCGATGTGGTCACCCTGGGGATCATTAGTAATCGGTAGCGGAGCGGTCTTCTGCTTCCCATTGGGGCGCTCCGCAGCCCCAGGGACTGTAGGTGAGGGAAGGGGTTCCTCCACGGTGGATACCTCGGGGAGAGTTTCCTTCACCTCGGTTCGGTCGCGGACATGGGCCCACTGTACCTGCTGCAGTAGCTGAGGGACGGTGACGTCATCAGGGCGTTGAAAGGTGTGAGAAGGCCCCTCCCCTGGACTCTCCGATCCTGCATCGGAACAGGGCACCGGCTGTGACCCCGCTGGCTCCTTGACCTTACGGAGCTTGGGAGAGGCTTCAGAACCCTTCTTCCTCCATCTCACAGGTCCCTTTCTGGGCATGATGGTTTTAAATGCTGACCCAAGCCGCCGGCGATGCAGGCGAATGCACCCAGGGAAGGGATCACTGAGCCGTGCAGGGTTTCTGTAGGACACAGTCCGTAAGTCCTTTCTAGGACCCTCAGCCCTCCTGGATTTCAGCTTGCCTCTCGGTGTGAACTGAAGGGGGAGGGGGAGGGGGAAGAAGGGTGGAGTACACCTAAGCAGGGGAGGGGAGGGGAAGAAACTGCTCAAAACCCATGAACTGCAGAGGAACCATACGGAAATGAAGGCAGGCTGTGCACAGGCCACCAAGCACTGTGCACTGTGGAATTGCCTCTATGGGGGGAGGGAAAAACAAAATGGGGGAGGGGGATTAAATAAAACTGGGAACTGAAGAGCCAAAAAGGGGGACAAACACAATCCAACACAGAACTACAAGAAGGACAGACAACACCACAAACACACAAAACTGCAAAGGAACAGACAACACTTCAAACAACCCCCTCAAACAAGGAACCAAATACAGAGAAACCAAAACCTATAAACTATGCAAAAGAACAAATGGAACTAACCAAACTAACTCCAAAGAAACTCTAAAGAGATACAACAAAGGGAAACCAAAGAAAAAATGGGGGAACGGGAAAGGGAGAGGGACAAGCCCCAGCTACCCTTGCCCCACCCTAGGTGCCTTGCTGGGCAAGTTCCTCAGTAGTAGTTTGAAAACTGACTTATCGTGGGTGAGGCAGTGGTCATAGCAACAAGTCCAACTCCCTAGGAGAAAAGAGGAAAGGGGTTCTCCCCTTCAAGAGGGGGAGAAGGGCCAGGGGAAAGGAAGGTTTCCCCGGGGAAAGAAGCCAAGAATTGCAGTTCCTCACTGCTCAGAGAGAGCTCCAAAGCTGCAGCCTCCACACACCAGGTGTGAGGGACTTTGCAGGAAGGAAACTACATTTCCCAGATGCCCTGGTAGTCAGCCCCAGGAAGGGTTGGGGGCAGGGAACCAAATAGGCGGTGTCTTCCTAGGGTGGGGTAGGTTATCTCACATAAAGAGAAGAACCCTCCAGAAAAGGATAGGCAATTAAGGAGAGCTCAATGAAAGGTGAGGTGGATGGAGAGGCTGAGGCAGAAGGACAATAGTGCCCAGGTGCACCTTTATTCTAAAGCTAAGTCAGCTCTAAGATATCCCTTTCCCTTTTACTTCTGTGCAGCAGTTTGGGTGAATAAGAGTGGCTAGCACTGCTATGGGGTTAATTAGAGTGGCTAGCTCTTATTACTGAAGAAGCACAGCTAGAAGGTTTTATTTAAATATTGAAAGCACTTATTTTGGTGGTTGGGAACCAAGGGGGAAGTGCTGTGAAGTAAAAGATGTTTTTGGAGTTAACAGCACTGAAAGCAGTGCAAAAAGGGTGGTTGCATTAAGCTACCGCAGCTGTTGAGAGTTGTAATTAGGGCCATATAGCTGGCCTAGGGAGTCTCTCTTTTAACGGGGTTTTTCAGTACTACTTTATAGCTGGGAGAATTAGGAGTTACAGTTGTATTAAACCAGCTGTGCTTGCAGGTATGTTGAAGGAGAGCCTAGTAGAACACAGGGAAGGTTGGTTGTTTTATGTTAACGAAACCTTGGTTTAAAAAGGGGGGGAAACCCAAGGTCACATTGATTGGGGGAAATGTATTTCAGGCAATACTTATGTTATGTGTGACTTCTTTGCTGTGAAGTGGGTTTCAATAAACTGCAGAGCCCTATATGAAGATATTGCCTGGGTGTAATATCTTATTTTAGGTTATGGCAAATGGGTGCTATGCCGGGAAGGTGACTCCGACTTCCAGTAGGGAATGAGTACGGAGCAGTCTCAATTCCCTGGCTTTGAGGGCCTTCCTATATAAGTAACCTTAACCAATAGCTTCCTTGCCTAAAGGTTACACTGTCAGCAGTACTCTCAGGAGAAACATCAGTGTTGACTTGGCTATAAAGGAATCTGCGGCAGCAGTCCTTGAGAGGAAGCATCCAAGCCTGAAGTCACCCCAAGGACCTGCCACTAGAGGCGCCCCACATCACCACATTATTGAAAGACATGGTTTAATGGAACACAGTCAGCATGGATTTACCCAAGGCAAGTCTTGCCTCACAAATCTGCTTCATTTTTTGAAGGGGTTAATAAATATGTGGATAAAGGTGAGCCAGTAGATGTAGTGTATTTGGATTTTCAGAAGGCGTTTGACAAAGTCCATCATAGGAGGCTTCCAAGGAAATTAAAAAATCATGGGATAGGAGGCGGTGTCCTTTTTGAATTACAAACTAGTTAAAAGACAGGAAACAGAGAGTAGGATTAAATGGTCAATTTTTCAGTGAAAAAGGGTTAACAGTGGAGCGCCTCAGGGACCTGTACTTGGACCAGTGCTTTTCAACATATTTATAAATGATCTGGAAAGAAATAGATGAGTGAGATAATCACATTTGCAAACAATACAAAATTATTCAGAGTAGTTAAATCACAAGCGGATTGTGACAAAAAGCAGGAGGCCCTTGCGAGACTGAAAGATTGGGCATCCAAATGGCAGATGAAATATAATGTGAAGAAATGCAAGGTGATACATATAGAGAAACGACCCATGCTGTAATTACACGATGTTAGGTTCCATATTAGGAACTACCACTCAAGAAACAGATCTACATGTCATAGTAGATAATACATCGAAATTGTTGGCTCAGTATGCTGCGGCAGTCAAAAAAAAGTAAACAATCCCCATCATTCATCAAAATAAGTTAATGCATGCGTTATCAAAAAGGGGTGTGTTTATGAAAGTTTGTAAGTTACCGCACCATGTGGTAACTTACTACTTTACATAGGTATTATTGCAAATGCAGTAAACTTAGCACGCACTGTGATAATCATTTTTCACATCCTGTGCTAAGGAGGAGCAGAGAGAGATAAGAACTTTGGATAAGTTCTTGGAGGAGAAGTCCATTAAGTTGTCTTAAAGAATAGCCACTGCTATTACTGGCATCAGTAGCATGGGATCTACTTAGTAGTTGCCAGGTACTTGTAGGTCTGGATTGGCCACTGTTGGAAACAGAATGCTGGGCTTGATGGATCTTTGGTCTGACCCAGTATGGCAATTTCTTATTTTCCTATGACTTCTTGAAAGATAAGTAAATAAAAGCAATCCACCAGGGAACAACAAGAAGCTATATGCAAATTCACTGCCATCACTTCAAAGGCCTGTTTAAGGATGGCCTCAATTCTTCTATCTTGTGCATCCTTCAGTGCCACTCCCCTTCCATAGAATAGTCCTCTGCTTGGTGATGGCTCTTACAAGCACATCTCCATTTTATGAAAATGCAATTTCTCTCTTGCAGTTGGATCCAGGGGGGTACAGCCCTTCCAAGGTTTGTCCCCCTTTAAAATTAGCTTCTGAGGTAGCCCATTTAAGATCAATCAATTCTTGAATAGCCTCTATAATAGGGAAGAAACATGAGGCTTTACGGAAAGAAAGAAAAATGTGATCTTTCTTTGGATCAGACATGGAATTAGCCCCCGGTACCCCCAGCATCTTCAATGTCTGGAAAATCAGAACTGATAACTCATTTCTATGAAAGAAACGCAACATAGTTTTATATAGCTCCAGCCCCAGAAGAATTTCCCCATCCTCCAGGGAGTAAGGATCGCCTTCATTATCCTTGCCATCTGGGTCCCTATCAGCGTGGCCCACAACAAGACTAAATTTATTCCAACGCATTCCTGCAGCACCAGGCAGGCGGGAATCCACAGCCCGTAACCTGAATTGTTAAGATTGACCAAGGTCAATGACTGGGCCTAAAGAAAGGACTGCAGCCCTTGAAAAATTCCACCCAAGAAAAGGCAGAGGAGCCATGCCAAACCAGGGGGTACTAGTTCTGTGCCCACTGAACTACCTTCCTCCGCTGACGAACCAATTAGGGGAGCCCCAGTTCCAGGCAAAACCTCTGGCAACTCTTTCCATTCCCACATCATGCTGGGAAGGCCCTGGCTTAGCAAAAATCAGAGAGACAAGTTTTCCTGAGCCTCCAAACAGTGCTGACACAGGTGAGAGGGAATGCCAGACTAAGATGCCAAAACTGGCAAGCAGCACAAAGGGTAAGGTTCTTAGGCTTCTTTGCTATTGGTACCATAGTCATTTAACAGCAAGTCTAAATAGGTGTCCAAGAAGTGTGCACCCAGCTGTGCTCACAATAGGCACTTGTAAACAATAGGTGCTAAAAAAATGGGCGCCCAATGCACTATTCATGATAACCCTCAACTTGAGCTCTTGTTTAGGCACCCTGAAATGCACCTCTGTACATCTAACTAGGTGCCCCTACGCGCATAAGGGAGCACCCAGGTAGATGTTCTTATGCACCCAACTGCGCGCCCAGCTAGGTGTACAACTAGGCACACAGCCGGGTGGGCAAGCATGAACTGACGTACCTGAAGAGGGCAGCCTTATGTGCAAAGAAAAGGCATGTTAATGGTGAAAAAATCTAAGCCTGAGAGCAGGGCCTAGCCCAGAAGACTGCTCAACTCGCCAAGCTGCCAGAATACCTTAAGCTCCCCCAGAGATGGGAACAGACATCGGATCGATGTGCCAAGCAAGGAGGCCAAAAGGGATAGGATTGCCCAAAATCAACTCCCCCCCTCTATTTTAAAATTTTTTTTTAAATACTCTTTACCTGAGCTCAGCCTGTCCAGCCGAGTACAGAGTCTGTCTCCGGCTGTGGAGGGAGAGGGCATACACCTTCACCGCCGCGCTCGGCTTTCTGCACCCGCTTGCCTTTCAGTTTTGTTTTTTTGTTTTTTTGTTTGTTTTTTTTACAGCTAAGTCTTTTTATTTATTTTTTATTTAAACGGTTTTATATACCGACAACCGTTTGCACATCGTGTCGGTTTACATGTAACTTACAACCAATGTATATATAGGCATTGCCTTTACAAAGAACAGTAAACAATAGAATGCAGTAACAGAGCAAAAACTAGATAAATTAGAAAGGAGGGATTCAACTAGGAGTGACAAAGGTGGGGGCGGGGAAGGAGTAAAACAATGACACAAATGGAAAGGATATGTACAGGGTTTTGCCAGGTTATGTACAGGGTCTTTGCCAGCAAAAACCAGATACTGGACCAAGGCACTCATCTGAGGGAAAAATTTGGAGGAATTATAAGGTATCACCACAGGGCAGGGCAATAAACGTCTTTATTCTTTTCTCCTTCTATAAAAAAAATTTAAAGCAATCCCCAGTAGAGAGATGCACATACACCATCTGCTGGAGACGGAGAATACTGGCAGGCTGATGTCTGTGCAGAGGTAAATATACCGTGACGTCAGTTTTTCTCCATCTTATAGAAACATAGAAATGACGGCAGAAGAAGACCAATCGGTCCATCCAGTCTGCCCAGCAAGCTTCACACTTCTTTTTTCTCATACTTATCTGTTTCTCTTGGCTCTTAGTAACCTTAGGTTCTATTTCCCTTTCACCCCCACCATTAATGTAGAGAGCAGTGATAAAGCTGCTTCCAAGTGAAATATTAAGTTTGATTAGTTGGATAAGTGGCAGCATAGCTCTCTGCTGTTGAAGCAGAGAGCAATGCTGGATATGCGTGAAGTATTAGTTTTTCTTCTCCCCTGACGTTGAAGCAGGGAGCTATGCTGGATATGCTTTGAAAGTGAAGTATGCCTTGAAAGTCACATTAACTATCATCAAATATTGAAAAGCCTAATAATTGGTAATACCTATAGCCCATGAACCCATCCCTGGTTTTTTTTTTTGTTTTGTTTTTTTTAATTTGGAGATGGCAGCCCTCCATCCTTCCGCTCCGTGAAAGTGGAACACCAACCACTGGCATCCCGCTCCGTGAATGTTCTTATGCACCTGCCGCTCCGTGCAGTGTTTTGCTGCCTCCTCTTTATATGCGTCCTCTAGACCTGATGGATCCACAGTGTTTATCCCACGCCCCTTTGAAGTCCTTTACAGTTTTGGACTTCACCACTTCCTCCGGAAGGGCATTCCAGGCATCCACCACTCTCTCTGTGAAGAAATACTTCCTGACATTGGTTCTTAGTCTTCCTCCTTGGAGCCTCAGCTCGTGACCTTTGGTTCTGCTGATTTTTTTCTGACTGAAAAGGTTTGTCGTTGTCTTTGGATCGTTAAAGTTTTTCAAGTAGATCTCCATCTACTTGTAGAGCTGCAGAACCCATTGGTTGTGGATCCACCTATCTGAATGCTATAAAAAGCTATGGGGTAGATTTTCAAACCGCGCAAATTGGCGTACTTTTGCTGGCACATCAGGCGCAAGCAAAAGTACGTGGGATTTTAGTAGATACGCGCGTATCCGCTAAAATCCTGGATCGGCGCGCACAAGGCTATCGATTCCGTATAGCCGGCGCGCGCCGAGCCGCGCAGCCTACCCCCGTTCCCTCCGAGGCCGCTCCGAAATCGGAGCGGCCTCGGAGGGAATTCTCTAATGCCCTCCCCTCCCTTCCTCTACCTAACCCACCCTCCCGGAGGGAGACGTAAATCCCCGCGCGCCAGCAGGCCGCTTGCGCGCCGGGACGTGACCTGGGGCGGGCACGGAGGGCGTGGCCATGCCCCCGGACCGCCCTGGGCCATAACCACGCCCCCGGGCCCGCCCCCGAAATGCTGCCGACACGCCCCCAAAACACCACGCCGACCGGGCCCGCCCCCCGACATGCCCCCCCTCGCCAAACCCCGGGACTTACGCAAGTCCCGGGGCTCTGCGCGCGCCGGTAGGCCTATGTAAAATAGGCGCACCGGCGCGCAGGGCCCTGCTCGCCTAAATCCGCCCGGATTTAGGCGGATTTAGGCGAGCAGGGCTCTTAAAATCCGCCCCTATGTTCTTAACAGTTACATGAGAGTGATAGATCAAGAATAGTCTGTCTACCAAATGAACCTTATAAGTTGTCTTATTTTGAATAGCTGTTTCATCATACAACATACCCCCAATCCTTTACATTCAAAGAGAAGCTCTTTTCTTTAGCGACATTAGACTTTTCCGTGAACTGCCATTTAAGATAAGAATGATTTTCAGAAAAGTCACTTACCTATTCTGAGTTAGACGCACAATATATTTTATGCCTTCTAATAAAATGGCATAAGACAAACGGCCCTATATAGTTCAAGAAAAAAATATTATTGTATGATAATGAGGATAATACCATGTCCAGCTAAATTCTGCATTTAGCCACACAAAACATGTACATTTTCTGCCAATCTGACAGCTTGTAATTTAACCAGTCAGATAAAAGTTAGCTGTTAAATTTGAGGCATTCTGTGGCTGAAGTAAACTAGCCAGATAACTTAACAGGTTGAATATTAAAATTAGCTGGATAAGTTATCTGGCTGATTGTTTCGTGGAGAAGTCCTAATGTTAGCTGGATAAAATTATCCAGCTATATTATGCTGAGCATCTAAGTGGCAGCATTCTTCTGAATAAACCATCTGCTCACTGACTACTGAATATTGACTTCAATGGCCATAAAATTATCAAAAAAACCAAATTATTTGGTATCCTCTTGCAGAACAGCTGTTTCATCTGTGCAATCTGTTAAAGCTACATTCTTTCACAAATTTTTATTTTCCACTAATAAGTATCACACAACTTTCACACAGATCTTTAACATATAAGTGTGCACAATCTACTAGTTGCATTTGTCACGTTATTTCAAGCAGTAATCTTATGTACATAGAAATTGTGTATTCATAAAGTATATATTCTTCTTAAGTTAACGAATGAGAAGGATAGGACAAATTATTTTGAAGTCTATATTCAGACACAGTCCAGATAGAAAAGTTAGCCAGATACACTTATCTAGCTAACTTTGGAGGCATATTGAATATAGCCAGCTATCTTAATTAGCTAGCCAGCTAACTATAGCCAGCTAACTTTAGGACAGCTTTTTGACTTAACCAGACTGGCTAAGTCATCCAGCTAACTCTGAATATCGGAGTTTGCCAGTTAACTTAGCCGGCTAACTATTTTCCTCCCAGCTACGCCCCTGAACTGCCCCAACTTATCCAGCTAAATTTGTCACCTAAATTATTAATCAGAATTTAGCCAGATAATGGAGAAATTATTTACCTTATAATTTTGTTTTTATATACTCCTGTAGTGATCCAGGCCTGCCAGTATTCTCTTAAAAGCAACTGTGGACAGACTAGCAAAAACTTGATTAAAAACAGGCAACCATGGAGCAAGATCTTTGGCACTGTTCTAAGCACTCCATCCAGGAGGCAGCATGAATATCTGGGCTTGTGGCCTTCTGTGAGCACTCAAGAAGAGGCAGCCAGCAGTGTGCCAAAGGCACACACCAAAGAGGTTCACCCCTTCTCTTGATTTTTTTCCTGGTCTTTTTACTTTCCTAATTATGGGTAAAAAGGGGAAGGCGAAAACTGGGACTCCTACCGCTATTTCAACTCCGGTGAGTGGTCCCATGGATACACATTTTCCTTGTATTAATACTTTTTCTGAAAGATGTTTTGATAATTCTGGGGAGGCTTCTCTAACTTCCAGAGCACCTAACCCCTCTTCTTCCCCCTTGTTGATTTCTCCAAGAGGGTCTGCGGGTGATCCTATCCTCCCCCCCGAGTAGAGGTAACCCTAGAGGGTTTGTATGCAAATCCTTCTAGAGAATTATATTCTGTGAATGAAAGCAATAATTCTCCAGTGCCTTCATTAGCATCCGAATGGCCTGGGACAGGAGTCTCTCCTCCTGTGATAACATCCCCATTGGAGTTAGACTCTGGAGTTGCAGTTCCTATTCCTGTACCAGTTGTTGTTTAATCTGAGGTGTCTGGTACTAATTGATTTGGAGAGAGGTTATCTGAGCCCAATGCAGTTACCCTTAATAAGTTAGAAATGTTGGAAAACAATTTGAGAATTAGGAATCTCTGCATATTGAATTTTCCCAAAATAGAGCATGGAGTGGGATGCTTTGCTGAAAGCACTTGGAGCTCCCAAAGCCTCCTGAGAGGGAGCCCTGTACTTCTTAACCAACCGCTGGAACTTGTCTGCTGCCAGCCCCATCGGCAGTTCTCCACCATGGGCTTATGCCTGCCCCTATGTCATCAAGAAGTGCCTATTAAGGCACCAATGTGTCACCGAGAGACAGCCTTCATCTCCTGTCTCCACTGACTCTGCCTGCTGTTTTTCAGCTCCTGAAGCTGGAACCCTGGACTTCATAACGCTTACCTGACCGCTGGAACTTGTCAGCTGCCAGCCCCATCAGCAGCTTTCTACCGCGGGCTTGTGCCCGCCCACCCTCTACGTCATCAAGAGGCACCTATTAAGGCGCCACACACCAGGCATCGCGTGCCAAAGGTGCGCGACAAAGTGGCTCGCCCCTTTTTTTGCTCCTTCATGCGATCAATCTTATTACTGTTTTAACGGTAACAAAACTTATGATTTCCCTGCTCTGTAAGTTTTGTTTTTTTGTTTTGTTTTTTTTTTGTTTTTAACCTTTTAAGTTTGAGTTACATTATGGAAATCGCCACTATTACTGGTAACGGTAGTTTCAGTAGTTTACCCGCACGTTATCATAAAGCTCCTCCACATCGTACGACAACTTTAATTCTGCTTGTAATGCCTTGTAAATTGACTGCCTTGCTAAAAACTGCCTTCTGCATACTGATCTTTAATGCTCAATCTGTTCTAAGTGATTGGTGCTTTTTTTCTTACTTACTTTTTCTCTCAATCCCGGATACAGTACTCCTTACTGGAACTTGGTTACACTATCATGACAATATCGTTTTAAATTCTATTTGTCCAAACAACTACACCTGTTTTTCGGAACCATGGCCAAACTGACATGGAGTAGGTTTATTGGCAATAATCAAGTCATCTCTTCACCCCTGAGACTGTGAGTTCTGAGACAGCAGTGAGTGCTGAAGAGGACATATATATGCCCTTGTACACAGCATAACTTCCAGAGTTGCTGCCATCAAACTGAGCACCTACAGATAGCTTACGGCGTCAGGTTGATCGTGTTCACTAACTGACGCATCTAGCCATTGTTTGGATCCATGAGTCCGGTAGAAAAACCTTGCCCAGCCTCATGTTGAAACAAACTCACAGATACTCCAACGACTGAGAAGGCTGGAGACTGCTCTTGGCGAGGTTCACCACCCAAGTGAACTTTTGCAGCAAGGAAATCACCTTGTTGGTCACCAGATTGCTCTCTGTCAAAGACTTGGCCCAAATCAGCCAAGTACGGGTGTACCAGGATCCATTCTTTTCTCAGCGCTGCTGACATGACCACCATAACCTTGGAAAATGTTCTGGAGGTGGTGGCCAGTCCAAAGGGCAGCTTCCGAAACTGATAATGGTGACCCAGCACCACAAAATGTAGAAAACATTGGTGCTCCAAAGGGATGGGAATATGAAGGTAAGCCTCAGACAGATCCAGGGAGATCAGAAACTCTCCAGATTGTACAGCCATTATCACAGTTTGTAAGATTTCCATTGGAAAATGAGTCACCTGCAGATGTCGGTTGACACTCTTGAGGTCCAGGTTGGGAGGAAAGGAACCTTCCTTCTTGAGCACAACAAAATAGTGTCCCATATTTTCCTGAGGCGTAGGCACAGGAACCACAGTCCTCAGCCAGAGAAGTCTCAAACATAGACTCCACTATCTGCTTCTATAACGGGAAGTGGCAAGGAGACACCATGAACATGTCCCAAGCAATGCTGCGAAATTCAAGCACAGACCCTTCCCGAATCACTTCCAAAACCCATTGATCCGATGAGATCTCAACCCACCTCTGATAAAAGACAGGCGCCCCCCCCCCCCCCCCCCTATTTCCTCCTCCCAAAGGTGGGTCAGCATACCTTCATTGGGAAGCTCGGGAAGGTCCGCCACCCAAGCCTGCTCCTCGGACTGTCAGGGATGAGAGGACTCAGACTTACCAAAAGTTCGAATACTCTGAAAGGTTGGGTTTCTGCAGGGACAAAAACGCTTGGAACCCCTAAGACTATAAGGAGATATCTCATGTTTACCACTGATGCACCAATTATGAATTATAATAGCCATGTACAGGCCAAATTCTGACAGGCCTCAGACACTGGCCAGCAAGAGAAGGAAATTTGCCCAGGTGAACTTTTAAAACATTGTTGCTGTGGAAAATAAAGAGGCCTTGTCCTGATACACTGAAGAATACCTTATCCGATGTGCCTGTTTGTCAGTTCCTGTGCAAATATATAGCAGACAGAGAGGCAGCAACTTAAGATCCTAAGCAAGTGTCAGGGATAGCAAGCAAGCAGTGGTCAGAAAGACCCTCACCCTTGGGAGGGGAGGAGGCAGCTCGAGATGGAGAAACACTGACACACAGCTTGGCATATAGACATGGCAGTTCTCCCCTGAAGGAATGGGTGGAGGGAAAAGGACCAGCAATGTGGCAGGATCCCTCCCAAAGGAATGGGGAGGGAGGAAAAAGGCCTGCAGTGCAGCAAAAGACCCTCCACCCACCATGAAGTTATGCATGAGGTTATGTACATTAATCAGCTGAAAAGCATAACACAGGAGGACAAGGAAGAAGCAGAAAGGCAAGCAATGGATGCCCTGAAGAAAGAGACGCAAATCATAGGAGAAAACCTGGAGAGCGGATCCTGAGAACAACCCTGAAACCTGTGCCAAAAAATTCCTGAAAACAAAGCGGGGCTAGAAGCAAACCAGCCCTCCAGGCTATCAAGAAGAGAAAAACCAGGTATGGCCACTTGATCTGAGAGAGAAGACCCTGGATCAGGTGTAGAGAGTGACACAGTCATAGATGAGGAAGGGTGAGAACTAGCCCTGACAGCTGGCAAGCGCCAGAACTAGCCTCCTTCCTGCAAAGCCTGCCTGCTCTACCAGCACCAACCCCAGGAAGTAAGCCTCTCCCCTGCCCACATTCTCCAGCTCTCCAGCCAGAACCTGCTTCAGAGCTGAACAGAGATCACCTGAAGCTAGAATCAGAGGTAATTAAGTTAGCCATAAATATTAGTATCTTAAGCAGACTAACGTTTATGGCATGTTTTGTTACAGAACTTTCTTTAGGGAAAACCTGTGCATAGTGGACAGAATGTTAGAAATAGGAATTGTTGTTGTTTTCTAAATGCTATGTCCTGCCAAATCTTATAAATACAAGTCTATTTCTGAGGAGAATACATGTTGTCTTTTCCCTGACTTAGGATCGCAAGTAAGGTAGGAGGGCAGCTGGCTGAGTCTTGTAGCAGACAGATCCCTGCATCCCTAAATCTGCTTACAAGATGACCCCTCATAGAAAAGGGGCATTGCAATGGCTTCTTATCCTCCAGTACACAGGGAACTGGGAATTCGCTCCACTTACTGGCCAGCTTTTCCAACTCACTCCAAAACAAGAATGAGCCTTTAAAGGGTATTTTTATACAATTAGCCTTGGAGGCTGCACCAGCTGACCAATTCTGCAACCATAGCTGATGCCTGGCCGTAACTATCGAAGCCAGTCCTCTGGCCAAAATGGTGGCATCCCTAATTCATCCCCGAATCATCCACCTCATGAAAGAGAAGCAGACAAGAGTGCGCCATAAGAGTGCAACAGGAAGCAATCTGCAAGGTCATCACCACTGCGTCAAAGGCCTGCTTAAAAATAGATTAAATGTGCCTATTATGCACATCTTTCAAGACCGCTCCTCCATCCACAGGGATAGTCTTCCACATAGATACGGCGCAGACAAGCGCATCCACCTTGGGGAAAATGCAGACGCTCTCTTACAGCTGGATCCAGAGGACATAAGCCTTCCAATGCCCAAACCCCTTTGAAATTTGCCTCCGGGGCGTCCAATTCAAGATCAATCAATTCTTGAATGGCATCCATAACCAGAAAAAAGCAAGAGGCTTTATCTAAGGAGACAAAAAAGCATTTTCAATTTCTGGGAAAACAGGGCCGGTAGTTCATCCCTATGAAAGAACCGTAACATGGTTTCATATGTTTCCAAACCAGGAGGAATTTCACCAACTTCTAAGGAATTGGTATCTGCATCATCATCAGTGCCATCCAAGTCCCCATCGGGGATAACTGTGGTGAACTGAGGCAATTATAGAAATGGAAGAGGGAGGGGCCACCGGCTAAGGGTCCGACCTAACTGGAGTGGGCAAAGTGAAGGACTGTGCCTGAACAAAGGCTTGTAAACCTCGAAAAAACACCCAAGAAAAAACAATCTGATCCAGACCAAGCCCAGAAGGTACTGGAGCGGGCCCAAATGCATTGCCATCTCTTGCAGAGGAGCCAGGCAAGGCAGTACCAAGTTCTGGCACACTTCCAGCCAAAACAATAACCAGACCATCATCAGAATGAGAGGATCCGGGCTTAGCAAAATCCAAGGAAGACAATTCTCCCTGAACATCCGAACAGTGCTGACATGTTAGAAGACAGGTCAGACTGAGAAGCCCTAATAGGAAAGTCAACACAAAGAGAAAGGCGCTTAGGCTGCTTATTCACCGGCACCATGAGCGGCGGTTACTGTGCATTCAAATGGCTTGTGCTTAAAAAATCTGCACGCAAAAATTATAGGCACCCCAGCAATAAACATGGCAAGGAGCACGCAATACTAGTGCACATCGCTGGAGCATATCACTACGCTCAAAAAAAGTTATGCGCACGAAAGTCATACTTAACATGACAAGCACTGCACACATCAACATCCTGTAGAGGACAATAAAGCACACACAAGAGCATGTAAAAATGCTGCTGCAGCCAATCATGCAGTGCGCAGAGAAAAAAACCTAGCGTGAGGCCTAGACCACCAGGGCAGCTCAACTCGCCAGGCTGCCCAGTTCCCCTAACTCCAATAGGAGCGGAAACGACAATGGGATGTGCACTGAGCACGGAGACCAAAAGAAGGCCTAAAACTCTGTCTCTGTAGGTAAAACTTTTTTTTTAACTTACCGGAGCTCAACACTTACCAGTTGAGTACAGAGACAGTCTCCAGCTGCGGGGGTAAGAGGGTATCTGCTGTTACCGCCGCCTTGCCTTCTACACCCACTGTCTTTCAGCTATACAAGCAGCTAAGTCAATGCCAGGAACCGGCTACTGGACCAAGGCACACCTCTGAGGGACCACGGAAATCACATCAGGAATTCTCCACTGGGGGAGGAACCTTTAAGTATCACCATAGGAGAGCAGGTCTTTCATTATCACAATTTAAAATTCTCCTTTCAAATTTCATAGCAATCCCGATAGAGAGATGAATGTCCACCATCTGCTGGAGACAGAGAATACTGGCAGGCTCGGATCACTGCACGAGTATATATACTGTGAAGTCAGCTTGCTTCATCTCTATTTGCTGGAGGGGAGCATAACCCACTGGTCCTGACTCCATCTGTCTACACGCTAGGAAAAGGCTGACTATAGCAGGGTAAATCACTTAGACTATGAGCAAGTTTGCTTACCGTAAACGGTGTTTTCCGTGGATAAAATGATAGCCATGCTGTCTGGGAGCGTCCCCTGGAGGTCCGGAGCGGAACTTCTCTTAGAATGTTAGAATTAAAACTTTATTAGTTCACTCCTGTGCTCCTGCGTGGTAGCTTCCCACGCAAATGATTCTCTCTCCCAGTCAATTAGAAAGCAGGACAGCAGCGAAGAGTGAGTTTAGGATAGTAGTGAAAAAAACTGTCCAGGGAGGTGGGTGAGAATGCATGGCTCATGCATCCTGCTATCCATGGAAAAAAGCATTTATGGTAAGCAAACTTGCTCTTTTCCGCATATAAGCAGGCTGAATTAGCCTAGCTGTCTGGGAGTCTCTAGCTGTCAGAGACAAAGCATAGGAATCTTTATTAAATTTGTGAACTCTTGCGGAGTGTGAGCAAGGGTTTTTTGGGGTTGGGTTTTTTTTTTTTACGATTTTGTTGCATGATGTAGAATTTTGTGTCCCATCAATGTGTTCCATTTTGTAAGGAGTTGGAGGCAGTAATGGGATGTGAAGGTGTGTAGGGAAGACCACGTTGCTGCTTTGCAATTATCCTCAACAGGAACTTGTCAAAGGTGCGCTATCAAGGCCAACATTGCCCTTATTTGATGCGCTTTTAGTGTTGACTTTAGATGCTGAGACTTTGAGAAATAGCAGAATTTAATGCAGTATGTAAGCCAGTCTGAGAGTGTGTGCATTGAAACTGTTAATCCTGTTGCATTCGGATTGAAAGAAAGAAATAGTTGAGAGTGCCTTGCTGTGTAGTTTGTTCTCTGTTTGTAATATGATAATGCCCTTTTACAATCCAACGTGTGAGGAAGGGCCTCCCGACTGTTGGAATGTGGTTTGGGAAAGAAAATAGGTAGCGTGATCGTCTGGTTTAGGTAGAACACTGAGACTTTTGGAAGGATGGATGAGTGCGTAGGGTTACCTTGTCATGGTGGAACTGGAGACAAGGAGGATAATGGACGAGAGCTTGGTTCACTGATTCGTCAATCAGAGGTTATTGCTACTAAAAACAAAACTTTCCACATGAGAAATTTTAATTCTGAAGTTTGCCTGGGTTCAAATGGCAGGATCATTAATGCTTCCAAGACTATGTTTAAGTCCCAAGGAATGGCTGGCTTTGTTATAGGAGGTCTGAGTTTCAGTGCTACTTTCATAAAGCGAGTTACTAGCGGATGAGTGGAAACAGATGCACCCTGAAAAGAAGGGTGATATGCTGATATGACACTAAGATATATTGCAAGTCCTGAAGTGTATAGCAAATGTAGGTATTCAAGTAATTGTTCTGGAGAACAATGAAAGGGTTCCAGCTGCAATGATGTACACCAATGGTGAAATCTGTTCCATTTCTCTGCATAGTTTTTTCTGGTGGATAATTTTCTGGAGGAGATTAGAATGTCTTCGATCTCTAATGAAAGTTGGAGATGGCTTAGTATTTCCCTTTCAATCTCCATGCTGTTAGGTGAAGCGAATCCTGCATGGGATGGAGCAGTTCCCCATTCTCATGAGATAGTAGATCCGGTCATTGTAGTAGAAGAATCAGTGGTTGAATGGAAAGGTGTAGTAGGTAGGCATACCATAGTTGTCGTAGCCATGACAGGGCTATTAGGATGAGATCTGATTCATTTGTTATGCATTTCGTGTCACTCGAGGAATTGGTGGAAATGCAGACAGCCGTTTTGCTGTCCATATGAGAAGAAAGGCATCTTGTGATATCCGATGACTGCTTGGGTACAAGAAGCAGAAGTTTTGCAGTTTTATGTTTTGCTCCATCACGAAGAGGTCTATTTGCGGAAGACCCCACTGCCTGAAAAGTAATAGGGCTACTTGCTGATGTAGTTCCCATTCGAACGGGTGAAATATTCTGCTCAGGCAGTCTGCTGTTGTGTTTGTTATTCCTGGGAGATGTGGCCTGAAGGTGTATGGAATGCTTCAGGGCCCATTCCAATGTTAGTACCAGGTTCCAAGGCCCTCTTTGCACAGGGCCTTGGAACCTGGCCCTCTTTCTTTGTTTATGTGGAACATTGCTACTGTGTTGTCTTGCTCTGCAGAATATGGGAGAACGACTGGATTGCGAGATGAATGGCTCATAGTTCTAACAGACTGATTTGTAGAACGATTTCTTCTGGGGTCCAGAGACCTTGTGTCTTGAAATGTAGAACATGTGCTCCCCATTCCTTTGTCGAGGCATCTGTGGTTAATACTATTTGGTGGGTAGGGTTTCAAAAAGGAGCATCTGACTGAAGAACTCCTGGGCATAGCCACCAATTGATGTCTTTTAACATTGACTCTGAGGGTTAGTCGATGGGACATTGGGTGTAAATGTTGCATCCATTGCAATTTGAGTCCCCACTATAACTGCCGCATGTGGAGGGGAGTATTGGGTACTACATACATAGCTGCAGCCATATGATCTAAAATGTTGAGGACCTGATGAGCCATAGGTCTTGCAAGTAGCTTTATGGATGACGCCAGTTATGAAATGTGTGAATTCTGTCACTTGGTAGAAAAGCTTTGCAGAGGTATGTGTTTAATATTGCTCCTATGAATTGAAGAGCTTGTAATGGAATAAGATTGGACTTTTCATATTTTTTTAAGAAACATAGCTCTTCTAAACAAGTAATGGTTTGGATTTGATGTGATCTCAGCATATCTGGGGATTTTGCTACAATCAGCCAATTGTCTAGGTAAGGGAACAGCTTTATTCCTTATTTTCAAAGGTGGGCTATGGCTACCATGAAACATTTTGTAAATTTGAGAGGTTTTTTTACCTTAAAAGGTGTTTTCCGTAGATAGCAGATGAATTAGCCATGCTGTATGGGTACATCCTCCGTGCCACTAGGTGGCAGAGCTCTCAAAGATCACCAAAGTCTTTTAGTGAGGTGTTCCTTCTTGTATCTTCCCGCATTTCCCTGAGTCTCCTCAGTCCGTGTCAAACCAAGAGATGCAATGCCGGAACTGTCTGGGGAGGCGGGTGGGTCAGCATGGCTAATTCATCTGCTATCTATGGAAAACACCATTTACAGTAGGCAAACTTTCTCTTTTTCCGTAGATAAGCAGCATGAATTAGCCATGCTGTCTTGTTGGAGCCCCCAGCTGAAGTATTGAGCGCATTTCTTAAATGTGTCCATGACGTAGTGAGATAAAGTGCTTAATTCAGTAGAATATAAGCAGACAGTTCTTATGAGGTGATTTGCTGTGCTGCATAGGTGCCCTTTCTGAGAATAGTCCATCTCATGAGTGCGTCATCCACAGCCTGTTTATCCAAAGAGTAGTGGGAAGCAGAACTGAATGCAGTTTGAGATCCAAGACGATAGTGTTCTCTTGGATACTGGGAGTCCTGGTGCATTCGGAATGAAGGAGAGAAAGAACTGCGAGGCTCTGTTGGCAGAAGAAGTGCATTTGTTATAGTAGGCTAGCGCTCGCTTACAGTCTAATGAGTGGAGTCTTCACTCACTCTCGTTTGCATGAGATTTTGGGTGTAAAGTCAGGAGGGTGATGGTTTGGTTGATGTGGAAAGCCGAAACCACTTTTGGTAGGAAGTTAGGATGCGTACGCAGCGTGACTTTATCATGGTAAAACTCAAGGGAAGGTAAATAGTGAACTAAGGCTTGTAGCTCGCTAATGTGCCTTGCAGAAAGCAAAATTGCTTACCTTGTAATAGGTGTTATCCCAGGACAGCAGGATGTAGTCCTCACATATGGGTGACGTCACTGAACGGAGACCAGGCGGGAAAACTTTCTGTCAAAGTTTCTAGAAACTTTTGACTGGCCCAGTGAGGCCACTGAGCATGCCCAGCATGCTATGATATTCTCTGCCACAGGTGTCTCTCTTCAGTCTAGTATGTAGCAAAAGCATTAGCAAAAAAGAATAATAAAAACAGAAGGCCCAACTCCGCGGGGTGGCGGGTGGGTTCTGTGAGGACTACATCCTGCTGTCCTGGGATAACACCTATTACAAGGTAAGCAATTTTGCTTTATCCCAGGACAAGCAGGATGCTAGTCCTCACATATGGGTGATTAGCAAGCTAGAGGCTGAGTCATTGTGTAGTGGAATGTTGTTGTTGAATGAGTCAGCCGAAGATCACAGCAGTTTGGTTGTAGAAGGAGTTGGGTTTAAATGGAAACAAGTTCTTTAAGACAGATTGTCCATAAGCTGAATCTTGTCTTCCTTGCTTGTCCAAACAGTAATGAGCTGCAAAAGTGTGAAGTGAACTCCATGTTGCTGCTTTACATATGTCAAGTATTGGCACTGAACGATAGTGTGCAACTGAAGTTGACATTGCTCTTACTGCATGTGCTTTTACTCGCCCTTGGAGAGGAAGGCCTGCTTGTTCGTAACAAAACTGTATACAATCTGCTAGCCAATTGGATAGAGTATGTTTACCCACTGCTTTACCTGGTTTGTTGGGGTCATAGGAAACAAAGAGTTGATTGGATTTCCTGTGGACTGCAGTGCGGTTTAAGTAGAAAGACAGAGTACGCTTGCAATCTAAGGTGTGTAAGGCTCTTTCTCCTTGGTGAGAGTGAGGCCTTGGAAAGAAAGTGGGTAAAACTATAGATTGGTTTAAGTGGAATTCCGTAACTACCTTAGGGAGGAATTTAGGATGAGTACGGAGAACCACTCTGTCATGTAAGAACTTAGTGTAGGGTTCATATGTGACAAGTGCTTGTAACTCACTGACTCTTCTAGCTGATGTAATGGCTATGAGGAAGATAGTTTTCCATGTAAGAAATTTCAGGTCACTGGAATCAATGGGTTCAAAAGGAGAACGCATGAGTCTAGTTAAAACCAAATTTAGATCCCATTGTGTGACTGGGTGTCTAATTGGTGGTTTTAGGTGAATTAGACCTCTCATAAACCTGCTGACAAGAGGTTGTGTAGAGATAGGTGCATCTGCTACCTGATTATGGTAAGCTGATATTGCACTTAAATGTACTCTTACAGAAGAAGTTTGTAGACCTGATTCTGAAAGGTGGTACAAGTAGTTTAGTAAAGATTTTGTAGGGCAAGTGAAGGGATTAATGTCGTTTTGCTTGCACCACAAACTGTATCTCTTCCATTTGAAAGCCTAGTTCTTTCTTGTGGAAGGTTTAAGTGAAGCTATAAGAATTTGGGATATGTTAGATGAAAGATTGAGTGGTTGTAAAATCAAGCTTTCAACATCCAAGCTGTCAGTGACAGGGATTGAAGGTTGGGATGTCGCAACCGACCCTGATCCTGAGTTATGAGAGTGGGAGATACTCCCAGGTGAATGGGATCCTTGACTGAGAGGTCTAGAAGTGTGGGAAACCATACTTGTCGAGGCCAATATGGGGCTATGAGAATCATGGTCCCCTTGTCCTGTTGTAGCTTCACTAGAGTTTTGGTTATGAGCGGTATTGGAGGATACGCGTAGAGTAGGCCTGAGGTCCAAAGGCGAGCAAATGCGTCCTTGGCTGGCCTGTTGTTCAGGTTGTATAGGAAACAGTAGTTGTCCACTTTGTGATTCAGATGTGATGCAAAGAGGTCTACTGTTGGTTGTCCCCAACGTTGAAATATCCTGGTCACTATTATGGGATCCAGGGACCATTCGTGTGGTTGGAATTGACGACTGAGTCTGTCCGCCACTACATTGTGAATGCCTGCTAGGTAAGTGGCCTTGAGAAACATGGAGTTGTTCAAGGCCCAACCCCATATCTGAGCTGCCTCTTGACAAAGGAGGTACGAGCCTTTCCCTCCTTGTTTGTTTATGTACCACATGGCTACTGTGTTGTCTGTTTGGATCAGCACAGTCTTGTTTGTAAGGCAGTCCTTGAAGGCATGCAGACCATAACGTATAGCTCGAAGTTCTAGGAAATTGATTTGAAATGTTGCTTCGAGCTTTGTCCATGTTCCTTGTGTTTGGAGATTCCCTATGTGAGCTCCCCAACCCAAGGTGGATGCATCTGTAGTCAGAGTTATTTGTGGAACTGGTTGTTGAAAGGGTAGGCCCTTGCACAAATTGTCCTTGTTCACCCACCAAAGTAGAGAAGAACGTAGTTGGTGGGTTACTTGAATTGGAGAATAAAGAGGTTGAATGGCTTGGATCCATTGTGATCTTAAAGTCCATTGAGTTACCCTCATGGCCAGTCTTGCCATAGGAGTGACATGAACTGAGGATGCCATGTGGCCTAGTAATGTTAGAAACTGATGAGCTGTTGCTTGTTTCTTGGAGTGAATCGAGCTTGCCAGTAGAGACAGTGTGTTTGCTCGATCTTCTGGTAGAAATGCCTTTGAGAGGTTGGTGTTCAAATTCGCTCCTATGAATTGTAGGAGATGGTTTGGAGTTAGATATGATTTTGGATAGTTGATGAAAAATCCCATGGAGTGCAGTAGAGCAATAGTTTGGTTGAGAGACTGTATTGCTCCTTTTTTAGATTGGCTTCTGATGAGCCAATCGTCCAGATATGGGAAAACATGTACACCTTCTTTGTGTAGGTGTGCTGTTATTACTGCCAGACATTTGGTGAAGACTCTGGTTGCAGAAGCTAGTCCGAATGGCAGTACTCTGTATTGGTAATGTTGAAGGCCCACCATGAAGCGCAGATACTTGCGATGAGGAGGGTATATTGGTATATGGGCGTAAGCATCTTGAAGATCCAGAGAACAGAGCCAATCTCCTGCTTGAAGAAGTGGGAGCATTGTGCCTAGGGAAATCATCCTGAACTTTTCTTTCTTTAGAAATTTGTTGAGATTTCTGAGGTCGAGGATGGGACGTAGGCCTCCAGTTTTCTTTGGAATGAGGAAATATCTGGAGTAGAATCCTCTGCCCTGCTGAGACCTGGGCACTGGTTGAATGGCCCTGGCTGTCAGGAGGGTGGATAATTCTATTTGTAATTGAATTATTTGGGAATTTTGTTTTGGGTAGGAAGTTGGTGGGAATTCTGGAGGAATTGAGAGAAAATTTAGTTTGTAACCTTGAGCTACAATGGAAAGTACCCATTGGTCTGTTATCTTTTCCCAATTTGAGTGGAAATAGGAAATTCTTCCTCCCACTGGTATGTGTTGTTTGGGGTTTAGGAGGGAGGGCCTGTTCTCTGGATTGTTGTTCAAAAACCCGTAGCTGGACCAGTCTGTGGAGGAGGCTGGGTACGAGTTGTTCTTGGTTGCCTGGCCTGAGAGCGCTGGGTAGGCCTAGAAGGTCTAGTCCTGGTAGGTTGATTGTAGTACCTTCTTGGTCTGTAGTATGGTCGTCTAGGTTCTCGACGAGGAAAACGCCTAGGGGCTTGAGTTGTTGGTTCTTGTGGTAATTGAGATAGCTGTCTTAAGGTCTCCGTGTGATCCTTAAGTTGTTGGACAGCATCCTGTACTTTTTCCCCAAACAAATTTATCTCCACGGCATGGCAGATCTACAAGCTTGTCTTGCACTTCAGGTCTGAGATCTGATGCTTTCAACCAGGCCCATCTTCGTGCTGTAATGCCAGCTGCTGCTGTTCTTGAGGCTGTGTCAAAATTATCATAAGCAGCCCTTACCTCATGTTTCCCAGCCTCCAGGCCCTTGGCAATGATTGTTTGTGCAGATTCTTGGAATTGTTCTGGGAGAGAATTTGTAAAGTGTTCCATTTGCTTCCAGAGATCCCTTTGATACTGTGTCATATACAGTTGATAGGCAGAGATTCTGGAAGATAGAAGTGCACCCTGGTACACTTTTCTGCCCAGGGAGTCTAGAAAGCGATGATCCTTCCCTGGAGGAGCTGAAGAATGTGGACGTACCCTTTTAGATTTTTTCTGGGCAGATTCTACTACCACAGATTGATGTGGTAACTGTGCCTTTTGAAAGCCTGGTGCTTGCTGCACTAGGTAGGTAGTGTCTACACGTTTGTTAACTGCTGGAACCGTGCATGGGTGTTCCCATACTCGCTGTTGTAGGTCCAACAGGACTTCGTGGATAGGGATTGCCAGAACCTGTTTTGGTGGGTCCACAAACTGTAGCACCTCTAGGGTATGTTGCCTTGAATCCTCTTCTGATGAAAGCTTGAATGGTATTGTATCTGCCATATCTTGGACAAAACTGGAAAAGGATAAGTCCTCTGGTGGGGATCTTTTCCTTACTTCAGGTGGTGAGGGTTCGCATATGAACTCCTCGGAAGAGGTGTTTGATCTTTGATCATCCCAAGAATCTTCTTCATCTGGTTCTTGATAGGGGGTTCTTGGGGTTTTTCTTAAATTTGTAGCAATACCTGATGGTCCAGGTAAAGGGTCATCGATGGAAATCATTGGAGGATTGTCCTCTACGGTTTTCTGAGGAGTTGTGTTGACGACTTTTTGATATTTTTGTAAAAGTCATTGAAAGAGTGCTAACTCCTGAGGGTCACTATCATCTTGTACTGTTGTTATCGATGAAAGGATAGGTGGCCTCGATGTAGTTGTCGAGGGTAGTGCTCTCGGTGTCGATTCTGTCGATGGCGGTAACATCGAAGCTATCGGTATCGATGAAAGAGCTGGGATTTGAGCATATATCGACGTCGATGACGTAATGATCTTTGGTGTCGACGTCGAATCCCTCTGTGCCGTCGGAGTCAAGAATGATCCCGGCATCGGTGTTACCACCGGCATCGGCAAATTTGCCGGCATCGATGTAGAAATCATCGGCATCGACAGAGAAGTCGGTACTGAAAACTGATCCTTCAGAGCCTGTGAAATCGCTTGTCGGATTAAATCTGACAATTCCGGCCGCACAACCGTTGGGAGCAGAGCGATTGAGGGCGGTGGCATAGGCTGAAGCACAAGTTCCTGAGACGTACCTTGTGTTGGATCTGGTGCCGGCAATGGAGTCGAGGTAGGCCGAGGCGTTGAAGACTCCGACGTCTCCTGATGTCTAGGCCGCTTCGCTGTCGAGGGTTCCTGGGAAGCCGGGTCGGACAACGAGGGGCTTCGATGCCGGTGTCGATGTTTCGACTTAGATTTTTCTGTCGATTTTGTCGACGTCGAGGACGATGAAGGGGATGAATGATCTCCCGACGGTCCCGGGCGAGGTTTTTTAAGGACTATGCGCTTAGTCGCTCCGGCCGGAGATGACTTCGATGACTGTGATGGAGAAGGTATAAGTTGCAGGCTGAATAAATGCTCCATTTTTTCGAGCCTGGTTTTTCGGGATTTTGGTGTCATCTCCGCGCATTGTGGACAGTTATGAACGTCATGTTTATCTCCCAGACACATCACACATTCGGTGTGTGGGTCTGTAAGAGACATTTTTCTTGTACAAACAGGGCATTTTTTGAACCCTGTGGACATTGTGAAATCGACAGCCGTCGATTCGACTGAGGAGAATTTTTAGTCCCCGAAACCAAACATTTTTGACTGGGTTACTTACCGGCCAGCAAGAAAAAACCCCGAGAGATTTTCTGTGACAGATAATATCAAAATCAAGACTATTAAGTCGAGTAAATAGTTGAGAAAAACACTCAACGGCTCCGGAGCCGCGATGCTAACTGCAGCGCGGAAAAACGAAGACTGAAGAGAGACACCTGTGGCAGAGAATATCATAGCATGCTGGGCATGCTCAGTGGCCTCACTGGGCCAGTCAAAAGTTTCTAGAAACTTTGACAGAAAGTGTTCCCGCCTGGGCTCCGTTCAGTGACGTCACCCATATGTGAGGACTAGCATCCTGCTTGTCCTGGGATAAGTGAGGGCACCTAAGAACACCTTCCAGGAGAGGTACCTGGGATGACAAGTGTCCAATGCAGGGGTCCCCCAAACCTGTTCTGGAGGGCCACCAGCCAGTCGGGTTTTTGGGATATCCTCAATGAATATGCATGAGAGAATTTGCATGCACTGCCTCCAAAACATGTAAATTTTCTCTCATGCATATTCATTGAGGATATCCCAAAAACCCGACTGGCTGATGGCCCTCCAGGACAGGTTTGGGGACCACTGGTCCAATGGTTCGAAGGGTGGTAGCATCAGTTGTTCCAACACTATGTTGATATCCCACAGTACTGGCAGTTTTTCTAGTCAGGGGCCATAGACGTAGGACACCTTTCATGAACCTGTAGACGAGGGAATGACCAGAGATAGGTTCCCCGTTGAGAGGAGTGTGGGAAGCTGCTATGGCACTGAGGTGGACTTGAAGTGAGGCAGTGGGGAGGCCCTCCCAGTAGAGTAGATGAAGATAATCCAGGAGGCATTCTGGTGGACAGGTGAGTGGATCTGTTTCCTCGGCCAAACACCATGAAGTGTAAAGTGACCATTTTCATTGGTAATAGAGTCTAGTTGATGGTTTTCTGGAGGAGGCCAGAATACATGAAGTTGAAGAGAAATGTTTAGATTTTGGAATACGAGCCTTTCAACCTCTACGCAGTGAGAATCAGCAATGAATGAAGTGGGTGAAGCAGCGATCTTCCTTCTTGGGTAAACAGTTGAGGGCTGTTGCCCAGGGGGATCAGTTTGCATGTCGATAGATGAACTAGGTAGCTGTAGCACGGTTGTCATGCCCATGTTAGGGTGAAGATAATCAAATCATGTTGTCTTCGATGCACCTCTGGACTGTGCGAGAGATAGAGTGGTATCAGAGGGAACGTGTAAAGCAGAACTAGCGACCAATCTATGAGGAACATGTCCTGTGCTAGCTGGTGGAGACTGGGGTACACGGAGCAAAACAGTTTGACCTTCTTTTTGCATTCTATTACAAAGAGGTCGATCCGGGGAAGACCCCAAGTGGGGAAAATTTGATTGGCTACATCCTGATTTAGTTCCCATTCGTGTGGGTGAAATATTCTGCTTAGTTTGTCTGCTCTGGTGTTGTTGATTCCGGGTAAGTATGTGGCTTGCAGGGAGATTCCCCTATTTGCCCATTCCAGGATCTCAACAGCTTCTTTGCAAAGGCTCCAGGAACCTGACCCTCCTTCTTTGTTTATGTAAAACATTGCAACCTGGTTGTCTGTGTGGTTCATGACCACCTGGCCTAGGAGGGCCTGCTCGAAGGTTTGAAAGGCATTGTGGATGGCCCGAAGTTCCAGGAGATTTGTGTTGTCCCCATTCTCATTGGGACCATAACCCTTGAGTCTGTAGGCTGGTAAGATGGGCTTCCCAACCCGTGGGGGAGGCATCTGTGGTGAGCACTGGCTGATGTCAAGGGAATCATAGAGGTGAGCCGTCATCAGTGCAAGTGATGTTAGCCACCACTGTAGGTCTATCTTCATGCTGGCTGTCAGAGCGATAGGAGTGGTGGACTGAGGAACTGAGTCCATTGAGTATTCAGGCCCCATTGTAAACGACGCATATGTAGTCGCGTATGCGTGACGACATAGATGGATGCTGCCATGTGTCCCAGAATGGTGAGAATTTGGCAGGCTGGAGCTGATGTACTCTCTAAGAGGCGACTGGTCAGTGTGGCCAGAGCAAGCACTCGAGGCTGTGGTAGGAAGGCTTTGTCCTGAATGGTGTTGATGTGGGCTATGATGATTTGCAAAGTATGAGTAGGTTGTAAATGTGATTTCTCATAGTTTATCAGAAAGCCTAGACTATCTAGGCAAGATATTATATGGAGTAAATTCTCTCACAGGAAAAGGTACAGAGAAGGGCGACCAAATGGTAAGGGTAATGAAACAGGTCCCCTATGAGGAAAGGCTGAAGAGGTTAGGTCTCTTCAGCTTGGAGAAGAGACGGCTGAGGGGGGATATGATATAGGTGTTTAAAATCATGAGGTCTAGAATGGGTAGATGTGAATCGGTTATTTACTTTTTGAGATGATAGACTAGGGGGCACTCCATGAAGTTAGCATGTGGCACATTTAAAACTAATCAGAGAAAGTTCTTTTTCACTCAACGCACAATTAAACTCTGGAATTTGTTGCCAGAGGATGTGGCTAGTGCAGGTAGTATAGCCGTGTTAAAAAAGGATTGGATAACTTCTTGGAGTGAAGTCCATTACCTGCTATTAATTAAATTGACTTAGAAAATAACCACTGCTATTACTAGTAATGGTAACATGGAATAGACTTAGTTTTTGGGTACTTGCCAGGTTCTTATGGCCTAGATTGGCCACTGTTGGAAATAGAATGCTGGGCTTGATGGACCCTTGGTCTGACCCAGTATGGCATGTTCTTAGGGTAGCTGGTTGGGAGCTACTAGTCGCCAGTCATCCAGGTAAGGAAATATCTGAATCCCCTGTCAACAGAGGTGTGCCACTGCTACCGCTAGACATTTTGTGAAGACTTTGGGGTGGAAGAGAGGCCAAACGGAAGTACTTTCTACTGGAAGTGTCTCTATTTCGCCTGGAAACAGAGGTAACGCCAGGACGTGGGCTGCATTGGTATATGGGCATATGCATCCTTTAAATCCAGTGAACACATCCAATCTCTGCGTCGAAGGAAAGGAAGGATTCATTTGAGGGAAGTCATTTTGAATTTTTTCCTCTGCAAGTATTTGTTGAGAGAGCATAGGTCCAGCATTGACCGAAACCCCCCCCCCCCCCCCCCCCCGGATTTCTTGGGAATGAAGAAGTATTGCGAATAGAATCCCTGTTGAAGTTGCGATGGAGTCAACTCTCATATGCACTGTTGTTGGAGTAGCTGGTTAATCTCTTGAAGAAAAGATCCCCGATGTGCAGTATGATTTGGGGGGACTAGGTGTGGCAGGGTTGGGAGACATAGAAAATTGAGAGTATTGATGTTATGCTGTTCCAGGCTGGGAGAAAATGGGACAGCCTGCCCCCTACAGTTGGTGCTGGTAGTGGTGGTACCGTCAGTCCTAAAAAACTTGCTGGTTTGCTGTGCTGCATAGGTGCCATTTCTGAGAATAGTCCATCCCATGAGTGCGTCATCCACAACCTGTTTATCCAAATAGTAGTGGGATATGAATATGTGCAGTGATGACCAGGTGGCTGCCTTACAAATGGTTTTTAGGAGGATGAGGATACGCCGGTTGCTGAGGTTGGTGAGCTGTGCGAGGCCATTGGCAGAATTTCTGGAGATTCCTGGAGGAGATGAATCATCATCCAAATCCACAGTGAGTAGTGGAGAAGGTTCCCTTGGCCTTTTATGTCCAGTTGAGTGTTTCTTAGGAAGTTTGGCAGTAGGCTGCGTCAGTAGCGTTGGTGTGCGTCAGGTTGCATCGAATTGGGCCACGGAGGAGTCGGCAGTGCATCGATGGAACCCGACTTTGACACCATTTCTTCTGTGTGTTGGTGCGTCGATGCATCAGAGTGCCGACATTTACTCGGTGCGTCGATGCTTTTTAGGTGAGTCGTGCTTCGATGTGTCGACGCCTTCGCAGTGTGCGGCCACGGCACCGGTGGCACATTTCCCGCGCTGCGCGTCAATCCCGATCGGGCCCGTTTTGGTGCCAGAAGTGATGGATCGGGGGGGGGGGGTCCTCAGAAGTGGCCATGCAATGGGAGGGGGTCTTTGGATTTCTATGTGGTCCCAGAGATGATCTGGCAGAAACCTCAGAGAGGGCATAAGAGCCTGATGGGTCTCCTCTGAGCTGAGCTATATGGGCAGATCTCTTCCGCTGTGCCCATGGGGACATGCGTCTGCAGTCCCTGCAACTTGCCTGATTGTGGTTGGACCCAAAAAGCACAAAGGAAGGCGATCTATAATAGCCGTCAGGATGAAAAGAAAAAATAGATGCCTGTAGTCTAAAATTAATCCTTTATTGAAGTGGAGACACAAGGGTAGCCCGACTCTGGCCGAGTTTCGCCGTAACAAAACGGCTGCCTCAGGGGAGGTGAGAGTCTCTGCCTGTTACGACTGGCAAACGGAGGACACAGAAAGCTGTCTCCTCCCCTGAGGCAGCCGTTTTGTTACGGCGAAACTCGGCCAGAGTCGGGCTGATTGTGGTTGGGACCCAAGCAGATGCAGCAGCGTTCGTGCCCATCTGTGACAGGCATTATTTTACATGAACAGAACTTAAAGCCTGGTGGACGAGGCATCTTACGTCTATTTAACTTTTCCTGTGGTATGCTGCTGTTTTTTTTTTCCTTCTTTTTCCTATCAAAAACACTTTCTTCTCACAGAGGTGAGCTCCGCATGCAGTTAGTCACGCGGAAAAAAAAATGGACTGAGGAGACTCTAGGAAATGCAGGAAGATACAAGAAGGAACACCTCACTAAAAGACTTTGGTGATCTCTGAAATCTCCGCCACCTAGTGGCATGGAAGACATACCCAGCAGCGTGGCTAATTCATGCTGCTTATCTACGGGAAAATCTAGGTGCTGAGGATAGGACAAATGGGAGTACCTTGTATTGATAATGACTGGTATTAACCTGGAAACAAAGGTAAAGCAAAATTGCTTACCTTGTAATAGGTGTTATCCCAGGACAGCAGGATGTAGTCCTCACATATGGGTGACATCAGTAATGGAGCCCTATGTACGGAAAACTTCTGTAAAAGTTTCTATGAAACTTTTGACTGGCACCAGAGTGCCTACTGAGCATGCCCAGCATGTCATGATATTCCCTGCCACAGGGGTCTCCCTTTAGTCTTTGTTTGTAGCAAATAGCGTTAGCCAAAAATAAAATAATAAAACGTATCGGACCCAACTCCGCGGGGTGGCGGGTGGGTTTCGTGAGGACTACATCCTGCTGTCCTGGGATAACACCTATTACAAGGTAAGCAATTTTGCTTTATCCCAGGACAAGCAGGATGCTAGTCCTCACATATGGGTGATTAGCAAGCTAGAGGCTGATTCATTTGGTGCTGAAATGACCGTAAGGTACTGTTATTGAAATGAATCAGTCGAAATCACAGCAGGTTGGATGTAGAAGGAGTTGGGATTAAACTGGAAACAAGTTCTTTAAAACAGATTGTCCATATGCTGAATCTTGTCTTCCCTCTTTGTCTAGACAGTAGTGAGCTGCAAAGGTGTGAAGAGAACTCCATGTTGCTGCTTTACAAATGTCCAGAATAGGTACAGAGCGAAGGTGTGCTACTGAGGTTGACATTGCTCTGACTGAATGTGCGTTTACTCGCCCTTGGAGAGTAAGGCCTGCTTTTTCATAACAAAATTGTATGCAATCTGCTAGCCAGGTTGACAGAGTATGCTTACCCACTGCTTTACCTGGTTTGTTTGGATCATAGGACACAAACAGCTGATTTGATTGTCTTTGGGCTGCAGTGCGGTTTAAATAGAAAGATAACGCACGTTTACAGTCCAAAGTGTGTAAGGCTCTCTCTCCCTGGTGAGAGTGAGGCCTAGGAAAAAATGTGGGTAAAACTATGGTTTGGTTTAAATGAAATTCCGTGACAACCTTAGGAAGGAATTTTGGATGTGTACGGAGGACTACTCTGTCATGAAGGAACTTCGTGAAGGGTTCGTAAGTTACTAGTGCTTGTAGTTCACTGACCCTTCTAGCTGATGTAATGGCTATGAGAAATACCGTTTTCCAAGTAAGAAATTTAAGGTCACAGGTATTTATGGGTTCAAATGGAGAACGCATAAGCTTGGTTAAAACTACGTTCAGGTCCCATTGAATGCTTGGGGAATGAATTGGAGGTTTAATGTGAGTTAGGCCTCTCATGAATTTACTGACGAGAGGCTGTGTGGAGAGAGGCGCATCTCCTAGCTTGTTATGATAAGCTGAGATTGCACTTAAGTGAACCCTTACAGATGACGTCTTAAGACCAGAGTCTGAGAGATGGTAAAGGTAATCTAGTAGCGAGGTAGTGGGGCAAGTGAAAGGATCTAAATCTTTCTGAGTGCACCATAAAGTAAACCTTTTCCATTTGTAGGAATAATTCTTTCTAGTGGAAGGTTTACGTGCAGCTATGAGTACCTGAGATATATTAGTTGAAAGGTTGAATGGTTGCAAGATCAAGCTTTCAACATCCATGCTGTCAGGGACAGGGATTGAAGGTTGGGATGGCGCAACTGACCCTGTTCCTGAGTTATGAGATTGGGAGCTACTCCCAGGCGAATTGGATCCCTGACTGAGAGATCTAGCAGTGTGGGGAACCATACTTGTCGAGGCCAATATGGGGCTATGAGTATCATGGACCCCTTGTCCTGTTGTAGCTTTACTAATGTTTTGGTTATGAGCGGTATTGGTGGATACGCGTATAACAGGCCTGAGTTCCAATGGCGGGCAAACGCGTCCTTTGGTAAGCTGTTCTGCCGGAAGAGGAGAGAGCAGTAATTGTTCACTTTGTAGTTCAGATGTGACGCAAAGAGATCTATCGTTGGTTGACCCCAGCGTTGAAATATCTTGGTTGCTATCGCTGGGTCGAGGGACCACTCGTGTGGTTGAAAGTAACGGCTGAGGCGATCCGCTACTGTGTTGTGGATGCCTGCTAGGTAGGTGGCCCGTAGTAGAATGGAGTGTGTTAGGGCCCAGTCCCATATTTGAGCTGCTTCCTGACAAAGGAGGTACGAGCCCGTACCACCCTGCTTGTTGATGTACCACATGGCTACTGTGTTGTCCGTTTGGATCAGAACAGTCTTGTGTGAAAGGCAGTCCTTGAATGCATATAGAGCATAGCGTATAGCTCGAAGCTCCAGGAAATTTATCTGAAAGGAGGCTTCTTGCTTTGTCCACTTGCCCTGTGTTTTCAGATGAGCAATGTGCGCTCCCCATCCCAAGGTGGACGCATCTGTAGTTATAGTCACTTGTGGAACTGGTTGTTGGAAAGGTAGGCCTTTGAGCAAGTTGATTGGTGATGTCCACCAGAGAAGGGAAGACTTCAGCTCTGGTGTTATCTGGATGTGAGTGGACAGTGGTTGAATGGCTTGAATCCATTGAGATTTGAGTGTCCACTGCATTAGTCGCATGGTCAGTCTGGCCATGGGAGTGACGTGAACTGTTGAGGCCATGTGCCCGAGTAGGGTGAGGCACTGATGAGCTGTGACTGTATATTGATTGCGAATAGAATGTACTAGGAGAACGAGGGATTGAGCCCGGTCTTTCGGAAGAAAGGCCTTTGCTGTGATGGTGTTGAGATCTGCACCTATGAACTGCAACTGGTGAGATGGTGTGAGATGGGATTTGTCGTAATTGATGAGAAATCCCAAGGAGTGAAGCAATCTTATTGTGAGATGGAGAGAAGTGACAGCTCCGCTCTGTGTATGACTCTTGATGAGCCAATCGTCCAAGTAGGGGAACACATGCACTTGTTGCTTGTGAAGATGTGCCACCGCTACTGCTAGACATTTTGTGAACACTCGAGGTGCTGAGGCAAGGCCGAAAGGTAGCACCCTGTATTGGAAGTGTTGACCTTGTACCAGAAATCGTAGGAACTGTCGATGAGGTGGAAAAATGGGAATGTGAGCGTAAGCGTCTTGAAGATCCAGAGAGCAGAGCCAATCTCCTTTTTGAAGAAGAGGTAGCATGGTGCCTAAGGACACCATCCTGAATTTTTCCTTCTTTAAAAATTTGTTGAGATTTCTTAGGTCCAGGATAGGACGTAGACCCCCGGTTTTCTTTGGAATGAGGAAATATCGGGAGTAGAATCCTGTGCCCCACTGAGGCCTGGGAACTCTTTCGATGGCCCTGGCAGTCAGGAGGGTAGATAATTCTGCTTGCAGGATTGTGTAATGATGAGACACTGTCCAAGACGGAATAGGGGGATTGTCTTTTGGTACAGTGAGGAAGTCCAAGTGGTACCCCTGAGATATGATTGAGAGTACCCATTGGTCTGTAGTGATGGAGGTCCAAGTTTGAAGATGGTGAGCAACTCTGCCTCCAACCGGTACTTGTGGATAGGGATTTTGAGAATGACTCATGCCCTCTGGTTGTACTTCAAAATCCGGAAGTGGACGCCGCAGGCGGAGGTTGTTGAGGCCTAACAGGTCTTTGGCGAGGCTGAGACCGTTGAGCAGGTCTTTGTTGTCTGGGCCTGGCTACTGGTGGATAATACCGCCTAGGGCGGTAATATGGCTTTCTTTGTTCCCTTCTTGGAGGCCTCCTTGAAGGTTGATGTACCTCTTGTGGCAGCTGAGAAAGCTGTTTGAGGGTTTCTGTATGGTCTTTGATGGTGGCCACCGCCTCCTTGACCTTATCGCCAAAGAGGTTCTCCCCTAAGCAAGGCAGGTCCGCCAAACGCTCCTGTACCTCTGGTCTGAGCTCTGAAGATTTAAGCCAGGCCCATCTTCTCGCTGTTATTCCAGCTGCAGACAATCTGGAGGCTGTCTCGAATGAATCATACGTGGCCCGAACCTCGTGTTTCCCTGCCTCTAGGCCCTTATGTATGAGGGTTTGAAATCCTTCCTGAAGATGGTCAGGTAACTGCTGAGACAGGGATTCAACTTGCTTCCATAGGTCACGCTGGTATTGGTTCATAAAAAGCTGGTATGAATTTATCCTAGATACCAGCATAGCAGCTTGGAAGATTTTTCGACCAAGATTGTCCAAGAACCTGTTATCCTTCCCAGGAGGTATGGAGGCGTGTTGCTTTAATCTTTTGGCCTTCTTTTGGGCCGACTCGACCACCACTGATTGGTGCGGCAGTTGAGTTTTTTGGAACCCCGGGATGGGTTGTACTAGGTAAGTGGCATCCGCCCGCTTATTAACAGCTGCCACCGACCCAGGGTGTTCCCATATCCTGTACATAAGTTCTTGTAAAACTTCATGAACAGGAATCGCAAGAATTTCCTTGGGAGGGTCCACGAATTGAAGCACCTCCAAAGTTCTTTGCCTGCTGTCTACTTCAGAAATGAGAGAGAAAGGAATTGTTTGAGACATTTCCTTAATAAAGTTGGAGAAAGAGAGATCCTCCGGTGGTGACTTTCTTCTATCTTCTGGGGGAGAAGGCTCAGAAAGAAGGTCTTCATCCGAGGAGAATTCTTGGTCACTATCATCCAGAGGGTGCTCCAACGGCCTAGTAGGCTTAGCTGGCATTTCGGATAGTGGAGTCTGAGGTCTGAGGGGTGGCGGGACACCCGAGGGACCTGGTATTGGCTCTTGACTGTCATCTACATCTATAGGTTGTGGTAAAGATGAGAAGCAATGTATTAGTGAGTCCAGCTTGTCCATTAATGGTTGAAAAATGGACTCTTGAAAAGGCATCGAGGGTGCCATCGGGGTCGATGGCCGTGGTGGAATCGATGGTAACATGGAATCGGCAGTGCTGGATCCGGTGGTTGCGGCCTAGGTAGAACCGGTAATGGAATCGGCGCCATCGAGGAGAGCGGTGATTTCCTTGGCATCGGTAGTGAAGGAATCGGTGATGGAACCGGAGATCCTCCTATGACCGGTGTCGATGGCAGAACCGGAGTGGCAGGCCGTGGCATCGCCTCGATAAAGGCATCCTTAACCGCTTGACGTATGTAACTGTCAAGTTCCGCCCGCATGGATGATGCGAACAGAGCACCCATGGGGGGAGGCGGTGGCGGCGACAGTAGTACGACCTCAGGGCCCTGAGGAGGTACGATTCCTTCCGCCGGAATCGGCGAGGGTTGGCCTGTCGGTGGCTCGGAAGGCTTACTTTGGAGCCGGGCTTTCTTACTCGGTGCCCCGTCCTCCGTCGATGGCTCGCCGGGTATCGGAGCGGTGGTTGCTGTTTGCGGCCTGCGATGCCGATGGCGATGTTTATCTTTTTCGCGCCCTTTTTCGCTACTCGATGTGGACGCTCTGGACGATGGCGAGGGGGAGGAAAAGGGAGCGTCTCCCGACTCACCTGAGTGACGTTTCTTCAATACTACTTTCCTAATCGCCCCAGCCGGAGACGATTGTGTGGAAGTAGACGGAGCAGTAATCAGCTGTATCTTGAATAGTTGCTCCATTTTGTCCATCCGTAGACGTCGACCTTTCGAGGTCATCGTAGCGCATAAGGGACAATTTTTTACATCATGACCTTCACCAAGGCAAAGTACGCAGTCTTGGTGAGGGTCTGTAATAGACATATTTCTCGCGCATTTCGGACATTTTTTAAAACCTGTAGCCATTTTGTGGCCGGACAGCCGTCGACGGCCTAGGACTCAGGTAAATTTTGTTTTTAATCAAAAAACGGAATGGAACCGCGAGAACGGTAAAAACTCACCGCGATGACTAAACTAAGGGAGACCCTTTGCGGTTGAAGTTTTTGAAGCTTTCCGTAAGGAAAAATATGTGGAGAATCCCACAGGACTCCTGATAACCGCGAGGCTAATTGCTTCGCGGAAAAAAGAAGACTAAAGGGAGACCCCTGTGGCAGGGAATATCATGACATGCTGGGCATGCTCAGTAGGCACTCTGGTGCCAGTCAAAAGTTTCATAGAAACTTTTACAGAAGTTTTCCGTACATAGGGCTCCATTACTGATGTCACCCATATGTGAGGACTAGCATCCTGCTTGTCCTGGGATAATGCCAGGAATTTGGGTGTATCGGTATGTGAATATAAGTGTCTTTAGGGTCCAGTGAGCACATCCAATCATTGAGTTGAAGAAAAGGTAAAATGGTTTTCTGAGACATTTTGAACTTTTCCCATAGGATGTAGTGGTTTACTGACCAGAGGTCCAAGATCAGGCATACTCCTCCCGATTTATTGGGCGTAAAACTTCCTGTACTGTTGATGAGATTTTAAAATTTGAATCGCATGTTTGAGTAGCAACTGAATTTCTTGTAATAAAATGTGAACTTCCTTTGATTCTTTTCTTCGGTATTGTGTGGTAGAACAGGTACTGTGTGAAATCTTAGCTGACAACCATTCTTCATGATATTTAGAATCCAGTGATCTGATGTGATCATGGACCATTGATGAAAGAACACTTAAAGATGACCTTCCATGGGTTATTGTAGCTGTGACCTGGTTTGGTTCACAAAGACTGCTGAGTCTTTGGAGGTACCTGTTGTGGTTGCTTTGGTGTTCTCTGGGATCTGCTTCTACCCCAAGATGGGGGTATGATTGATTGAGGTTGTTGCTGGTATTGTGGAGGTCTATAAGATCCATATAGCCCGTACGAGCATCTGGGATAAAAGGGTCTTCTGTATGGAGGTTAATAACGTCTGGAGGTTGTTTGGTCCCGAGGTGATGTCAGTGAGGATACTGTCACACTTTAGTCCTTCAGCTGAGTTACTGTTTCTTTTAATTTCTCCCCAAATAGGCTTTCACCTTTACATGGGAGGTCTGCTAATTTGTCATGTACTTCTTCCTTAATAGCACTTGCACTGAGCCATGCTAATCTGCGGGCTGCAATGGCCCAAGCTGATGTTCTTGAAGAAGTATCAAACCCTTCATATACTGTTTGGAGAAGATGCCGGATTGCTTCCTCCATACCTGAAAAACATTGTTTTTGGGTGACTGTATCAGATTGTGGAACATTGGGTTTTAATTTTTTTGTAAACAGTCATATAAATACTGTACTATATAAAATTGGTGCTGTTTGATCCGTGCATTGAGCATGGATCCTTGAAAAACCTTTTTCCCCAAATCATCAAGATATCAACTGTTTTTAGTTAGCGGATTGTTGGAGAAAAGTTTCAATCTTCTAGTTTTTTTTCATGGCTGATTCCACCACAATGGATGCATGAGGTAAAGTGTTCAAAGAATAGTGTCTCAACTTCTGAATCCTAAACTTTAGGTCAGTCTTCCTTGAAGTGATTGGACCCAAAAAAGGTGAATCCCACGCCTTGTCCATGACTCCATCTAAACCTGAGTGCGAGGGCAAGGCTATTGGTTCGAATGGCACATCGAATATTTTCAATAGGTCATGGACCTCTGCTCTTGGATCTGGGAGTTTCTTTGTTTCTAAATTCAATGTGTTACCTACTTTTTCGATAAATTTAGGGTAGGAAAGATCTTCTGAAGGTGAAGATAGTTCTGTTCATTCATCTAGAAGATCTGAAGGTATACTTAAGGAGGAAGATGAAGTTGGAGGAGGATGTACTGGAATTTCCTTTGGGGTTGGAATTGGATTTAAATTTTCTTCGCAGTCATCCTTCTTCGAAGGAACTACTGGTGAAGGTGAAGGAATGAATTCAACTGATTCTTCATCTGATGGGCTGGATGGAGGGGGTAGACTTTGGGAAGACACAAGGGTGTCAAAGGTTTGAAGGATGCCCATGATTTGCGAGAGAGTATTGAGAGGCTGCATTTTGTAAAGCTTTACTGGTTGAGATTGAATCCTTTTTCCTCTATTTTTCGAGAGGAATCTCTACGTATGATCTTATAGTAGTAGAAGCACGCTTTGATGAAAGTGTATCTAGAATATCTTCTGCTGAAGTATCTGTAATTTCCACCTCCGAATCAGTGAAGGAATGGGTATGTGAACTTGATTTTTGGTGGTGATTAGCCAAATGCGTCTAGTGCTGTTGATTTTTTAGTTGGTGCTGAGTGTGCCTGAGTCGAAGTGATAGTTTTAAATGCAGTAGTTGATGCAGAGTGCATCATGCGATGCATCGATTTGAGAGATGGCGTTGAGTGACCTTGGTCTGCCAACGCAGCAAGTGATTGATGATTTTTAGATGCGTCGAACTACGCAAGCAGTGCAGGGTCTCTCCGCTTCAGTTCTCCCAATGGCGCAATCAACACTGACTCCGGGCTTCAGCGGCACTTCGGTGCGTCAGAAGACAAACGGTAATGGGAGTGTTTTTTTATGCACTTTTGTCCTGTTTTTTCACTTTCCAGCTCGATCTAAAGAGGTTGCCCTTCTAGCCTGAAAAGGCTTGCGGGTTTGATTGTTGGGCAACGAGTGAGTCTGACTCAGGACATAAGACCCCGAAGTGCCTTTGCCAGGATCTCATAGTGTGGCAATTTTCATGGTTCTCTGCCGCTGAAACTTCAGAGACATCCTCCCACAGTGAAGACATGTCCCTTGATCATGATTGGGGCCTAGGTATATGTAGCAAAGTGTATCGCCATCTGACAATGACTTTATTTTACTGCACTGGCAGAATTTAAACCCAGAAGTTATTTGGCATGTTGGCACTGAAAAGGGCCTTTGGGGGTTCACTTACGTGAATAAAAGGGAGAGAGAAGGAGAAGAAAAAAGGAAAGACAAAAATACCTGGCGAGAGAAACAGTGACTGTTACCCACTGTGGGAAGAGAAGAGACTTGGGGAGAAAGTCAGTCGTGCAGGAAGAAACCACACAGGTGCACAGGAGCGAGCTAATTTTTAATTCTAACCTTCTAAGAGAAGTTCCGCTCCAGACCGCCAGGGGGGCGCTCCTATACAGCATGGCTAATTCAGCCTGTTTATCTGCAGAAAATAAGTTATCCGTCTAAATGGGTTTTGAATATGGTCCTCTTTGTTAATGGCTGTCAAGTTGTCCACTATCAAAGAGCAAAAATAGAATTGCTAAAGCAGTAACTAAGAACAAGGAGCTGCTTAGATACTTCATAATAACTCTTATGTCCAATTGCAATGGTACCTCAATTTCTTTGCCATCCTCTGGTTCTAATTTTTCTGGATATGTAACTGTATAACTTCTCGTTGAAATCAGATCATGGCCTAAAGAAACAAACCAAAAATGAAATAAAATATTGGAAAAATAATGCACATTTATAATGTACAGCTGGGTGCAATCTTGGCATTCAATATGTATGATAGTTTTTGATCCATATAATTGTCTAAGATACAAGTCCATACATGCAAGAGATTGAATAGCTATAATAAAAATCAATCAAGTTGCTTTTAGTGCAGTGGTTCTCAGTCTTGAGGGGCAGGACCCTTCGGAGTGGGAGAAGCACATATGGCTGGGGGATCTGGGGAAAGCCATGACATTGCAAGAAACAGCCTCATTTACCCTACCCAACAAGGCAAAGAGGAGTCGGGGCAAGCAGATATCTGCCTCCTCTTCCTAGGCTGCCCCATTAAGCAGAGAGGAACTGGAAATAAGAGATCCATCTACCACCTTCTCCCCACCTGCCTGCTGCACAGAAGCCAGGGCTAAATGGGGACATCTAAATCATCTTCCATGCTTGCCTGTTGAAGCAGCGACGAATAGGGCCACATGCCTCTTCCTCAAACTGATAAAAGATAAAAAAGCCAGAAAGCTAAGCCACATGCCTCACCACAACTGAAGGAGAAAGGAGCCATCTGTCCTATTGTTATCAAAACAGTGAGCAACCGTAATGAAAGAGCCAGAGAGGTACATTTATAAAGCAGAGTTGCTTACCTATAAAAGGTGTTCTCACAGGACAGCAGGATGTTAGTCCTCACATATGGGTGACATCATCAGGATGGAGCCCAATCACGGAACACTTTTGTCAAAGTTTCTAGAACTTTGACTGGCACCTACTGAGCATGCCCAGTATGGCACCAACCCTGCATCCAGGAGGGGTCCCCCTTCAGTCTCATGTATAGCAGAAAGTATGTGCAAAAAATAAAATAACATCGCAAGTGAACCCAACTCGGCGAGGTGGCAGACGGGTTTCGTGAGGACTAATATCCTGCTGTCCTGTGAACACCTGTTACAGGTAAGCAACTCTGCTTTCTCACAGGACAAGTGGGATGGTAGTCCTCACATATGGGTAAGTAGCGAGCTGAGGATGCCCGAGCAATGCACCAAATGTACCCAAAGACGTGCAACAGGCACAACAGGGGTAAATTTGGGTAGGAGGGCATCCTGAAAACCCTGATCGGGTCGCTGGTAGGATGTTAGGTAGCTAAGTTGAGAATAAGTTGCATAGAACAGACTGGCCAAAAACGGAATATTGCTGGCCAGCCTTATCTAAGCAATAATGGGCTGGGAAGTTATGGAGAGAGCTCCAGCCTTACAAATATCAACTGGCACCGACTGAAGGTGTGCCACAGAGGTTGCCATGGCCCTAACAGATTGTGCTTTCTCATAGTTCTGTAGCAGAATGCCTGCTTGCTGGTAGCAAAAGGAAATACAGTCCACCAACCAGGAGGAAAGGGTCTGTTTTCCCACTGGATTTCCCAATTTGATGTTATCAAAAGAAACAATTGAGTGGACTTTCTGTGGGCTGACGTGCACTCCAGATAAAAGGCTAGGGCACATTTGCAGTCCAGGGAATGTAGAGCCTTTTCTCCTGGGTTTGAATGGAGCATTGGGAAGAAAGTAGGTAAGATGATGGATTCATTAAGATGAAATTCCGACACTACCTTTGGTAAAAACTTACAGTGTGTACGAAGGACCACTCTGTCATGTAGAATTTTAGTGTAAGGCGAGTAGGTGACTAATGCCTGTAACTAACTAACTCTATGAGCGAGAAGAAAAATTATTTCCAGGTGAGATAGCGGAACTCACAGGAATGGAGAGGCTCAAATGGAGGTTTCATGAGCCACCCTAAGATCAAGTTAAGGTCCCAAGCGGGAGCCGGAGGGCAGAATGGAGGTTTCAGATGGAGCAAACCTCTCATGAAGTGTGTGACTAAGAGCTGTGTTGAAATAGAGACATCTCCTATTCTGCTATGGAAGGCACCACCGCACTGACATGCACTCTTTTATAGAGGAAGTTTTCAGGCCTGATTCTGACAGATGCCAGAGATAGTCCAGAAACTTTGCAGTGGAACAGGTGAAGGGGTCTATGGACATAGACGTGCACCAGACCGTAAACCTTTTCCACTTGGAACGATAACAGCATCTCGTGGAAGGCTTTCATGAAGCTACCAGGACTCGGGATACTGACTTCGAAAGGTTAAGGGGTTGAAGCGACAAGGCCTGGAGATTGGGGTGGCGCAGGCACCCATTGTTCTGAGTTATCAGAAGCGGATCCTTCCCTAGAAGGATGTGCTGGTGAACTGATAGATCCTTGAGGATTGGAAACCAGACTTGGTGTGGCCAGTGAGGGGTTATCAGAATCATTATGCCCTTGTCCCTTCGTAACTTCACGAGTCTTTAATATGAGTGGAAGTAGGGGGTACACAGAGGAGACCGCTGGACCATGAGAGAGCGAAAGTGTCCCTCAGCTGTGAGTGGCAGCTGTGAGTGAGCGAGCAGAAGTTCTCTACTTTGCGGTTGTGGAAGGATGCAAATAGATCTATGTGTGGATACCCCCATTGGAAGATTGTGTCCGCTACCACAGAGTTGAGAGACCATTCGTGCGTGTCCATGTCCCACATTGAAATCTTAGATCAGCTAACAAAGCCTTCCTAACCATTCCTTCTGTAAGGACAGCAAGACTAACTCAGGTCAGAGAGAGGGCATTGTCACTGGCGGGACCTGTACTATGCTCCTTGATATTAGACTACAGAAAAATTTCAAGATTTTTAAAAAGAGCTTAAAAACCTGGCTGTTTAAACAAGCATTTTACAAAGAGAATGGAGAACAGAAGAGAATATATAAAGAAGGCAGTAGAACATCAGCACACAGCACTTAGCTCAATACGTGCATACTTTGTTACTTTTATTTTTTTTTATCCCACCTCTAACATTAGAGAAATGATACAGTTCTAAAGAGATATACATGTAGATAAATCTGGTTCATGTATAAAAGGACAAGATTTATTACATTAATCAAATAGCCTTTATTATGTAACCGAACCTAAATGGCACTTTCATAAAATGTATTACCATATATATTTTCAACATTACTTTTGTGCCTTTTTGTAAACCGTTATGATGGTATAGAAAATATTCTAAATAAATAAAATGGAAGGTCTGGCTTAACCTGTCCACCAGATCATTGTCCATGCCTGCCAAGTAGGTCGCTCTGAGGTACATCAAGTGGGAAAGACCCCACGCCCATATCTGTGCAGCTTCCTGACACAGAAGGTAGGAGCCCATTCCCCCTTGTTTGTTGATGTACCACATCGCTACCTGGTTGTCAGTTTGAATCAGGATGGTCTTGTTTGGAGGCAATCCTGAAAGACTCCGAGGGCATATCTTATCGCTCGAAGTTCCAAGAAATTTATCTGATGTTTGGCTTCCTTTGTATACCAGGGACCCTGAGTCTGTAGGTTGTTGACATGAGCACCCCAACCTAGATTGGAGGTGTCTGTCATTAGGACAATTTGAGGCTCTGAAACCTGAAAGGGAAGGCCTTGAAAGAGGTTGAAGAGCTGCATCCACCAAACCAACTACAGGCAGAGCTGCTTGGTAACATGGACAATGCTGGACATTGGCTGGTAAGCCCAACTCCACTGGGACTTTAGAGTCCACTGCATGACTCTCATGGTGAGGCATGTCATTGGAGTGACATGTACAGCGGACACCATGTGTCTCAGCAAAATGAGAAAATGATGAGCTGTCGAATAATGCCGATTCTGGAGGGATATGAGAGTACGAGCTCGGTCCTGAGGGAGGAATGCTCTTGCCTGCATGGTGTCCAGGTCGGCTCCTTTGTAGAATAGGGTTTGAGATGGAACTAGGCTGGACTTGGGGTAGTTGATCAGGAACCAGAGAGACAGCAACGTATGCAAAGTGAGACATAAGGAGGCTAATGCATCCATCTGAGTCGGAGCCCTTATCAGCCAATCGTCGAGATAAGGGTAGACATGGACTCCCTGACATCTCAGGTAGGCCGCTACGACTAGGAGGCACTTGGTGAAGACTCGAGGAGTGGATGATAGGCCAAATGGTAGTACCCGGTACTGAAAATGCCGGAGGCCGACCAGGAATCAAAGGAATTTGCGGAGTGATGGAGATGTATGTATATGTATCCTGAAGATCTAGAGAGCAAAGCCAATCTCCTCTTTGTAGAAGAGGCAGTAAAGAAATAAAGGTCACCATCCTGAACTTCTCCCTCTGAAGATACTTGGTTAAGGCACGCAGGTCCAGAATTGGATGAATGCCGCCTGATTTTTTTGGGATGAGGAAATACCTGGAATAGAACCCCTGCCCTTGCTGCGAGAGGGGCACTGATTCTATTGCCCGGGATTTCAGGAGGGTTGATACCTCCTCTTCCAGAAGAGAGGAATGGTCGGATGATCCTCACGTCTGCCGAGGTGGGGAGTCTGCTGGTACCGACAGGAAGTTGAGGTGGTAGCCTTGGGTCAGTACAGCAAGTAACCACTGGTCTGAAGTGATTGTGATTGTGTGCCAAATGTTGGTGAAATGGCACAGTCGACTGCCAACTGGTATAAACGGTAGAGGAGGTTGGCTTATGCTCTCCAGCGAGGAGTCAAAATCCAGCAGCTGGCCCCGGTTGAAGTCTTCTCAGGTCGGGCTTGTCTGGGCTGACCTTTCTGGTAAAGCCTGAAAGGACGACCTCGAGCGGCCGGAAGATAATATCTCCGTGTCTTGAAAGATGGCTGCTTAGAGTCCTTTCGGAAGGTCCTCTTAAGAAGTGGATGGGAAATCAGGGGGTACTGAGGAAAGCTGGCACATCGTTTCATGGTGTTCCTTTAGCTGTACACACACATCAAACCAAAAATAAGGACTCTGGTCTATAAATTTTTCCAATATTATTGTGGAACCAAGGACAATTTCTAACAGCCTGCAATTATCCCTGTGAGCCACAGGTGTCTCCCTCAGTCTCGTCTTATAGCTAAAAAGCGCAAGCGAAACTAAAATAAAAGTATACAGACCCAACTCCGCGGGGTGGCGGGCGGGTTTCGTGAGGACTAACATCCTGCTGTCCTGTGAGAAAGCAAATGTTGCTTACCTGATGTAACAGGTGTTCTCACAGGACAGCAGGATGTTAGTCCTCACAAATGGGTGACATCGAGGATGGAGCCCTGTACGGAAAACTTTTCTGTCAAAGTTTCAACAAGCTTTGACTGACACTGGCACACTGGGTGCACTGAGCATGCCCAGCCTGCAATTATCCCTGTGAGCCACAGGTGTCTCCCTCAGTCTCGTCTTATAGCTAAAAAGCGCAAGCGAAACTAAAATAAAAGTATACAGACCCAACTCCGCGGGGTGGCGGGCGGGTTTCGTGAGGACTAACATCCTGCTGTCCTGTGAGAACACCTGTTACATCAGGTAAGCAACATTTGCTTTCTCACAGGACAAGCAGGATGGTAGTCCTCACAAATGGGTGAGTACCGAGCTGAGGATGCCCGGGAATGCACCAGATACACCGCAGATGCGCAAAGGCGTAACGACTGAGGTGGAAATGGGAACGGAGGGCATCCGCAACACCATAATGGGTTCGTGGAAGGATGTTGGGTAGTGAATTGAAAAAAGTAAGAGTAGGCGGACTGGCCAAACATGGAGCATGCCGGCTATTCAAATGTAAGCAATAATAGGCTGCGAAGGTATGGAGAGGACTCCAGGCTGCAACCTGATAAAAAAGTACAAGCAGCAGTAACCAAAGGGAAGCTGTTAAGGCTAAGACGGACACAACAGTATGTGGATACCCACAGTGTTGTAGTGAAATGTCTGCTTGTTGGTAGGAAAGGAAATATAGACCACTTAATCAGAAGGATTAGGTCTGTGTGGCCACTGGAAGTAGCAGCTTGACCCTTGCATGAAGGAAAGAGTCAAGTGGAATTCACATGGAATGCAGTGCAATGTAGATAGAATGTAAGCGCAGCATTACTGTCCAGGAATGTGGAAAACCCAGTCTCTCCCTAGGGCGAGAGAGAGAGGTTAGGAAAAATTAATAGAGTATTTCCTGAGGAAAGGAGATACAACATCTACCTGAAAAGGATAGAAAGTTGAATGCGTAGAACTACTCAGTGGCAGAGGAACGGAGTCAGGTGAGTATGGAAAGAGTGCATAACTCACGGACCCTGCTGGCAGGAATGACATTAAGAGGGAAAGAAGTTCCCTTGCCAAACTGTGGAAGAGAGGAATGGAAAGGCTCAAACGTAGAATGTATGAGACTTATAAGGAGAATATATATGTTCATTCCGTGATTAGAGAAATAGAGGCGGCTTGATCAGTGGATAATCCATGGTAAGCCGACTCAGAGAGGATTACCGAAAACGGGAACCCAACTCCCAAAACGATACACCTCCTAAGAGAAAGGTGTATCTATGTGGAGGATGTCTGGAGAACAGAATCCGAGGGAGTAAGAAAAAATGGTGGAAAAGTAAAAGGGGTAATACCTCTTTTTTTTTTTTTTTTTTTTTTTTTTTTAGCGTCAGGAGGTAAAGCCTGCCATATTAAACGGCAAGATTTATGTTTAGAAGGTTTTGTGACGCTACCAGAACCTAAGAACATCAGTAAGTCTATGATTTGGGACTGACTGGTGAGGGAATAAAAGGTTACTGATATGATGGATTGAGAAGTATGGGAAGCATACTGATCTCAGTCAGGGAGTGGGGAAAAGAATACTGAACCCCATCCCAGTTCAACATTAGAAGAATGCTGGCTACGAGAGGCAGCAGAAGAGATATATTGAAGAGGCCTTTGATGGAAGAAAAGGCATCTAAGGGAACGCATAGGAAACATGTGTAGGGAGCAGAACCTGTGCATCGTATGGAATGATGCAGACGCAGAGGAAAGTTTAGTTAAACTCAGCGTTAAAAGATTTGCCCTGTACACATGTAATTGAGACCATTCGAGAGGATAGAACCTACGTGGAGAAGGTCAGATAGAGCGTTCATTAAATCTCTTAGATATGTGGCCCAAGGACGCATGAAGTGAACAAGGGCCAAGGGTAGAGCTGCGCAGCTGTCTAGCAGAGCAGCTAAGAGGTTGTGCGTGCTTATGAGTTGGAAAGCACATTGTCCCTATGCTGTCTGTCTGTATGCACAAAGAATTGTTGCAAAAGCAGTATTGGAAGGCATAAGGGCATAACTCATGGGTGCAACGTCCAGGAAGTTTATGAGAAACTATGCTGGAGTGCAATAGATGCATAATGGGTTGACAGCTTTCAGGAGAAACTTTATAACCCTAAGGAATTGCGAGCATGAGTCGAAGGAGACTAGGTCCTAGTTCGAACTGGGATAAGAATCAGGGACGAAAGCAATGAAACCACTTAGGTCCATTGAGTATAGAATGTCACTGAATATAACCCATAGCAGTTTTGAATTATGAGAAAAATGCATAGTGGGAAGAAACCCCATAGCCCAACCATGAAAAGTTGAAAGGTTGAGGTTATGGAAAATATGCGCAGGGACATATAACAATGTATCAGAATGTCTGTGCGCATGCTGGACAAGAGGGTCTTAAGACTGTGGTGTCCAGAAGTGTTACAGAAGGGATTTATGGCAGTGACAGTAATCCCAGTTAGTAAATGTATAGTGAGTCCTGAAAAAAGTGAGAGCTCCTTGCATGTACTGAAAGGAAAGTGAATGATGTTACACTCCGCAGAGAAAACAGCATTCACCAACAGTGATGCAAGAGACAGTTCACTTACCGAAGATGGTGCCGGCGGCAGAGCTTGGGGTTGTAATGTTGACTCACCATAAAGCACATAGAAACATTAAAATAATGTACTTACTGCAGTATGGAGTGATGGTAACCAAAGATACCATTGTACCTGTGACGTCTAAAGAAAGTTGGATTTTCTTAGGTCCAGGATGTGCGGAGAGTAACTATTTTCTGTTAAAAGAAAGAATAGTGCAATTAAAACTCCCCAACCCCCCTCCCTTCTCCCCTCTGCACTTCGTAGCGCCTGGGGGAGTGTACCGGGACTTTGGTACAAGGTGGGATGGCCGCTCTGATATCTGACCAGATGGGAGACCAGGAGGTGTCCCAATGGAGGATATCATGTAGGCTCCTGCAGGTGTGTGAGCGGTAAGTGGTACCCGCATTTCTGTATGCTGTACAAGGAGACACTGAGACCTGTGGCCAGGCCTCAAGGTGGACTTGTACATGGGGCAATGGTTGCTGAATCTCATGTTTAGCAGATCAGCCAATGCAGCTGGACCTTGGTTGGGAGGGAACCAAGAGTCAGAGCATTGGTCGGCACAGGGACTTGTTACTGACAAGAGAAGAAGCCCTGCTGCAATCCCAAGAAGATAGAGGGGTTCTCCTGATATTGTGGCTAACATAGCTAACATAGTGATATGTGACACTAATACAGTTCTAAAAGGCACATGACCCAGAACTTTTCGAACCACGGTCTGAATGGGAGAACACAACTCTATGGGAATGCCGCCGAAGCGGGTACTTACCATCCGACGTGGATCGCCGCAAGACGAGCCGGTGAAGATTGTTGACCCCGACGGTCTCCGGAGTCCTCGAGGGTAAGGCCGGGGACGTAAACGTCCATCTCGCTCTGAAACCCGGTATGGTGGCACAGGTACAGAGGAGACAGGCCAGGCGTGAGTGGCGTTTAGACTGCTAAGTGTAACAGATGGCCATAGTCCCACACCACTTGACGGTGGGGCACGCCAGGAACAGAGGAGCCCTAACGGAACTCATGTTCCCTTCCCTCGTCCCAGCGGCTCGATGTGTCATGACGCCAATGCAGAAGCTGTCGGACCTGGATCCGGAAGTTCTGGATCACCAAGGACTGCCAAAACTGTAGGAACAGTGCTGATGGCAGTGGTGATGTCGCTCTGCCCGAGCGTTGTCCAGCCTGGAGAAGGATGGCACCGATGTGCTGGATGGCGTCAGCGGCGGACGATCACGATGTCGGCGATGATGGGTGCCACGGTGCTCGGCCCGGTCTTTCCCCAGCGCCGAGATGGAAGCCCTCGTCGTCCTGGAAGGCGATCGATGACGAACTGTCAGCACGCCTGCTCTGCTCCTGACACAATGGAGTGTCTTAAGCTAATACGGGGCTTAAAAAAGAACCCAAAGCGTGGAGCAATGTGAGGAGGCGAGGGTATTATGTGGCAGTGCTATGTCGGTATTGACGATATTGAAGGCAACCTAAGGGGCTTCGAGGATATCATCAAAATGGGTATGAAAAATCGTCGATGACTGGCCAGGAGAATGATGACAGTGACGGGCACTGACAGCAGTGGCATAGGTATCTTTGAAACGATGTGGAATCGAATAATCGAAAAACATTGCCGTTATTGAAAAAGATACCGGCATCGACTGAGTCGAAGTCGAATCAATAGGGCGTCAAGGACACCGAAGGAAAACGGAGGTGTCGAGGGCATCGATGCATGGAGGCGGGCATTTATGCCGTTTGTGGCATGGCCACGGGCATCAACTATAGGGCCACAGACGTTGACGGTATCGATTTGGACAGACTCAGATTTCCAAGTGTACATGGCATCGGTGCCCCAGACACGTGTGTCGGTGGCATCGATATGGACACGTATGGAATCGATGGCATGGATCTCCCAGTCGATGAATTCCATCCCGGCATCAACGCCAGTCCTGGAATCGGCATGGGCATCGATGCCAGCCATAAGGCTGGCATTGGCATCAACGTCCATCCACGGAATCAAGCCGGCATGGATACCCACCGATGGGACCCACCTGGGCATCGAATTTCACCGATGGGAGCAGCCTGGCATCGACTGCCCTCGATGGATGCATTCTAACATAGATGCCCATGGATGAAACACCTGGGCATCTGTGTCCATCGATGCAAAAGGACCTGGCACCGATGCCATCGACGGACAAGCCATCCGGCACCGATGTCCATCGATGGGGACCATCCGGCACCGATGTCCACCGATGGGGACCATCCGGCATCGATGCCCACCGACGAATCGATGTGGCACCGATGCCCACCGATGGAAAAGGGCTGGACATCGGTGGGGAGGATGGGGCATCGATGGCATCCCCAAAAGGGGGGGTGGCATCGATGAAGTGACCCTGGGATCGTTAAAAAGTGTCTCGGGCAGCGGTGGCGGCAACCCGAGTATGCATGGCAGTGACTAACAGCGTGTGCGTCAATGGCATGCATTCGGGTAGGGACGGCACCGAGGAAGCCCAAGGAAAAAAAACAGTGCGTAGGAGGAAAAAGCCTGGTAGCACTGAAAAGCAAAAAACATGGATAAAGGCATCAGGGCACCGTGGGGGGAGGGGCGCTGATGACATATAAAAGCCCAGGGCGGTTTAGGAGGGTCCCGGTGTAGCGATAGGGTATCGACTGCGTGAGGGTACCAGGGAACGAAGGACTTGAAGCTACAGAGGTCCTAAAGTTAAGGAAAAAATCCCTACCCCACTAGCATAAGCAAGCAGAGTGTCACAGAGATACTCGCAAGCTGTTTAAAGCTAACTGAAAAATGGGGGAAGGGAAGGCTTCAGTCAGTTAACAGCCTTAAGATAGTGACAGGAACCGACCGAAAAATAAGAATTAGTACTCACCGAGCGTCGTAAAAACGTACGCGGAGGGAGACCTGTGCAGGGAAAAGTGTTTTTTGAAGTGAAAAGTTAAGTGTTTCCATGAGGTAATTAGTTAAAAAATCCTCACAGAGCTCCAACCGCTATGCTGACTGCAGAGCGGAAAAAAGAAGACTGAGGGAGACACCTGTGGCTCACAGGGATAATTGCAGGCTGGGCATGCTCAGTGCACCCAGTGTGCCAGTGTCAGTCAAAGCTTGTTGAAACTTTGACAGAAAAGTTTTCCGTACAGGGCTCCATCCTCGATGTCACCCATTTGTGAGGACTACCATCCTGCTTGTCCTGTGAGAACACCTGTTACACCAGGTAAGCAACATTTGCTTTCTCACAGGACAAGCAGGATGGTAGTCCTCACAAATGGGTGAGTACCGAGCTGAGGATGCCCGAGAATGCACCAGATACACCGCAGACACGCGAAAGCGTAATGACGGAGGTGGAAATGGGAACGGAGGGCATCCGCAACACCATAATGGGTTCGTGGAAGGATGTTGGGTAGTGAATTGAAAAAGGTAAGAGTAGTCGGACTGGCCAAACATGGAGCATGCCGGCTAGTCAATGTAAGCAATAATAGGCTGCAAAGGTATGGAGAGGACTCCAGGCTGCAGCCTGATAAAAAAGTACAAGCAGCAGTAACCAAAGGGAAGCTGTTAAGGCTAGGACGGAAACAACAGTATGTGGATACCCTGGGATAACTATTACAAGGTAAGCAATTTTGCTTTATCCCAGGACAAGCAGGATGCTAGTCCTCACATATGGGTGATTAGCAAGCTAGAGGCTGAGTTATTTCATAGTGAAGCAACAGTGAAGTATGGTTGTTGAAATGAGTAAGCCGAAGATGACAGCAGGATGGATGTAGAAGGAGTTGGGGTTAAACTGGAAACAAGTTCTTTAAGACAGATTGTCCATAGGCTGAATCTTGTCATCCTTCTTTGTCCAAACTGTAATGAGCTGCAAAGGTGTGAAGAGAACTTCATGTTGCTGCTTTACATATGTCAATGATTGGCACTGAACGATAATGTGCTACTGAGGTTGACATAGTTCTTACTGAATGTGCCTTTACTCGTCCTTGGAGAGGAAGGCCTGCTTTTTCATAGCAAAACTGTATGCAATCTGCTAACCAGTTAGAGTATGTTTACCCACTGCTTTACCCGGTTTATTTGGATCATAAGATACAAAAAGTTGATTGGCTTTCCTGTGGACTGCAGTGCGGTTTAAGTAAAAAGCTAGCACATGCTTACAGTCCAAGTTATGTAAGGCTCATTCTCCTTGGTGAGAATGAGGCCTTGGAAAAAATGTGGGTAAAACTATGGATGGGTTCAAGTGGAATTCCATAACTACTTTGGGAAGGAATTTTGGATGTGTACGGAGCACCACTCTGTCATGTAGGAATTTTGTATAGGGTGAGTACATGACAAGTGCTTGTAACTCACTAACCCTTCTAGCTGATGTAATGGCTATGAGGAAGATAGTCTTCCATATGAGAAACTTAAAATCACAGGAATCTATGGGTTCGAAAGGAGAACTCACGAGCCTTGTTAAGACCAGATTCAGGTCCCATTCTGTGACTGGCAGCCAAATTGGTGGTTTAAGTTGAGTTAAACCTCTCATAAACCTGCTGACAAGAGGTTGTATGGATATTGATGCATCTCCCATCTTATTATGGTAAGCGGAGATTGCACTTAAGTGTACCCTTACCGATGAAGTCTGGAGTCCAGATTCTGAAAGATGGTATAAATAGTCTAGAAGAGAAGTAGTGGGGCAAGTGAAAGGATCAATACTGTTTTGCCTGCACCACAAGGTAAATCTCTTCCATTTGGAAGAATAATTATTTTGTGTAGAAGGTTTACATGAAGCTATAAGCACTTGAGATACATTGGTTGAAAGAATGAGTGGTTGTAAAATCAAGCTTTCAACATCCATGCTGTCAGGGATAGGGATTGAAGGTTGGGATGTCGCAACCGACCCTGATACTGAATTATGAGAGTGGGAGCCATTCCCAGGCAAATTGGATCCCTGACTGAGAGGTCCAGAAGTGTGGGAAACCATACTTGTCGAGGCCAATATGGGGCAATAAGTATCATGGATCCTCTGTCCTGTTGTAGCTTCACTAGAGTTTTGGTTATGAGCGGTATTGGAGGATATGTGTATAGTAGGCCTGAGTTCCAAGGGCGAGCAAAGGCATCTTTGGCTGGCTGGTTCGTCTGTTTGTGTAGAGAACAGAATTTGTCCACTTTGTGATTCAGATGTGATGTAAAGAGGTCTATTGTTGGTTGTCCCCATTATTGAAATATCCTGGTCGCTATTGCAGGGTCCAGGGACCATTCGTGTGGTTGGAACTGTCGACTGAGTCGATCCGCTAGTACATTGTGAATGCCTGCCAGATAAGTGGCCCAGAGAAACATTGAGTGTGTTAGGGCCCAGTCCCAAATCTGTGCAGCTTCTTCACAAAGGAGATACGAGCCCATACCTCCCTGTTTGTTGATGTACCACATGGCTACTGTGTTGTCCGTTTGGATGAGAACAATCTTGTGTGAGAGGCAGTCCTTGAACGCATGCAGCGCATAACATATAGCTCGTAGCTTTAGGAAATTGATTTGAAATGTTGCTTTGAGCTTTGTCCAAGTACCTTGGGTTTGGAGAGTGTCTGTGTGCTCCCAATCCCAAGGTGGATGCATCTGTAGTTAACGTTATCTGTGGGACTGGTTGTTGGAAGAGTAGGCCCTTGCGCAAGTTGTCCTTGTTCACCCACCACAGTAGAGAAGAACAGAGCTGATGGTTTATTTGAATTGGAGAATGTAGTGGTTGAATGGCTTGGATCCATTGTGATCTTAAAGTCCATTGGGTTACTCTCATGGCTAACCTTGCCATAGGAGTGACGTGAACCGTGGAGGCCATGTGGCCTAGTAAGGTTAGAAACTGATAAGCTGTTGCTTGTTTCTTTGAATAAATCGAGTTTGCCAAAAGGGTAAGTGTCTCTGCCTGATCATCGGATAGAAAAGCCCTTGAGAGGGTGGTGTTCAATTCTGCTCCTATGAATTGAAGGAGATGAGATGGAGTAAGATGGGATTTTTGATAATTGATTAGAAATCCCATCGAATGGAGAATAGTAATTGTTTGAGAGAAGTTAGAGCTCCTTGTAGAGATGGACTTCTGATGAGCCAGTCGTCTAGATATGGAAACACATGGACACTTTGTTTGTGCAAGTGTGCTGCTAGTACTGCCAGACATTTTGTGAATACTCTGGGAGTAGAGGCAAGTCTGAATGGCAGAACTCTGTATTGGAAATCCTGCTGACCCACCATGAAGCGCAGGTACTTGCGATGAGGGGGGAATATTGGAATGTGAGCGTAAGCGTCTTGAAGATCCAGAGAACAAAGCCAATCTCCTGTTTGAAGAAGTGGAAGCATGGTGCCTAGAGAAACCATCCTGAACTTTTCTTTCTTCAGAAATTTGTTGAGATTTCTGAGGTCTAGGATGGGACGAAGGCCTCCGGTTTTCTTTGGAATGAGGAAATAACGGGAATAGAATCCTCTGCCCTTCTGAGACCGGGGCACCGGCTCTATCGCCCTGGCTTTCAGAAGGGTGGATAATTCTACTTGTAATTGAAGCATGTGATTTTCGTTGAGATGAAAATGACATGGGGGAAAATCTGTGGGAATTGAGTTGGTATCCTCGAGATATGATTGACAGAACCCATTGGTCTGATGTTGCTGGTATCCAATTTTTGTAAAACTTGGATATCCGGCCTCCCACTGGAAGTTCTGGTCGAGGATTGGAGAAAAGGCTGAGTTCTCTGGAGGTGGTTTGAAAAACCAGCAGCAGGTCCTGTCTGTGGGGCAGGTTGAGGCCTCGCTGCCCTCTGCTGTCTTGGTTGCGGGCTTTGAGTTCTAGAAGGCCTGGGTCGAGAGGCAGAAGGGTAATACCTCCGCTGTCGGTAAAAAGGTCTTCTAGTGTCCTTCTGTTGAGGCCTACACCCAGTGTGCATACGGGGATCTTGTGGGGGGAAGAAAGCTGCCTCAGTGCTTCCGTGTGCTCTTTTAGCTGAGACACAGCATCTTGGACCCTGGATCCGAAAAGGTTGTCTCCCAGGCAAGGGAGATCCACCAGTTTCTCCTGAACCTCTGGCCTAAGGTCTGAGGCCTTTAGGCATGCCCATCTCCTGGCACTGATTCCTGATGCAGGTACCCTTGAAGCTGTTTCGTATCCGTCATAGGCCGCACGAACTTCATGTTTTCTGGCCTCCAGGCCCTTATGGATGATGGCCTGGGCTGCTTCTTGATATTGAGTTGGGAGAGATGGGACAAATTCTTGGATTGGTTTCCACAAATTTCTCTGGTATTGGGTCATGTAGAGCTGATAGGAAGAAATTCTAGAGTTCAACATGGCCCTTTGATACACCTTACGATCCAGGGAATCCAAAAAATGATGGTCTTTACCTGGGGGATTTGATGAATGCATTCTTATTCTTTTTGATCATTTTTGTGCTGATTCCACCACCACTGAGTGGTGGGGAAGCTGAGACTTTTGATATCCAGGAGTAGATTGAACAAGATATGTACTGTCCATTCTTTTGTTTACTGCTGGAACAGAGCAGGGATGTTCCCAGAGTCGATGTTGTAATTCTAAGAGAACATCATGCACTGGAATGGCTACAACCTGTGTTTGGAGGGTCTACAAACTGAAGTACCTCCAAGGTTTGTTGTCTGGTGTCCTGTTCTGTTACCAGGTTGAAAGGAATGGAGTCCGCCATTTCTTGGACAAAAGTGGTGAAAGTAAAGTCTTCTGGTGGAGATTTCTTTCGGGGATCTGGTGGTGATGGCTCACACAAAATCCTTAGATGAGGTTTCTGAGTCAGTGTCTGTCAAAGTGTCATATTCTTGGATTTGTTCTGAAGGTACTGAAGTCCTAGTTGGAGGAGGAATGCCAGAAGGTCCTGGTAGTGGATCTTCAGGAGATGGGTCCTCAGGGTTTTCTTCCCTTGGATTAGAGGGAAGTGAATCGAGTAAATCTTGATACCTTTTCATGATTATTTGATGCAGTGCTGACTCTGCGTGTCCTGGAGCCCCAGGAAGGAGTGGCACCATTGGTGAAGGCTTTGGCATTGAAGATGTGAATAAAGTCTTCGATGAACCCTTAGAGGTCAACGTCGTTGTCTTGTTTGCCGTGCATCGGTGCCAGGATCGATAGGCATCGGCCTGGCGTCTGGTAAGAGTGGCATTTACCAGACACCAGGCATCGAAGTCATCAGTGGAATCTAAGTTTGCACTGGCATCAAGATTGGTCCCGGCATCGGTGATGTCATCAGTATCGATAATGTCATCGGTAATGTTACCGGCATCAGCGGTATCGCCAGCATCGGCATGGTCGCCGGAGTCTGTTCCTTTAGGGCTTGTATTACCGCTTGTTTGATTAGCAGAGAAGTCCTGCGGCATCGTTGAAATGGTCGGCGCCGATGGAGGAGTAGACGATACCTCTTGCAAATGTTGTATAGGCTCCGTCGATGTAGGCGGTGGCGGTGTTTCCTTTTGTTTTTGCTGCTTCGCGATCGGTTCTCCCTGGGAGGGAGTTAACGGTGACGCCAGGGCATGTCTGTGTCGATGCTTATGTTTAGGCCGTGATTCGGTTACCGACCTTGTCGACAGTGTTGGCGATGCCCCATCACCCGATCCCATTGGGCGACGTTTCTTCAGCAGGACTTTTTTGGTAACTCCTGCTGGGGATGATTTTGTCGACATCGAAGGGGAAGGAAGGAGTTGGAGGTGAAAAAGGTACTCCATTTTTTCTTGCCGAAGCTTGCTTCCTTTAGGAGTCATCTCCGCACACTGTTGGCAGGAGGAAAAATCATGTTTTTCTCCTAAACAGACCACACATTCAAGGTGTGGGTCTGTGATAGACATGGTCTGGTTGCAAATCGGACATTTTTTAAACCCCGAAGCCATGTTACTATAGACAGCCGTCAATGAAAAAACGGGGAAATTTTTTCTGAGAGGAAAATTGTGTTTTTACTTACTGTAAAAACAATCGAAGTGTCACCGGCCGGTGGAAAAAAGTGAGAGTGAGATCCCTTATGGGAGTAATTTCTTGAAAATAATGACTTTTTCAGTCAAAAGGTGAGTAAAATTCACAGGGCTCCTATCAATGATGCTAACAGCAGCACAGAAAAACGAAGACTAGAGTGAGACCCCTGTGGCAGAGAATATCATGGCATGCTCAGTGGCCTCACAGTGCCAGTCAAAAGTCTCTAGACTCTTTGACAGAGTTTTCCCACAATAGGGCTCCGTCAGTGATGTCACCCATATGTGAGGACTAGCATCCTGCTTGTCCTGGGATAAGGTGGATAATGAACTAAAGCCTGAAGCACACTGACTCTTCTGGCTGACATTACTGTTATAAGGAATAGTACCGTCCATGTTAGCAACTTGAAAGAAGTCAACTCCAATGGTTTAAAAGGCAGTTTCATGAGTTTTGCCAGAACCACATTTAGATCCCAAGGTACAGATAGTTTTACGACCAGAGGTTTAGTTTGCCATAAACCTTTAATAAATTTGGACAGAAAAGAATTAGTAGAGAGATGTTTATTCTCAATCTGAGTATGGTAAGCTGCTAAAGCATTGAGTTGTACCCTCACTGATGAAGTACTGAGTCCTGAAGCCAAAAGAGAAAGCAAGTAATTCACAACTCTTCTGGTCTGCATGAGAACATTTCCATTTAAAGCCAGTCCTCTTTCAATGATAAGCTAAAGCTCTTTAAAATCCAAGGAATGAAGGGTTTTCTCACGTCATGTGTATGTGGGCTTGAAAAGAATATGAGTAAGACAATGGTTTAATTTATATGAAAAGCTGATACCACTTTTGATAGGAACTTTGGATGGGTGTGGAGACCACTCTAATTTGGAAGAACTTCACATGCCTAAAATTCACTGATATGAAAGCAAAAAGAATAATACTTTCCACATAAGAAACCAGAGAATCTGACTCCAATGGCTCAAAGGGTGGGTTCATAAACTGAGCCAGAACAGTATTAAGATCCCATAGAACAGGTGGTTGGCTATTGGACATTTAGTTTGCCATGTGTCTTTCACAAAATTATACACTAACATCTAATTTTAAAATGAGTGTGCATGCACCCATACACCACATATTGGCGCACAAGCAGATATACGCTGGAATTTAAAATCATAAGCACACTTGTAAAATACATCCACTCATGTAAGTATGTTCCTAATTTGAAGAAGCTACTTCAGCAAATCTACCACATATATCTTACATAGGACTTTGCTAGCTTTATCACACATATGTAAACAGATTTTAAAACATGCTCATGCAAGAGACATTCCCAGTTTTTCCAATTAGTCCACCAGTTTTCCAAGTCAATCTCAAGGGCTTCCAGACCACTCTGGTTCTTCCTCCTGCATGGCCCCAGTTGACCCAGACCCCTCCCTCTGTCATGTGAACCCTAAAACGTGGGATCTACTATCTTCTCATCAGGAGCAGCAGGAAAGTTATCTGGCTAACAAGCAGACACATGCTGCAGCCTCTGGTTTTAAAATATGGAGTTACCCACATTAGTGTTGGCCCCACCCCAGAATGACCAGGCCCTGCCCCTTTCACATACATAGTAACATAGTAATGATGGCAGAAAAAGACCAAAATGGTCCATCTAGTCTGCCCAGCAAGATTCGCCAGGTAGTAACCACCGCTCCGTGCAGGTTACCCCCATGTTTCTCTTAAGGGTAGTAACTGCCGCTCCATGCCGGTTTTTTTTAATTATTCTCATCCTCTAGCCTTTTAGGGATCCACAGTGTTTATCCCATACCCCTTTGAAATCCTTCACCACTTTTTATTTATTTATTTAAAAGTATTTTTATACCGTCTTTACAAACAGTGTTTAGTCAAAACGGTTTACATATCTCAAAAATAATAAAAATGAAAATAAAAACAAATTAAAATTAAAGTAAAAGTTAAAGTAAGAATAAAAATGATTGAAAGTGGGTTGACATATAAAATATAAATTACAAAAATTTTCATTAATATGCCCAGAAGGGCATTCCAGGCATCCACCACCCTCTCAGTGAAGAAATATTTCCTGACATTGGATCTGTCTTCCTCCCTGGAGTTTCAAATTGTGACCCCCTAGTTCTACTAAATTGTTTCCAAATACGTATTATCAAGGATTGTATAGAGTTAGAATATTCATTTTGATTTCCAGTTCATTTTTGGGGGGCGGGGTTTCCTATGAATTTTATTTCATTTAGTTCAAAAAAACAAAGAAAAAAAAGAAACGCAGCATCTCAAGCCAACTAACCATCCCTCCCACCCAGAAAAATACCAAAGCAAAGATCCCACCCGGCCCCCACTTACCCGGTCGGGAGAGATCCTCTGACAAGGCCTAGACCCAGGCCCAAGCAGAAGTCTTAGCCTGGCATAGACATAGAATGTGGTAGGTTGCCACAACCTTAGCTTAGGCCCTACACAAGGTCCAGGCTTATAGGCTTTGTGCCGATGCCTTTGCATAGGCTGGTTGCCAGGGCCTAGGACAGATGACAGGCCCTCGGCCCAGACCCAATGCTGGATTCTGGCCCTTGTCCTAGGCCTAGCACAAAGACAAACTCCAGAGGACGGGTCCTGACAACTTAGCCATGCCCTACAACCAGACCCAATGCCATGCACTAGAGTCAATTTATTCTGGCACATCCCCAGTGGATGCCATCATTTGAAGACAGAAGAGGACCTAAGTGGCCTGTGCAGCATCAGGATCAAGCCTCCGGACCTGGCCCAAGCATCAGACCAGGACCTTTGCCTTGGCAAGGTGTTGGAACCAAGCCTCCAGTCTGGGCCTGTATTTTGGCTTCAGCCCAGGCATCAGGACCCAGCTTCCAGACCAAGCCGCAACATCGAGCTGGGCCTGGGACTAGTTCTAGGCCCCAGCCCAGGCATCAGTAACCGGCCTCTGGATCAGACCCCAGCATCAGGCCAGGGCCCTGTTGTCAGGTCTGTGTCCAAGCTTTAGTCTAGGCCAAGGCCCAGACACAGTGACCCAGCTTTAGGTCAGGCCCTGGCATGAGGTCTGGGCCTGGCCGAGGTGTTGGATCCCTGACTTATAAGGTAAGTGGGGATTGGAAAGTTTCCCCGACTCTGGCAAAATTATTTGTGCCTTGTCCTTTGCTCAGGTCCAGGCCTAGGCTGAGGCGCCAACATTTCACTCAGGTATAAGCTGCGGCCCCTCCTTTGAACTTTGACCTATTCCCTAGGTGAGGCCCTGGCCTCGACCCTAGGAGTAAGCCCAAAGGATGACTTTTTTTTTTTTTTTTTTTATTTGTGCCTGATTGACAAACTGAAGACTAGTAAATCACCTGGACCAGATGGTTTATATCCCAGGGTTATGAAGGAACTAAAAAATGAAATTTCAGATCTATTAGCAAAAATTTTTAACCTATCATTAAAATCAGCTAATGTACCCCAAAATTTAAAAAGGGCTCCAGGGGTGATCTGGGAAACTACAGACCAGTTAGCCTGACTTCAGTGCCAGGAAAAGTAGTGGAGTGTGTTCTAAATATCAAAATCACAGAACATATAGAAAGACGGTTTAATGGAACAAAGTCAGCATGGCTTTACCCAAGGCAAGTCTTGCCTCACAAATCTGCTTCACTTTTTTGAAGGGGTTAATAAACATGTAGATAAAGGTGAACTGGTAGATGTAGTGAATTTGGATTTTCAGAAGGCACTTAAGAAATTTCCTCATGAGAGGCTTCTAGGAAAATTAAAAAGTCATGGGATAGGTAGCGATGTCCTTTCGTGAATTACAAATTGGTTAAAAAACAGAGAGTAGGATTAAATGGTCTCAATGGAGGGGAGTGGGCAGTGGAGTGCCTCAGGGATCTGTTTGGGACCTGTGCTTTTCAATATATTTATAAATGATCTGGAAAGGAATATGATGAGTGAGGTAATCAAATTTGCAGATGACACAAAATTATTCAGAGTAGTTAAAGTACAAGCAGATTGTGATAAATTGCAGGAAGACCTTGTGAGACTGGAAAATTGGGCATCCAAATGGCAGATGAAATTTAATGTGGATAAGTGCAAGGTGATGCATATAGGGAAAAATAACCCATGCTATAGTTACACAATGTTACGTTCTAACTTAGGAGTTACCACTCAGGAAATAGATCTTGGTATCATAGTGGATAATGCTAGGTTCCATATTAGGAGCTACCACCCAGGAAAGAGATCTAGGCGTCACAGTGGATAATACATGGAAATCGTCAGTTCAGTGTGCTGCGGCAGTCAAAAATGCAAACAGAATGTTGGGAATTATTAGAAATGGAATGGTGAACAAAACAGAAAATGTCATCATACCTCTGTATTGCTCCATGGTGAGACCGCACCTTGAATACTGTGTATAATTCTGGTCGTCGCATCTCCAAAAAGATACAGTTGAGGTGGAGAAGGTACAGAATAGGGGAACCAAAATGATAAAAGGGATGGAACAGCTCCCCTATGAGGAAAGGCTGAAGAAGTTAGGGCTGTTCAGCTTGGAGAAGAGATGGCTGAAGTGGGATATGATAGAGGTCTCTAAGATCATGAGAGGTCTTGAACGAGTAGATGTGAATCGGTTATTTACACTTTCGAATAATAAGACTAGGGGGCATGCCATGAAGTTAGCAAGTAGCACATTTTACACTAATTGGAGAAAATTCTTTTTCACTCAGCACACAATAAAGCTCTGGAATTTGTTGCCAGAGGATATGGTTAGTGTAGTTAGTGTAGCTGGGTTTAAAAAAGGTTTGGATAAGTTCTTGGAGGAGAAGTCCATTAACTGCTATTAATCGTTGACTTAGGGAATGGCCTTTACTATTACTGGCATCAGTAGCATGGGATATTCATGGTGTTTGGTTACTTGCCAAACATCATGACTATCCTGGTTTGGCCATTTCTTATGTTCTTATGTGCACGCAATGGGCTAGTCAATGCCTAAAAACAGCATTTTTTTCTGCCTACTCAACCTCAACCTGTTCTAACAAGGGCAGAGGTCTGTTGTGTTTGTGACATTGTGGACCCCTGGTTGCAATAGGGTTGACTCTCCCCACAGGGAGGGGCCCTGTGGGGAACCAATGCAATTGGCTGACACAGATAGCAGACACAGAAAGAACAGTCTTTTATTGTACTGCGGTAGATGATGGTATGCAGGAAGAAAAGGCACAGGTTCCAGAGGTGCCAATACGCTCAACAGGCTCAGTAGAGTTCTCATCCAGATGGTCACGATAGGCAGGAGCCCGCAGTGCGTGAGATGCTGAAGTAGGTGGGTGGTGATGGAGCACTGGTTTGTAGAGGTACTCACGGAGTAGATGCGTCTTCCTGTAGTTGGGACCGGAGGTCCGAGGTGCAGGATGTAAAGGGAAAGGGCCCTCGAGGAGTGAGTACCCAGAAATCCTGATATCCTGAAAGAGAGAGAGAAAAGACCCCGAGGAGCGGTTGTCTTGTGTTAGTGAGGACCCAGAAGGGAAATAGAAGCGAAGGACCCCCGAGGGGTGGGTGTCTGGTGCTTCAAAGGATCGAGGCCCTGGAATGTGCATCTAAGCCGCAGCTTAGAGCCGGCAGAGTAGTGAAGCGAATCTTTGCTAACTCCATCAAGCCCAGCATCCTGTTTCCAAAAGTGACCAATCCAGGCCATAAGAACCTGGCAAGTACCCAAAAACTAAGTCTATTCCATGTTACCATTGCTAATGGCAGTGGCTATTCTCTAAGTGAACTTAAAAGCAGGTAACTGACTTCTCCAAGAACTTATCCAATCCTTTTTTAAACACAGCTATACTAACTGCACTACCACATCCTCTGGCAACAAATTCCAGAGTTTAATTGTGCGTTGAGTAAAAAAGAACTTTCTCCGATTAGTTTTAAATGTGCCCCATGCTAACTTCATGGAGTACCCCCTAGTCTTTCTACTATCCGAAACAGTAAATAACCGATTCACTTCTACCCGTTATAGACTTCTCATGATTTTAAACACCTCTATCATATACCCCCTCAGCCGTCTCTTCTCCAAGCTGAAAAGTCCTAATCTCTTTAGTCTTTCCTCATAGGGGAGCTGTTCCATTCCCCTTATCATTTTGGAAGCCCTTCTCTGTACCTTCTCCATCGCAATTATATCTTTTTTGAGATGCGGCGACCAGAATTGTACACAGTATTCAAGGTGCCATCTCACCATGGAGCGATACAGAGTCATTATAATTTCCGTTTTATTCACCATTCCCTTTCTAATTCCCAACATTCTGTTTGTTTATTTTTTTATTTAGCATTTGTTTATATACCGAGGTATAGCTGACATAGCCTTCACTCCGGTTTACATTATAACCAAACCAGTTACATTTAAATTCATAACAGTGTAAAGAGAATGAATCAGAACATTAACTTAAAAAGTCAATAAATACCTTGACCCATACATTGAACAATAGTTATTAGTGTAAGCAACACTTGAAGTAGACGGTTGACACCGTTAAAGAGAAAAAGGTTTCTGCAAGACAGGACGGAATACAGAAGGAGGGGATTGCAGGCATAAAAAGGAACGTGAAGGTGGATATGAAACAGATTATGTTCAGTTGTCATTAGGTGAGCAGCCATTGTACGACTGTGAGAGTAACCAATCTTTGAGATCTTTTTTAAAAGATTTAAAGTTTTCTTGCGAATTGAGGTGTTGAGGTAGTGCGTTCCATAATTTTGGGCCGATGATGGAGATGGCTCTATTTCTAGTGGAGGATAATTTGGCTTGAGGTAAAGGAGGGACATCCAGCTGAACTTTATATGTAGATCTTGTTGTACGTGAAGATTTATGTAGATGTATAATATTGTCCAGGGCAGAGAAGTCAACTTTGTGAATTGATTTGTGTAGGATTGTGAGTACTTTGTACTCTATTCTTTTTTTTAACTGGTAGCCATTGTAAGTTGTATAGTACTGGGGATATATGGTCAGATTTTCTTTTGCCAGACAGGATTCTGGCAGCTGCGTTTTGGAGTAACTGCAGAGGTCTTAAAGTTGAATTAGGGAGGCCTATCAGAAGGGAGTTGCAGTAGTCCTTTTTTGTAGCTTTTTTGACTGCCGCAGTACACTGAACTGACGATTTCAGTGTGTTATCCACTATGATGCCTAGATCTCTTTCTTGACTTTTAGCACCTAATATGGAACCCAACATTGTATAATTATAGCATGGGTTATTTTTCCCTATATGCATCACCTTGCACTTATCCACATTAAATTTCATCTGCCATTTGGATGCCCAATTTTCCAGTCTCACAAGGTCTTCCTGCAATTTATCACAATCTGCTTGTGATTTAACTACTCTGAACAATTTTGTGTCATCTGCAAATTTGATTATCTCACTCGTCATATTTCTTTCCAGATCATTTATAAATATATTGAAAAGTAAGGGTCCCAATACAGATCCCTGAGGCACTCCACTGTCCACTCCCTTCCACTGAGAAAAGTGTCCATTTAATCCTACTCTCTGTTTCCTGTCTTTTAGCCAGTTTACAATCCACGAAAGGACATCGCCACCTGTCCTATGACTTTTTACTTTTCCTAGAAGCCTCTCATGAGGAACTTTGTCAAATGCCTTCTGAAAATCCAAGTTTTCCTAGCATGTAGCAGATGGACTCAAAACAAGTGGGCTCCCGAAAATACTTGGGCGCATATTCGATAGAGGCGCGCATTGAAGGTGCACGTTGCTAAGCGCACGCTGATGGGCGCACGTCCATAGGCGCACGCTGATAAGCGCCCGATTGATAGGCGCACGTTGATAAGCGCCCATTCATAGGCACATGTTCATAGGCGCACATTGATAAGCACCCGCTGAAAAGCGCACGCTCCTAGGCGCACGTTAATTGGCGCAAGTGGACAGGAGCACGTGGATAAGCGCATACAGATGAGATGGAGCGTAAGAGAGCCCATGTGTCCGCAGAGCCGGCACCTCCAGAATCAGGCATAAGAGCTCTAAGCCTCTGCTCAGCATGCAACCTCAGAGCCGCACTGAGCGAGGATGCAGACTCCCTATGTGCCCAATGTGAGGAGGCCCTGGGAGTTCCAGGCCAGGACCGGTCCCAGCCCAGCGTACTTGCCAGTTCCTCAGGGAACACCCCGGACTTAGCAGACCGCGGTGAGCAGCCAGGGAACCCGAGAGACGTGGTGCCCCTAAGGCCAGATACTGCTTCACTCTCCTGGGTGGAATTATTCAAGGGGATTCACGCCTTTGTCAAAATGCAGTCTGATCCCCGAATGGGTCCATACGTACCGGATGACCCGGTCCCTGGACCCTCAAGACCTAGGCACAGCCACTCGCAACCCGGAAGCCCCACTTATGGGGATTCAGATTGCTCTGAGGAAGATGACGAGCCCCCTGAGGAGGGAGAACTTCCCTCGGGGATACAACCATATCGGACCATGAGACTCTTCTTTCTGAAAGAGGATCTCCCAGGCCTGGTCTCTCAATGCCTGTCAGAACTGGCTATCCCGGGCCAGGACACCCCAGGGGAACCTAGAATGAATCCCCTGCTAGAGGGCCTGCGCCAAACAGCTCACCATTTTCCCCTCCTACAAGCAGCACAGCAGCTAATCGATCTGGAATGGAATACGCCGGAGGCCTCATTCAAAGGGGGTCGGGCCTTGTCTGGCATGTACCCCCTGGACCCGGCGATCAGGGAGTTACTGGCGTCCCCCAAGGTAGACGCCATAGTTAGCGCAATTGTGAAGTGCACCACCATTCTGGTGGAGGGGGGAGCGGCCCTCAAGGATGCACATGACCGGCGCATGGACGCCATGCTGAAACAAGCCTTTGAGGTGGCAGCCATGTCCCTACGAATTGCGACCTGCTGCACCATGGTGACTCATTCCTGTTTATCACAAGCTAGGAACAACATCCCGGGAGAAGAAATGGAATCGGCTCTCTTGTTCCTCACTGACGCAGCCTCCGACCTTGTCCGTACAGCAGCCAAGGGAGTGTCATCCTCAGTGGCAGCCAGGAGACAGCTCTGGCTACGAAATTGGTCGGCTGACTCTTCCTCCAAGACACGCCTCACAAGAATGGCCTTTAAGGGATCCCTCCTGTTCGGCAGCGATCTCGAGAAACTGGCTAATAGATGGGGCGCATCTCCATTACCCCATCTACCAGAAGACAGGTCAAGGAGGAGCCAGCGTCCTTTTCCTAGGCCATCCAGAGGTAGAAACTCTCACCGCTTCAACCCTTACAGGGCTCGCTACCAAGCACCTCGTTCTCAGGCCAGGAACCAGTCCTTTCGGACTAAGCACAACAAGAGGAGAACCGGCTCGGGGTCGGGTCCCGGCCGCACCCCACAATGAGAATCAGCCGACCCATCTGAGGGTAGAAGCCATAGGGGGCAGGCTAACCCTCTTCTACTGCAAGTGGGTCGAGATCACCTCGGACCAGTGGGTCCTCGCCATCATCCGAGACAGATACTACCTGGACTTTCTTCGGCTCCCACTGGACAAGTTGGTGGAATCTCCTTGTCCACCCCTCAAGAGGGCGGCACTGGAAGTTACCTTGCGGAGGCTCCTGTCCCTAAAAGCCATAATCCCAGTGCCTGCATGGGAGATAAATTCTGGGCATTATTCCATTTATTTCATAGTACCCAAGAAAGAGGGCACTTTCAGGCCCGTTCTGGACCTCAAGTCAGTCAACCGACACCTACGGGTCCCCAGCTTTCGCATGGAAACTCTGCTGTCAGTCAAAAGTGCAATACAGCCAGGGGAGTTTCTCACATCCCTGGACCTGTCAGAAGCCTACTTGCATATCCCAATCCATCGGGATCACCAGCGCTACTTACGCTTCAAAGTCCTGAGCCAACATTTCCAGTTCAGAGCTTTACCCTTCGGGTTAGCCACCGCGCCGCGGACCTTTATCAAGGTCATAGTAGTAGTGGCAGCGTCACTCAGGAAGGAAGGAATTCTCGTCCATCCCTACCTGGACGATTGACTGATCAGGACAAAATCACCGGAGGAGAGCCACCAGGCAACCAACAGAGTTATATCTCTTCTGGAAAGCCTAGGATGGGTAGTCAACACAAACAAGAGTTCCCTACAGCCTTCCCAGTTGCTGGAATACCTAGGAGTACGATTCGACACCCAGGAATACAAGGTCAGCCTGACCTCCAAGAGGAGATCAAAACTCCGGAATCGTCTGCAGGCCCTGCTGAGCGCCATCCGGCCCACAGCTTGGGATTACCTACAGGTCCTCGGCCTCATGGCATCCACTCTGGAGGTGATACCATGGGCGCGGACTCATATGAGACCATTACAACACGCCCTCCTATCTCGGTGGAGCCCACAATCACAGAACTACACCATACACCTACCTCTACCAGCCAGAGTGCAGAATCAGTTACGGTGGTGGTTGCAGCCCGGCCACATGAGCAGAGGGTCAAAAATGTCCTCCCCAACCTGGACCCTGCTCACTACAGATGCCATCCTGAACGGATGGGGAGCACACTGAGAAGAACTAACCGCCCAAGGGCGGTGGAACAAAGAAGAGTCGGGGTGGAACATCAACCGACTAGAACATAAGAAAATGCCATACAGGATGCTGGGCTTGATGGACCAAGGGTCCATCAAGCCCAGCATCCTGTTTCCAACAGTGGCCAATCCAAGCCATAAGAACCTGGCAATTACCCAAAAACTAAGTCTATTCCATGTTACCATTGCTAATGGCAGTGGCTATTCTCTAAGTGAACTTAATAGCAGGTAATGGACTTCTCCTCCAAGAATTTATCCAATCCTTTTTTAAAAACAGCTATACTAACTGCACTAACCACATCCTCTGGCAACAAATTCCAGAGTTTAATTGTGCGTTGAGTAAAAAAGAACTTTCTCCGATTAGTTTTAAATGTGCCCCATGCTAACTTCATGGAGTGCCCCCTAGTCTTTCTACTATCCGAAAGAGTAAATAACCGATTCACATCTACCCATTCTAGACCTCTCATGATTTTAAACACCTCTATCATATCCCCCCCTCAGTCGTCTCTTCTCCAAGCTGAAAAGTCCTAACCTCTTTAGTCTTTCTTCCTAGGGGAGCTGTTCCATTCCCCTTATCATTTTGGTAGCCCTTCTCTGTACCTTCTCTATCGCAATTATATCTTTTTTGAGATGAGGCGACCAGAATTGTACACAGTATTCAAGGTGCGGTCTCACCATGGAGCGATACAGAGGCATTATGACATTTTCGGTTTTATTCACCATTCCCTTTCTAATAATTCCCAACATTCTGTTTGCTTTTTTGACTGCCGCAGCACACTGTACCGACGATTTCAATGTGTTATCCACTATGACGCCTAGATCTCTTTCTTGGGTTGTAGCACCTAATGTGGAACCCAACATTGTATAATTATAGCATGGGTTATTTTTCCCTATATGCATCACCTTGCACTTATCCACATTAAATTTCATCTGCCATTTGGATGCCCAATTTTCCAGTCTCACAAGGTCTTCCTGCAATTAATCCAATCTGCTTGTGATGTAACTACTCTGAACAATTTTGTGTCATCTGCAAATTTGATTATCTCACTTGTCGTATTTCTTTCCAGATCATTTATAAATATATTGAAAAGTAAGGGTCCCAATACAGATCCCTGAGGCACTCCACTGTCCACTCCCTTCCACTGAGAAAATTGCCCATTTAATCCTACTCTCTGTTTCCTGTCTTTTAGCCAGTTTGCAATCCACGAAAGGACATCGCCACCTATCCCATGACTTTTTACTTTTCCTAGAAGCCTCTCATGAGGAACTTTGTCAAACGCCTTCTGAAAATCCAAGTATACTACATCTACTGGTTCACCTTTATCCACATGTTTATTAACTCCTTCAAAAAAGTGAAGCAGATTTGTGAGGCAAGACTTGCCCTGGGTAAAGCCATGCTGACTTTGTTCCATTAAACCATGTCTTTCTATATGTTCTGTGATTTTGATGTTTAGAACATTTTCCACTATTTTTCCTGGCACTGGAGTCAGGCTTTAGTACTAATAAATCATCATACTTTGCTTATTTTTCTTGTAGTTGAACAAGATATTACTAGAATAAAGCAGAAGAGGACTGGAAGACTCATCTGCATATTGCTCCCAGCATTCCCTGGGAGAGGATTCCAGAGGTCACAGCGAGTGATCCAGGGCTTGAACTACACAGCCCAAGCTTCCAGAGCCCCCACGCCCTTTGCAGTAGAAGAGGACTGGAAGGTTCATCTTTATACTGCTCCTAGCATCCCCCCAGGAGAGGACTCAGAGGTCACAGTGAGCGATCCAAGTTTCAAAGACTATAGCCCCAGCTTCCAGAGGCCTCACACCCTTTGCAGTAGAAGACTAGAAGTGTACGCCACTAGTTGCATGAATTTCAACCTTCTCAATCCTTTTAGTGAAGATCAACTTAATGGTGGTTGAAAAGAATTGGTAAAAATAGCATTTGAAATACTTAGGACTTAAAAATGTTTGGAGAGAGGTTTAATAATGGGATATATTCTTTAGAGTTATGAGTTTCTGAGATAATAAGCAAGCCAGAAGGAGTTAATTCTAGTGTCTATCTTTCCCTCCCACCCACCCCCATCTCAACCCTTGATTTTTAGACAAGAGACACTTTCTGAGTAAAAATCAATCAGGCTCTTTTCTAAATCATACTATTGCACCCGCCCTTATTGAGAGTTTAATCACCCTGTTATAGGTCATTATCAGACTAGTGAATACACACATAAATTTAAAGTACCTTAATTCACTCCCTTAGCAACCTAAACTTAACTAGGAACTCAACAAAATTAAGATGAAAGCAGCAAGAGGGGGGCCTTCCAGTCTTTTGCATCGAGTGTCACATTTATTTATTTATTTATGGATTTTTTATATACTGCGGCACATAAGGAACATCACCTCGGTTTACAAAGGAACATAATGCAGCAACATGCTTTACAATGAACTATTATAGAACAAGGCTTGAAAGTACATGAAAACGATATACAACAATGTTTGAGAATCCATAATAACTTTGTACAAAGTTAGGTAACAGTGTTAAACATAAAATATTAGGTAATAGTTACAGATCATAATTAAGGGCTTATTCTGCTGGGACTGAAAAGAATAACTGTGCAATAAAGCTAAGTGTATGATTTTTTTATCCGCCGGTGAGAGATCATATGTGTGCAACTGCTACAAACAGCTCCTGGCTTTCAGAGAATGAGTCCAATCTCTGGAGGCTAGAGTGACAGACAGAGGAACATTGATAAGACCTTCAGGGACATAGTAGCCAAGTCCCAAATCCAGTCTGGAAGCCCAGGTGCTGCCTTGGATCATAAAGATCTCCCAATTGGAAAGCATTACCCCGGTGTAGCAAGGACCTGCTCTCCAGGGGATGCATTGTCCTCTTGCACTGAGGTCAAGCCTCCCAGGGCTACTGCCCAGCAGGGAAGGGTTAGGTCAGCCATCATAATTGGTGATGCGATTATTAGAAAAGTAGAAAGTTGGGCGCTGGTGGATGTGAGGACCGCCTGATCAGTTGCCTGCCTAGTGCAAAAGTGGCAGACCTCACGCGTCACCTAGATAGGATTATAGTCAGTGCTGGGGAGGAGCCAGCTGTCATGGCACATGCGGGCACCAACGACGAAGGAAAATGTGGAAGAAAGGTTCTAGAAGCCAAATTTAGGATTTTAGTTAGAAAGCTGAAATCCACAACCTCCAGGGTGGCATTCTCTAAAATGCTCCCTGTTCCACGTGGAGGTCCCCAGAGGAAGGCAGCACTTCAGAGTCTCAATGCGTGGATAAGACAATGGAGCGGAGCAGGAAAAAGGAACTGAAGAAACGTTTGGGGAAGAGGGAGACTTTTCCAAAAGATGGGCTCCACCTTAACCAGAGTGGAACCAGGCTACTGACACTAACTTTTAAAAAGGAGATACAGCAGCTTTTAAACTAGAACAAGGGAGAAAGTTGACAGTCACTCATCACTCGGAGGAGTGTACCTTTGAAGGATATTAATGAAACAGGAGAGTTATGGCATCCCAACAGAAAGGTTCAAATAAAAGGAAACATAGTCCATGTGCCTATACATGAAAAAAAAATCACTTGAGCTAAAGATTTCCAAATTATCCCTATCAACGGAAAAACAGGTTGTTAATACAACCAAAAACATACTCTGAAAATCTGTATGCCAATGCCAGAAGTCTAAGAAGTAAGATGAGAGAATTAGAGTGTATAGCAGTAAATGATGAGAGACAGACATAATTGGCATCTCAGCGACCTGCTGGAAGGAGGATAACCAATGGGACAGTGCAATATTAGGGTACAAATTATATCGCAATGATAGGGAGGATAAACTTGGTGGGCGTGTGGCACGTTATGTCCAGGAGGGTATAGAGTCCAACAGGATAAAGATCATGCAAGAGACTAAATGCTCAGTAGAATGTACATGGGTAGAAATCCCATGTGTTGGGTAGGAGTACAGTAATAGGTGTATACTACCGTCCACATGGCCAAAATGGTCAGATAGATTTATTTATTTATTTATTGTTTTTATATACCGACATTCATCTCAATTGAGATATCACACCAGTTTACATTCAGGTACTGTAGGTATTTCTCTATCCCCAGAGGGCTTACAATGCTAAGAGAAATCAGGCGAGCTAACCAATTTGGCTGTGTAGTAATAATGGGAGATTTCAATTACCAAACACGAGAGTGCAGAATAAAGTAAGTCCAAACCACAAGGTAAATCAAAACAGCTCTAAGGAGCCTGAAATTTTTAATTCCTTTTTTTGAATGGCAACTCCACTGACTTGCAATCACACCACAGTATAGACCGCGTCTATACTGTGGTGTGATTGCAAGTCAGTGGAGTTGCCATTCAAAAAAGGAATTAAAAATTTCAGGCTCCTTAGAGCTGTTTTGATTTACCTTGTGGTTTGGACTTACTTTATTCTGCACTCTCGTGTTTGGATATTATTGAAGTGCAGTTCTCCTGCTCTGTGGTGTTTTTAGATTTCAATTACCCCAATATTGACTGGGTAAATGTAACATCAGGGCATGCTAGCGACACAAAATTCCTGGATGGAATAAATGACTGCTTCATGGAGCAATTGGCTCAGGAACCAACGAGAGAGGGAGCTATTTTAGATTTAATGCTTAGTGGAACACAGGATTTGATGAGATAGGTAACAGTGGTGGGGCCACTTTGCAAAAGTGATCATAACATGATCAAATTTGAACTAATGACTGGAAGGAGGACAATATCCCTCTGAACAATAGAAGGAGGACAATATCCCTCTGAACGAGGACAATTCAAGTAACAGATGCCAGGAACTAGCAGTGTTCTTCAAGAACAAAATTGACAACATCCTCACTCGCTTATCCACCAAGCCCTCCCCTTTACCACCGCCATGCATTGACAACAAGAGCAAACTCAGAAACTTCGACCCCATAACAAATGCCGAAATTGAAGCCATTCTAAAGAAGATGAAACCAGCATCCCACTTCCTAGACACCATTCCTTCAAAAACTCTCCTCGCTATCCCATTCACCATTGCAAAATTCATTGCAGAACTCATCAACTGCTCCATCACACATGGTAGCATCCCAGACCCACTCAAACTTGCTGTAGTAAGACCCCCTCCTTAAAAAACCAAACCTTGACCCATCAGACCTAGCTAACTACAGACCCATTTCCAATCTGCCTTTCATTTCAAAAATCTTGGAAAGAGTCGTTAAACAACTCTCCGATTTCCTAGAAGACTACAACATCCTCCACCCCTCACAATTTGGTTTCCGTAAAGCCCCCAATACAGAAACCCTACTACTATCAATGACAGATACTATCCTCAAAGGTATGGACCATGGAACCTCATACTTGCTCGCCCTCCTAGACATCTCGGCAGCGTTAGACACTGTCAATCATCAAATCCTAATGACCCGCCTGGCAGAAATAGGCATTGCTGACACTGCACTTTCATGGTTCTCCTTTTATCTTAACCACAGAGAATACGCAGTAAAAATTGACAGACACCAATCCTCACACATCCCAATCACACAAGGTGTCCCCCAAGGTTCATCTTTATCATCAACCCTATTCAATATATACCTCTTACCCCTCTGCCAATTACTATCTGACTTAGGCCTCAAATTTTTCCTTTACGCAGAAGATGTGCAGATTCTTATCCCAATCCAAAAATCCATTGAAGAATCCATGCATTTCTGGGAATCTTGCCTCACCTCAATAACATCAATGTTATCCAACCTACACCTAGCTCTAAACACAGCAAAAACAGAACTACTCATTTCCACCCATCCTGACTGCTCACCACAGAACACAACTGCTCCACAACACAAATTACAGGCTGTAAGAGACCTAGGCGTCTTTATCGATCATCAACTAAACTTTAAACCTTACATCAAATCCCTCATAAAGAGAGGCTTCTACAAATTAAATGTCCTCAGGAAACTCAAACCTCTGCTCCACACTAACGATTTTCGAACTGTAGTCCAGACTACTATGCTTTCGAAACTGGACTACTGTAACGCCCTCCTACTCTGCCTTCCTGCTACCACAATCAAGCCACTCCAGATCCTCAAACTCCATGGCCAGAATCATAACACTCGCAAAACAGAACACATTACTCCAATTTTAAAAGACCTGCACTGGCTGCCTATCTCCTTCCGATCACAATACAAAACACTAACCATCCTTCACTGCTCATTATACAAACTAATCACACCTGGCTGGAAGAAATGCCTCGCTTCCACACTTCCAACCGCCCCACAAGTCACCCCTTTCTTCCTCCCCTCTCCATCAGTGCCCCTTACCCTCTCCCCCTGGAATATTCTGCACATTTGTAACGCCTGTATTACGTAATCAATGATAAAGATAAAGTTGTTTTAGTTTATACAAAGTTTTTCTCCTCTCTACCTTTTCCACCCTACCTATCAGTTCTTTTATGTTACATATAATCATATAATGTTTTACTTTGCTCATATTTTACACCATTTGCTTTAACTATGATATGTTATTCTGTTCATTGTATTTTCCTCCTTTACAGTTCAATGTAAGCCGGCATGATGTGCCTTACGAATGTCGGCAAAGAAAAGCCTATAAATAAATAAATATGTAACTCTACAGCTATAACAATATATTTTCAAAATGGAAACTCTGATAAAATGAGGAAAATAGTTAGAAAAAAACTAAAAGGTGCAGCTGCAAACATTAAAAGTGTTCAACAGGCATGGACATTGTATTTTTAAACAATCTTAGATGCGCAGACCAGATGTGTTCCACGCATTAAGAAAAGTGGAAGGAAGGCAAAATGATTACCGGCATAGGCAAGGTGAAAGAGGCTATTTTAGCCAAAAAACCATCCTTCAAAAATCTGAAGAAGGATCCATCTGCAGAAAATAGGAAAAAGCATAATCACTGTCAAGTTAAGGGTAAAACAGGCTAAGAGAAATTTGAAATGAAGTTGGACATAGAGGCAAAATCTCATAAAAACGTTTTAAAATATATCCAAAGCAAGAAATATGTGAGGGAGTCAGTTGGACTGTTAGATGACCGAGGGGTTAAAGGGGCTCTTAGGGAAGATAAGGCCATTGCAGAAACACTAAATGAATTCTTTGCTTCTGTGTTTACTAATGAGGATGTTGGGGAGATACCGGTTCCAGAGATGGTTTTCAAGGGTAAAGAGTCAGATGAACTGAACCAAATCACAGTGAACCTGGAAGATGTAGTAGGCCAGATTGACAAACTAAAGAGTAGCAAATCACCTGGACTGGAAGATATGTATCCCAGGATTCTGAAGGAACTAAAAAATGAAATTTCAGATTTATTAGTTAAAATGTGTAACCTATCATTAAAATCATCCATTGTACCTGAAGACTGGAGAGTGGTCATTGTAACCCCAATGTTTAAAAAGGGCTCCAGGGGCGATCCAGGAAACTATAGACCAGTGAGCCTGACTTCAGTGTCAGGAAAAAAAAGTAAAAACTATTCTAAAGATCAAAAACAGAGCATATAGAAAAACATGGTTTAATGGAACACAGTCAACATGGATTTACCAAAGAGGAGTCTTGCCTCTCAAATCTGCTTCATTTTTTTGAAGGGGTTAATAAACATGTGGATAAAGGTGAACCGGTAGATGTAGTGTATTTGGATTTAAAACGCATTTTACAAAGTCCCTATTGCGCGCCCTGTCTGTGCCCGGCCCACGCACAGGCCTGCTCACCACACTAGCTCCTCTGCAGGTCATGGGTCGGCCTCCCCAGCGCCAGCTGCGAGCTCCTCAAGGCCTTGGCGTCCCGTGGCAGCGGTTGCCGGGCCTTCCACTGCACACCAGGCCTCATGACGGAGTTCGGCGTCCCCAGTGGCGTTGGCAACGCCCCTACACGCGCACGGACTGCCCGGCCTCTTGTAGGGCCTGGGGCGGGTCCAAGCTCCGCAGAGCGCCCTGATTGAACGTATGATATAAGGAAGTCCCTGCCTGCACTTCCTTGCCTTGGCAATCAGGTCGGCTCTGTAAGTGTACTAGTTTGCCTCCGTGTTCACAGTCTTGTTCCAGCCTTGTCCCAGTCTGCTACTGTTCCAGCATCCTACTGTTCCAGCCTTGTCCAGCGTCCTTCTGTTCCAGCATCTGTCTATCCTGTCTCCCCAGGTAGTACCCTCGGACTGTCTCTCTGGTACTGACTTTCGCCTGCTCCTTCACCATTCTGTTCGCTGCCTGGATCCTGACCTCTGCCTGCCTTGTGACCTCATCTGACCTCTGGAATCTAACCTCTGCTTCGTTGACTATTCCTCAGACTGATGCTTGGATTCTGACCCCGGCTGTCATTGACTACATCTCCTGATTCTGGCTTTGTCCCTTGCCTTGTCATTGCCTACACTGTACTGGCCTTCCTTGCTTCTCCAGACTTACTGCCTAGTGACCGACCACGCTCCCTTGCTGCTTGTGGGCACGCCTCTCTACTACCTCTCCGGGAGACCCTGAGAGGCCCACCTAACTCCAAACGGCCCGGGTCCCTACGGCCTCCACCCGGGGGACCGCGGGCTTCCAGTGGTGAAGCTCATCCTAGCCTCTGTCTCCTCCTGTGCTCCGCCCCCTGGGAGCACAGGTTACCAAGGCCATGGACTCAGCGGAGTCTCTCGCCTCCAGGGTCCTACCAGGTTTGGCTGCCACAGTCCAAGAACATCACAGGGCTTTGGAATTGCTAGCCTCTTCGGTGGAAGACCTTCGTTCCCAGCTGCGAGATACAGCTCTGACCAATCCCGTGGGCCTATCGGCCTCTATGCTACCCAAAGCATCGTTGGCGCTCCCTGCACCTCCTCGATACAACGGGGACCAACGCTCCTGTCATGGCTTCCTCAATCAATGCTTCATGCAATTTGCACTGCAACCCTCATTGTTCCTGAAGGAAACCACTAAAGTGACCTTCATCCTTTCCCGTCCAGAAGGAAAGGCTCTTGCATGGACCTCTCCATAATGGGAACGCTCTGATCCCATGCTTTCCAAGCTATCCAAGTTTGTTGCTCTCTTCAAGCAGACCTTCGGAGACCCAGGGCACCAAGCTGTAGCTAGCTATAATCTACTCCACTTCCGTCAAGTTTCACAGACCCTCTCTGAGTATACGGTGGAGTTCAGGACCCTGGCTACTGAGCTTGGGTGGCAAGAAGATTGTCTGTAAGCCATCTTCCTAGATGGATTCTCCAGCGCTCTCAAAGATGAACTCTCCGTCCATGAGACTCCCACGTCTCTAGAGGACCTGTTTTCCCTCACCGGGAAGATTGACCATCTCCAGCAAAGGCGCCTAAAAGTAAAGCCTTCCCGCTCTCCTACACCGCATCCCACGCATGTCCCGAGTCCTCCAGTCAAGAATACATCATCACCATCTCTTCCCATGGTGGAACCTATGGAGGTGAACCATGGGTGACTGTCTCCGACTGAAGTCTCCGTCGGAGGAAGGAGGGTCTTTGCCTTTACTGTCGTGCTTCCGGACATCTTTGGCAGTCCTGTCCAATCCGTCTGGAAAACTGCAATGCCTGAGCCCGGTGGGGGTCCCGAACGTAGGCACTACTCTCACCGGCCCTAAACTCCTGCTTCCAGTCTCTCTGGGCCACCACTGCTCTTGGTGATACAGGAGCAAGTGGCAGCTTCATCATGAATGACATTGTCAAGCTTCTGAACATTCCTCTCCAGCCATTAGATGTGAGCCTCCGCATCGCCTCCATTGAAGAACATCTTCCAGGGCTCATCACCCATCGAATAGTGGCTGTCCGTCTTTCCACGGGCACTCTCCACGAGGAGGAGATATCCTTTTATGTGTTAAAACATTCTACACAACCAGTCATCCTGGGGCTGCCCTGGCTCCAGGTCCACGAACCCCAGTTCGATTGGCATTCCCTGCAGTTGGTGTAGTGGGGTTCCAAATGCCAGAAATCATGTCTACGTCAAGTATCTCCAGCAGTCTCTGTCTTGAAGTCTCCCACCCTATCTGGTTTGCCTACCCAGTATGTTGAGTTCGAAGACATCTTCTCGAAGCAGAAGGCGGACACCTTGCCTACGCTACACAAGTTGAATTGCTCCATAGAACTTTTGCCAGGCACGGCAGAACTTATCCATTGTCTCATCCAGAAACCCTAGCCATGTCTGAGTATATCAAAGAGAACTTAGAAAAAGTGTTCATTCGTCTCTCTGATCCTCCCGCTGGAGCAGGCTTTTTATTCGTCAAGAAAAAGGACGGCGGTTTATGCCTTTGTATTGACTAGAGAGGGCTCAACGACATAACCCACAAAGACAGGTACCCCCTGCCCCTTATCTTTGAGCTGATTGACTGCCTTCAGGGGGCACGGATCTTCAAGTTGGATCTGTGGGGTGCGTACAATCTGGTACACATCCAACCTGAAGATATCTGGAAAACCGCATTCAACACGAGGGATGGTCACTATGAATATACCGTGATGCCCTTTGAGCTATGCAATGCCCCAGCGGTCTTTCAATGCCTTATGAACGAAATCCTCTGAGACCTCTTGTACTCATTCGTAGTCATGTATCTTGATGACATCCTGATCTTTTCCAAACACCTTGAATCCCATCAAGATCATGTTCGGATCATCCTCCAATGTCTAAGAGAAAATCACCTTTATGCCAAGTGTTACGGTCCTGGTCGCGACCCGGCCTTCACCTCCTTGGTCCCGTTCTGTCTCAGAGAGCCTGCGGCCTGTTTCGTGGCATCCCCACAGGGGGGACGCTGCTGAGAGACCCTTCCTGGATGCTGTCTCCTTAGGTGTGCGCGCAGGAGCCGCGCTTATGAAGGCCTTTTCCCGCCACTGAAGGCTCCGCCTTACCCCTGACGTCAGACACTGTGGCCTATGTAAGGCCGCCGCGGAGCCCAGAACTTTGCCTTGCAATGGGGTTCCTTGCGGTTCCAAGTTGCTCTGAGCCCCGGAGCGTGCTATTGTGTTAGCAGCTCCGTTCCTGCCTAAGACTTGCTACGCTTCTGTGTCCAAGTCCTGTCTTTGCTCTTGCATGGTTCCAGTAACCTGTCTTGCTTCAGATCCAGCTTGGTTCCAGTAACCTGTCCTGCTTCAGTTCCTGCCTGATTCCGGATTCCTGCCCATCTGCTTCAGCTCCAGCCTCCGTGATCTGTCCCAGCGGCCGGGCTCCTCCCGGGGGACCACCGGCTTCTAGGGTGAATCCCCTAAGTCCCAAGCGGCTGGGCTCCTACGGGCTCCACCCAGGGGAGTACCAGCTTCCTGGATGAAGCTCACCATCCATCGCCTGCATGGTATCTGCCCTCTGGCCTGCCCTCAAGCAGAGACTATAGTCCATCTCTCTCCAGTCTCCCGCAGGCCGGCCCAAGGGTCCACTAAAACAGCTTATTCACAACAGTTTGCAAGGTCATGGACTCGGCCGAGGTACCAGGACCCCAGGAGCTTCCTGGGTTGGCTCTGCAACTGCAACAGCAATAGCAATAGCTGGATGTCCTGGCCAGCTCCGTTGGGCAACTGGCCGCCCGAATGGATGCCAGAGATACTCGTCCTTCGGCTGCTGTGGGCTTGATTTCCATGGACACAGCTTCACCTGTGACTCAGCTGCCGGCACCCGCTAGCTACGCTGGAGATAATAGGACCTGCCGAGGGTTCCTGAACCATTGTTTTGTATGCTTCTCCCTGTTGCCTCGACAGTTCCCCACGGACTCCATTAAAGTAGCGTACATCCTCTCCTTGCTTGATGGGAAGGCCCTGGTGTGGGCCTCTCCCCTTTGGGGGAGAGGTCCACTCCTCCCTGACTCCTCCCTGGAGGACTTGCAGCAGTTTGTCTCCAACTTTCGTCAAGCCTTTGACGAACCAGCCTGCCAGGCCTCGGCTACCTCAGAGTTGCTACAGCTTCGCCAAGTATCCCGGTCCCTGGCGGACTACGCAATGGACTTTAGAACTCTTGCTCAGGAAGTAGGCTGGCAAGACAGCAGCCTCAAGGCTATCTTCTTGAAAGGATTGCTTAGGCGCATCAAAGACGAGATCGCCGCCCGTGATCTCCCGGAAGATCTTAATGCGTTCATTGACATGGCTGTCCGGATAGACCGCCACCTGCAACAGCAAGCCCGAGAAGTACGCATAATGAGACACAGTCCTGCCCATGGTTCCTCACGTCCGCCGCCTCCTCCGAGGCCTGCCCATCCTGATGTTCTCGCCTCTGAACTTATGCAGTTGGGACGTGCCCCGTTCTCCACAGAGGAGAGACAACGTCACCGCTCGATGGGCCTGTGCCTGTATTGCGGGCAGAAAGGCCACTCCTAGCACGCTGCCAGGAGCGTGCGGAAAACTCCAGAATCTAGGAGGTCAGGAGGAGCTCCTCCTAGGTTGTGCTACAGCTCCTGAAAGCACTATACCTATTACCTTGGAATTTCCTGGAGGGTCTTTGGAAACCCTCGCCTTCCTGGATTCCGGAGCCGGGGATAATTTTATCCAGCAAGACTTGGTCTCTCAGCTGTGGATCCCTACGCAAAAACGAGAGGTTCCGCTTTGAATTACCTCCATTCAGGGAATGCTCCTTCCAGGTCATATTGTGACATCCACGGCGCCCATCACTGTCCACACCGGGGCGATCCACTCGGAGGAGATAGCCTTTCTGGTCCTAGAAAAGGCTGTCCACCCCGTGGTGCTAGGGCTGCCGTGGCTCCAGAAGCACTCACCTATGATTCAGTGGGATACTCTGCAGATCACCAAGTGGAGTCCCTATTGCCTCTCTCACTGTATGAAGGTACCCAAGCCTCCAGCACTCCTGCTTCTGCACTCTGCCCTGGGACCTCCAGCTCCTTATGAGGACTTTACCCACGTCTTCTCGAAGACTAAAGCAGAGATTCTCCCGCAGCACCGTCCGTACGACTGTGCTATTGACTTGCTGCCCGGAACCATGCCTCCTCGACATAGGGTATATCCCTTGTTCTTGCCCGAGACTCGGGCAATGTCAGAGTATATTACAGAGAACCTGGCGAAAGGGTTCATTCGCTCGTCAAAATCGCCTGCCAGGGAGGGCTTCTTTTTTGTTAGCAAGAAAGATGGCTCCCTGAGGCCCTGTAACGACTACCGAGGACTCAACGCGATTACGAAGTGGGACCGCTACCGACTCCCACTAATCCCGGAACTACTTGATAGGCTCCAAGGCGCGAGAGTCTTCACCAAACTGGACCTACGCGGGGCCTACAATTTGGTTAGAATCCGCCCCGGAGACAATTGGAAGACCGCGTTTAACACCAGGGATGGGCATTACGAGTATCTCGTAATGCCCTTCGGCCTTTGTAATGCCCCAGGGATCTTCCAGCACCTGATGAACAAGGTGCTACAGGATTTACTCAACACCTGTGTGATCGTCTACCTAGACGACGTCCTGATTTACTCCCGTGACCTGCCTACGCATCGCCAGCATGTCCGCCAGGTGCTCCAAATACTCAGGGAGCACAGCCTGTATGATAAACTTGAGATATGCAGTTTTGAAAACTTCACTACCGTTCCTGGGTTATATTGTCTCGGCAGACGGCTTCCAGATGGACCCGGAGAAAGTCGCAGCAATCAGGAACTGGCCACGGTCGAGGGGTCTCAAGGCATTACAACACTTCCTCGGCTTTGCTAACTTCTATAGGCACTTTATCCCTGGGTACTCTCGTATTGTGGCTCCCATGACTGCGCTCACCCGGAAAGGAGCCGATGCGACGGACTGGCCTGACCAAGCCTGCCAAGCCTTCGAGGACCTTAAGAATGTCTTCCTGCTAGACACATGCCTCCGCCATCCTGACCCCAGTCAACCATGTGTGGTGGAGGTAGACGCCTCTAATCTGGCAGACAGAGCAGTTCTGAGCCAACATTCCGACACAGGACAACTTCTCCCGTGTTCTTACTACTCACTGAAGTTTCCCCGGCCGAGAGTAATTACTGTATCGGGGACAAAGAACTCCTTGCCATAAAACTTGCCCTGGAAGAATGGAGACAGTGGTTGGAGGGAGCCAACCAACCCTTTACCATTTACCTGGACCATAAGAATCTGTCATTTCTACACCAAGCCCAGCGCCTGAACCCGAGGCAAGCTCGGTGGTCCTTGTTCTTTGACCGGTTTGATTTTACACTGCGATATCGTCCTGGCTCAAAAAACATACACGCAGACGCCTTGTCACGGTCCACCGAGGTTGAAGAGACTCCGGAGACACCTCAGTATATTTTAGATCCCAAGAAGGTGTGTTTTGCAGCCACCTCTGTCTTCTGAAGAAAAGATAGTCGTCCCACGCCGCTTCCAAAAGGCCGTGCTACTTTGGGCCCATGAATCTCTCACCGGGGGTCATGCGGGTTGCACCGCGACTTTAGCCCTCCTTGACCGGTACTATTGGTGGCAGACGGTAAGACAAGATGTTTGTCTCTTTGTGGACTCTTGCCCCACCTGCGCACTACAGAAACCGCTCGTCGGGAAACCAAGAGGACTGCTACAACCATTGCCCATCCCAGTGGAGCCGTGGACACATATCTCCACTGATTTTGTGGTGGACCTTCCAGCATCCGCCGGGAACACGGTCATCTGGGTAGTAGTGAACCGGTTCTCCAAAATGGTGCATTTTGTCCTTTGTCGAAATTGCCCTCAGCTCCCGATTTGGCTACCCTGTTCGTCCAACACGTATTCCGACTCAATGGTCTCCCTCAAGACATAGTATCTGACCGAGGTCCACAATTCACCGCCCGCTATTGGAAGGCTTTATGCAAGCGCTTCAATATACAACTGAGTCTCTCTCATCTGCCTTTCATCCCCAAAGCAATGGGCAGACAGAACGAACAAACTGGACCTTAAAGACTTTCCTACGATCCTTTGTAAATGAAAAACAAGATGATTGGGCCAAGCTCCTCCCATGGGCGGAGTTTTTTCTTACAACAATCATACACATTCTGCTACAGGAAGCTCCCCCTTCCTAGCAGTTTATGGGAAACAGCTGTGGCCACCCTTACCTTCGCCTGAACCTAGTGCGCTGCCAGCAGTGTAGCTTTCCGCCTGCCAGATACTTGCTCTATGGAAGTCCATCCAAAGGAAGATACAAGAAGCTGCCCGGTCTGCCAAAAAATGGGCAGACAGCCAGCGCCAGTCTACCGCCCTGGAGACCGCGTTTGGCTGAGTACAAAGAATCTGCAACTTCGGATTCCCTCCCACAGGCTCGTGCCCAAATTCTGTGGACCATTCCGTATTGCTGAGCGCATAGGGGCTGTTTCCTATCGCTTGCGCTTACCCTCCTCGATGCATGTGCACAACTTCTTCCATGTGTCACTCTTGAAGCCTCTCATTCTTTCCAGGTACCATCCTGGGGCTCCTGATTCTCCAGATCCTTCCGTGCCAGGAGATACCACCTATCAAGTTCGGGAGGTCCTCGACTTAAGATTTCATCAATGCTGGTGGGAGTATCTAATTGCCTGGGAAGGCTGTGGACCGGAAGATAACACATGGGAGCCTGCCCGCAACATTCTTGATATGGAGTTGTTGAAGACATTCCATCAAGACCACCCAGGTAAACCCGGGCCTGCTAAGAGGGGGCGTAAGAGGGGAGGTACTGTTACGGTCCCGGTCGCGACCCGGCCCTCACCTCCTTGGTCCCGTTCAGTCTCCGAGAGCCTGCGGCCTGTTTCACGGCATCCCCACGGGGGGGACGCTGCCGAGAAACCCTTCCTGGATGCCGTCTCCTTAGGTGCGCGCAGGAGCCACAATTATGAAGGCCTTTTCCCGCCACTGAAGGGTCCGCCTTACCCCTGACATCAGATGCTGCGGCCTATGTAAGGCCGCCGCGGAGCCCAGAACTTTGCCTTGCAAAGGGGTTCCTTGCGGTTCCCAGTTGCTCCGAGCCCCGGAGCATGCTATTGTGTTAGCAGCTCCGTTCCTGCCTAAGACTTGCTATGCTTCTGTGTCCAAGTCCTGTCTTTGCTCTTGCCTGGTTCCAGTAACCTGTCCTGCTTCAGTTCCTGCTTGGTTCCAGTAACCTGTCCTGCTTCAGTTCCTGCCTGATTTCAGATCCCTGACCGTCTGCTTCAGCTCCAGCCTCCGTGATCTGTCCCAGTGGCCGGGCTCCTACGGGCTCCTCCCGGGGGAGCACCGGCTTCCAGGGTGAATCCCCTAAGTCCCAAGCGGCTGGGCTCCTACGGGCTCCTCCCGGGGGAGTACCAGCTTCCTGGATGAAGCTCACCGTCCATCGCCTGCCTGTTATCTGCCTCCCAGCCTGCCCTCAAGCAGAGACTATAGTCCATCTCTCTCCAGTCTCCCGCAGGCCGGCCCAAGGGTCCACTAAAACAGCTTATTCACAACACCAAGTTAGAAAAGTGCCTCTTCGAGTGAAATTGCTTACCCTTCCTAGGGTACATCATATCTGATCATGGTTTCTCCATGGATCCTGATAAAGTCCAGGGGATTCGAGACTAGCTCCAGCCAGTAGGCCTATGGGCCTTACAACATTTCCTTGGCTTTACTAATTATTACAGGAGCTTCATTGCCAATTATTCTACCCTAGCTGCTCCGCTCACCACCATGACCAAGAAAGGGGCTAACACTCGTGTGTGGACACCCAAAGCACAAGCCACCTTTCAGATGCTAAAAGAAGCATTCTGTTCCAGACCTTGCTTCAGCATCCAGACCCAAGATACCCATTCATCGTTGAAGTTGACGCCTCTGAAATTGGAGCAGGAGCCGCCTTAAGTCAGTTTTCTCCAAAGGGTAAATTGATACCTTGTTCATTTTACTGACACAAGTTCTCTCCTACAGAGCAGCACTACACCATTGGTGACCGAGAACTTCTAGCCATCAAGTTGGCGCTCCAAGAGTGGTGCCCCTGGTTGGAAGGGGAGCAACATAAATTTACCATTTTCAACAACCATGAGAATCTTGAGCACCTTGAAGTTCAACTTTTGAATTCTAGACTAGCCCGATGGGCGCTCTTCTTTGAACAGTTCAATTTCATTCTATGTTATTGCCCAGCTTCCATGAACTTCTGTGCTGATGCACTATCAAGATCCTTCGAACCAGAGGATGTTCCTGATATTCCCAGACACATCATAGATCCTGCCTGCGTATCCCTTGCCGTGACCACTACAGTTCCCGTTGGGAAAACCGTCGTTCCACATAGATTACGTGAACGGGTTCTGAAATGGGCCCATGATTCCAAGTTGGCAGGACACCTGTGTCGTACCAGGACCCTAGAGATGTTGTGGAGATATTAGTGGTGGCCCAACATGGTGCAAGACTCTCGTAACTATGTAGATTCATATCCCGTCTGCATCCAACAGAAGCCACCTACCGGACGGCCTTGGGGCCTACTCCAAATGCTTCCAGCACCTACTGAGCCATGGTCCAGCATCTCAACAGACTTCCATCACAGACATGCTGTCAGGTGTAGTGACTGGTGTGTTATGCTTGGGCAGTGATCCGGTGTAGTGAACACCACCTACAAGAGTGACTCCAGGTGGAGAGAGACAGGGATAACTGGAAGGTCTCTGATGATGGCTGGGAGAGAAGTGTTGCGGCAGGAGTGTATGGAGCTGGGTGATAGCTGGTAAATGGAGCAGAGTACTTGCTGGGACAAAGTCCAAGTCCAGGCTGGGTCTAGGCAGGCGGCAGGCGAACAGCGTCAAAGTCCAGGCTGGGTCAGGGCAGGAGGCAGGCGAACAGCGTCAAAGTCCAGGCTGGGTCAGGGCAGGCGGCAGGCAAGCAGAGTCAGAGTCCAGGCAGGGTCAACGCACCTGCCTTGACCCTGCCTGGACTCTGACCTAGTAGCAAGGCAGAGAGCCCAAAGGCCACACACACACGGCAAGGAAGAGACAAGGAACCTTATAGTAAGGCAGAGGGCCCGAAGGCCACACACACACACCCGGCAAGGCAGAGGGCCCGAAGGCCACACACACACACGGCAGGGCAGAGGGCCCGAAGGCCACACACACACACACACACGGCAGGGCAGAGGGCCCGAAGGCCACACACACACGGCAGGGCAGAGACAAAGCCGAAAGGCCCGAAGGCCACATGCACAGCAAGGCAGGGCAGAAGGCCCGAAGGCCACACACACAGCAAGGCAAGGCCAGGCAAGACAGAAGGCCCGAAGGCCACACACATGGCAAGGCAAGATAGAAGGCCTGAAGGCCATACACACAGCAAGGCAAGGCAGAAGGCCACACAAAGCAAGGCTAGGGCAGGAAGCCCAAGAGAGCTCGATGCCGAAGCACTCGAGTTTAGGGTAGGCAGGGCTATAAGGGAACCTTCAGGCCATAGAGCAGGTGGATTGGGCCAGCCAGGAGAGCCTGCTCTAGAAAGACCCCTAGTGGTGAGGCAGATGAATAGCAGCCATAGCCGTAACAGTAACCCCCCCCCCCCCCCCCCCCCCCAAGGCCTCCCCCTCCTCCTGGGTCACAACTCTGCAGGGGGTACAGCACAAAAAAGTCCAACCCCTCCTGGGGTACAATGGCAGTTTCACTCCCCTCCTGAGGAGAAGAGATGAACTCTACCCCTTCCTGGGGCGGCAAAGCAGTCTCCAACCCCTCCTGGGGCGACCAAGTAGTCTCCAACCCCTCCTGGGGCGACTATAGAGCCGGTTCAGCAGGCTCAGATGGCTGAGTAACAAAGTCTGTCAGCAGGACCGGTTCGGACCCCTCCGGAGGGCGGCAGCAGGACCGGTTTGGACCCCTCCGGGGGCGGCAGCAGGACCGGTTCGGACCCCTCCAGGGGCGGCAGCAGAGCCGGTTCAGCAGGCTCAGACAGCTGAGTAACAAGGACTGTCAGCAGGACGGTTCGGACCCCTCCGGGGGCGGCAGCAGCACCGGTTTTGACCCCTCCGGGGACGGCAGCAGGACCGGTTTGGACCCCTCCGGGGACGGCAGCAGAACCAGTTCGGCCCCCTCCAGGGGCGGCAGCAGAGCTGGTTCAGTCTGCAGGGTAATGGAGTCTGTTACAGATTCTTCACCGGTGGTGGATGTACTTGTGATGGAACAAATGGAAGATAAAGGCTGGACAGCCAAGGACTTGGTGAACAGAGCTGGATTCTTAAAGCCTAGCTCACGATTCTCTGGTTCAGAAGTGTGGACATGCAGCTTGTTAAAGGAACAGGCAGCTCTGGAACGTCTTATAACACAGTTCATTAGTTGTCTCTGAGCTGCAGCTGAGGGAAGCAGAGCTCTGCTAGGCTTAATCAGTTTTCTCTGTTTTAGAGAAACCTGTTCCTGAGGTTCTAGCATGGGTGTCACAGAAGCCATCCTGACCAGGTAAGTCCTAGGATTTTCTGGGACAAAACTTGTTCTTTTATGCTGTGCCTGAAGGCCACAGGCACAGCAAGGCAAGGCAGGGCAGAAGGCCCGAAGGCCACACACACAGCAAGGCAAGGCCAGGCAAGACAGAAGGCCCGAAGGCCACACACACAGCAAGGCAAGGCAAGACAAAAGGCCCAAAGGCCACACACACAGAAAGGCAAGGCAGAAGGCCTGAAGGCCACACGTACAGCAGGCAAGGCAAGGCAGAAGGCCACACACAGCAAGGCTAGGGCAGGAAGCCCAAGAGAGCTCGATGCCGAAGCACTCGAGTTTAGGGTAGGCAGGGCTATAAGGGAACCCCCAGGACATAGAGCAGGTGGATTGGGCCAGCCAGGAAAGCCTGCTCTAGAAGGACCCCTGGTGGTGAGGCGGATGCATACCAGCCATAGCCGTAACATGGTGCTTCAGATGTAGAAGAGAGCTCCCTTCTTGTGACAGGAGATCGCTGCGGTCTTCCAATCGTAGTGGATTGTTGATTGACAGTTTGAGTAGGGAGGCATACCACAGTTGTTTGGATCAAGCTGGTGCTATTAAGATAAGGTTTGCCTTGTCCTGCATGCACTTCTGAATGGTGCGAGTGATCAGGGGAATTGGCAGAAAGACAGTGAACCTGGAAGATGTGGTAGGCCTGATTGACAAACTGAAGAGTAGTAAATCACCTGGACTGGATGGTATACACCCCAGAGTTCTGAAGAACTAAAAAATGAAATTTCAGACCTATTAGTAAAAATTTGTAACCTATCATTAAAATCATCCATTGTACCTGAAGACTGGAGGATTGCAAATGTAACCCCAATATTTAAAAAGGGCTCCGGGGCGATCCGGGAAACTACAGACCGGTTAGCCTGAATTCATTGCCAGGAAAAATAGTGGAAAGTGTTCTAAACATCAAAATCACAGAACATATAGAAAGACATGGTTTAATGGAACAAAGTCAGCATGGCTTTACCCAGGGCAAGTCTTGCCTCACAAATCTGCTTCACTTTTTTGAAGGAGTTAATAAACATGTGGATAAAGGTGAACCGGTAGATATAGTATACTTGGATTTTCAGAAGGCGTTTGACAAAGTTCCTCATGAGAGGCTTCTAGGAAATGTAAAAAGTCATGGGATAGGTGGCGATGTCCTTTTGTGGATTGCAAACTGGCTAAAAGACAGGAAACAGAGAGTAGGATTAAATGGACAATTTTCTCAGTGGAAGGGAGTGGGCAGTGGAGTGCCTCAGGGATCTGTATTGGGACCCTTACTTTTCAATATATTTATAAATGATCTGGAAATACGACGAGTGAGATAATCAAATTTGCAGATGACACAAAATTGTTCAGAGT